>NC_048301.1:56430477-56536760 GCF_013100865.1 Trachemys scripta elegans | reverse complement strand
TGTTTACCCCTTTCTCCAGATCATTTATGAATAAGTTGAATAGGATCGGTCCGAGGACTGACCCTTGGGGAACACCACTGGTCACTCCTTTCCATTTTGAGAATTTACCATTTATTCCTTCTCTTTGTTCCCTCTCTTTTAACCAGTTCTCAGTCCATGAAAGGACCTTCCCTTTTATCCCATGGCAGCTTAATTTACATAAGAGCCTTTGGTGAGGGACCTTGTCAAAGGCTTTCTGGAAATCTAAGTACACTATGTCCACTGGATCCCCCTTGTCCACATGTTTGTTGACCCCTTCAAAGAATTCTATTAGATTAGTAAGACACGATTTCCCTTTACAGAAACCATGTTGATTATTGCTCAACAGTTTATGTTTTTCTATGTGTCGGACAATTTTATTCTTTACTATTGTTTCGACTAATTTGCCCGGTACCGACATTAGACTTACCGGTCTGTAATTGCCGGGATCACCTCTAGAGCCCTTTTTAAATATTGGCGTTACATTAGCTAACTTCCAGTCATTGGGTACAGAAGCTTATTTAAAAGACAGGTTACAAACCTTAGTTAATAGTTCCGCAACTTCACATTTGAGTTCTTTCAGAACTCTTGGATGAATGCCATCTTGTCCTGGTGACTGGTTAATGTTAAGTTTATCAATTAATTCCAAAACCTCCTCGTGACACTTCAATCCGTGACAGTTCCTCAGATTTGTCACCTACAAAAACCGGCTCAGCTTTGGGAATCTCACTAACATCCTCAGCCATGCAGACTGAAGCAAAGAATTCGTTTAGTTTCTCCGCAATGACTTTATTGTCTTTAAGTGCTCCTTTTCTATCTCTATCATCGAGGGGCCCCACTGGTTGTTTAGCAGGCTTCCTGCTTCTGATGTACTTAAAAAACATTTTGTTATTACCTTTTGAGTTTTTGGCTAGCCGGTCTTCAAACTCCTCTTTGGCTTTTCTTATTACATGTTTACACTTAATTTGGCAGTGTTTATGCTCCTTTCTATTTACCTCACTAGGATTTGACTTCCATTTTTTAAAGGAAGTCTTTCTATCTCTCACTGCTTCTTTTACAGGGTTGTTAAGCCACTGTGGCTCTGTTTTATTTCTTTTACTGTGTTTCTTAATTTGCGGTATACATTTAAGTTGGGCCTCTATTATGGTGTCTTTAAAAAGCGCCCATGCAGCTTGCAGGGATTTCACTTTAGTCACTGTACCTTTTAATTTCTGTTTAACTAATGCCCTAACTAACCATCTAGCTGTCATGTACAAATATATTCTGAAAATTTTGTGTCTCTATTTTATCTGATCTCAGAAACATTGGTTGGACAGACAGACGGATGGACAAACTGAATAATTAAGCCTCTGTTTAAAAAAAATGCTTAAAAAAATTAAAATGAAAAAAGGGGCAAACTGTTTCCCAGTTTACCAAAAACCTCAGCCTAGATCTGCCCTTGGGGTTTGGGGGTGGGGGCTCCGACTGCCTCCTTCGCCTATGGCGCCAGTTGCTGGCAGCTAGTCTAGGGCCGCCCCTGGGTATTATGTGACTTGTCAGAGTCCTTTGAATAAAGTGAAACTAAAAATAAGGCTGAGGCATAGGAAAGCCATGTAATCCCTCTGAGTCATTCATGTAGATTACATTGTGCTTCTTGGCCCTTCAAAAACAGCAGCTTGGGCTACGATCCTTAAGAATGGGTATGCATAAGTTACCTTAACTTCCTTTTGTCTCTTCATCACAGTGATTTTTTTTTTTTGTAGTGGCATGAACAAATCTACTAGGTTTTTTGAGTATTAGCAAAGTAGTTTTCTGCATTGTCCACTTAATTACACATTTCTTCACCATATTTCATGTAAATGGTGTTGTGAAGTATTACAAATACCAGGATAATTATTTTTAACTTTTGTTATTTAAAGTCATTCCCCAAGTGCCTTTGGATGGATACTTGAGAGAGTTTATGGATAAAACTGTTCTAGCCTCATTAGCTAGACTGGTGTTTTGAGTTGCAGTCCCCAAGTCTGGGGAAGCTTTTGTCTCACTTAGTGACAAGCTAAGTGGTCTACTACTGCAGTGCAACCTTGAGTATTGATTAAACATTCAGATTGTGTTATATGATCAAGGGTTGAATGAATGCAGACAGATGGAGGATTTCTGGAAGGGAAGTGTGTCACAGACTCATTTTAATTCTTAAAAACTAAACACAAAATGATGAAATAAAACTTTGTGTAGTTGAAATAAGCAGTACTCAAAACATTGTAGGTGGTTACATAGTAGCTTGATATTTTAAGTGTCCCAAAGAGACTAGAGAGATTTATTAATTTAAATCTCATGATATTTTTCTGCATAGAATACTAGAGTAACATTGACATACCAGCAATACTGCGTCTGAGGTATTGGTCAAAATCCATATATTTAATTATAAGGATGTAATAAGGGTCTACAGAGTTTTTGGCAGGGATGAAAGTAACTTAAAGGACTTACTGGTACACTGGAGTTCTGAGTGGGGGCGTGGTCTCAACCGGAAGAGGCATGGCCTCAACAGGAAGAGGTGGGGCCTTTCAAGATTTAAAGGCCCTGCGGCTCTGGCTGTGGCTGGGAGCCCCAGGGCCTTTAAATCACCCCAGAGCTACCAGCTGCAGAGGCGGCTGGGAGCCCTGGGGCGAATTAAAGGGCCCATGGCTCTGGCCACCGCAGAGCTCCGGGCCCTTTAAATCACCGCGGGAGCCTGACTGCCGGAGCTCCAGCGGGGATTTAAAGGGCCCAGGGCTCCACACAGCAGCCGGAGCTTCAGGCCCTTTAAATCCCTGCCCGAGCCCGGCTGCTGGAGCTCAGGCAGTGATTTAAAGGGCCCGGGGCTCTCCGCAGCAGCAGGAGCCCCGTGACCTTTAAATCACTTCCCGAGCCTGGCTGCCAGACTCTAGCAGGGATTTAAAGGGCCCAGGACTCCCCACAGCGGCTGGAGCCCCGGGCCCTTTAAATCACCACCGCGGAAGCCGGTCCAGTCCGGCATGGCGTACTGGTTCTTGCCGGTACACCGTACCGGTCCGTACTGGCTTACTTTCACCTATGGTTTTTGGTCAAATAATATATTGTGGTTTGTTGGAGGATCTTGTGATCGCAAAATACCTGCGGGATACTATAGTCTGCAATTAATATTATTAGTGATTCTATTAACTGATTATTTCCCAGTTGTTTGGTGGGGGGACTTGGGGTTTTCTTTTCTTTTTTTTTTTGATACAAATGTTGATTAAAATCTAGTTGGTTGTTCATTTTCTACAGTTGCAGACACCAGCAGTGCCACAAAACTCTTACATGCTGAGGGACCTTTTCCAACAATATCTGCAGTATCTCAAATTTGGCTTCAAATGATAAGCAGTTAGAACATGAGACTAATTTCCATAAGGGTTTTTCTTACTCATACTTCATGTATTTACATGACTGATCATAACCTCTCATCCATTGGCTAATGAATATGCTATTTTAAAATTGTACGAGTTATCACTGTACAGAAGAAGGAACCATTAAATTTTATTTTATTTATATATATATATATATATGTATATATATATATATATATATATATATAAATTAATTATTTGTCTGTGAATATCCTCTTCTGGTTTCACAAACTTGTGAGATGTATGTTTGTTTGTTTTTTTGATGTGTACTAGACTCTCTCCCTAAATAACAATTTCCATGCTATTACAGTAAAACCTCACCACTTTGGAAAATGTTGTATATGCACATTTAGAAAGGAGTCTGGAAATAATTCTGCCTCGCATTATTGTATTGTACGCCACTTTTGATGATAACACTTTCCCAATGACTCCCTGACTGTGCATACCACCTGATACTCTAGTGAAGTCATTTAGCAATAGTGAAAAAAAATGAAAGATGTTACATCCATGAGCAATGTTAGAGCCATAGATATTATGTTGGTGAGTGATGTTATAGATGCATGTCCCATGTCTCTTGAAACTGAACGGAGCAATAGTGGAAGGGAAAAATATGTATATTGCACTGAAGATTGACTTTCATACTAATTAATTTTACTTTTTTGTGTATGTAATATGGGAATCTTTAATCTTTCATGTTTAGAGCTGAGAAAAAATTTTCAGTTCCTCAAATTAGGAATATGTTTCAGATATGTGGATGTAAAAGCCACCAAACTATTTGAACATTAGCCCAGCCAGACCTACCAAATGTAGCCATGGAAAGGGGTTTTTCCTTAATCTTGCTCTATAATATAAAAAATGCCATCAAGAAAGAATGTAGAGTCATTAAAAAGATGACTGTATATAGGAGACCAGTGATTAGGAAACAAAGGCTTTAACGACCTGGGTGTTAACTTGGCCTGGATTTAAATGCTGTGTGGTTGAACTGTGTCAAAACACAGTCCCAAAAGTGGAGTGTGGGAATGGATAGCATGAATCAGCCCTTATTTTCCTCAAACTAATAGGTGTTTGAAAAAAGGGTGTTTGAGAAAAGAGATGAGTTCTTTTCCAAAAAGCTTGTTTTCAAAAGAAGGTGAGCAGGTAAAAGCAGGCTTCTTCCCATGGGGAGACAAATACTTCAATCTGAGAAGACATGCTGTGTCCTGCAGAGCCAGAAAAGACCATGGATTCTACAATGGTAACTTTATACTTAGAATGTCATAATTGCCTAATATTTCTGTTCTATAATTTAAGAGACTAGCTTGCAAAGTTTTTCATATGATAAGAATATAGGTTTTGTATAAAAGGGAAGATGTGGTCTCATGGATTCAATATAGGGCTGGTGGGCTCAAGAAATGTTGGCTTTGTAACCTTGTGTAAATCCCTTAAAATCTCTGTGCCTCAGTTATCCTATTAGTAAAATGAAGATAAACGTACTTATTCACGCTTGAGAAGCTCTTTGAAGACTCTGGTAAAAATTGCTATGGAAATATTATATGCAGTGTTGTTGTAGTCATGTTGGTCCCAGGACATTTAGAGAGACAAGACGGGTGAGGTAATATCTTTTATTGGACCAAATTCAGTTGGCGAGAGAGACAAACTTTCGAGCTTACACAGAACTCTTCTTCTGGTCTGGGAAATGTACTCAGAGTGTTACCGCTAAATACAAAACGGAATCGATAGTGTAGCATAAATAGTAAACACATATTTCAAAGAACCATTCACTGTGAAATGGGCCAGATAACACCGCTCCAGCCATAGTGAGGGAAGGAAGGGTGGGGGAGAAGCCAGGGTGGGTAGGTTAGTACGTTGTAGATTATTGTACTAAACCATAAATCCAGTGTTTCTCTTCAGTCTATGATTTTTAGAGTCTAGCAAAAGTATGAATTTAAGCTCCCAGGCTTGTCTTTTGAAGGCGTTGTGCTAGATTTCCTTTGAGAATGAGGACTGAGAGGTCAGATATAGAGTGATTGTTCACCCACAGGTGATATGGTGTTTTTGTCTTTTTATTTATTTATTTAATTTATTGATAAGTGTTCATTTGAGGGCATAGTGATTGTCTTGTTTTACTCATATAGTTGTTGTTGTTAGGACACTTAGTGCACAGATGAAGTACACCATATTTTGTGACAGGCATGTGTAGGACCCATGGAAATATTAAATATTGTAAAAATACCATCTACTTTAATTTTCTATATGTTTACATACACCACTGTGCCTTAAAATACACATATGTAGTGCAAACATTAATGCAAGAGTAGTTAATATTTTACAATGATGATAATGCCATGGACATAAACAAGCAAAATCTTTTAAATAAATTGAAGCAAGTATTCTTATTAAGTAGTATCTGCTATATTAGTAGTAATACTATGAAATAAAGATGTTTATCTGAATATTACAATGTTTAGTTGGCATTTTAATCGTTATTGGCAATTACATGATACTTTTAAAAATGTATTAGAAAATGAAAAAATTAAGTTTGACATTGGGTGGAAATCTGAACCTGGTTGGTGATTTGAAGTTCCACTATTTTGGATGTTACATTTAATAACACAGAGGAGAAAAAAATATTCTGCACTTTTTTGGGAGATTGGAAGAGAGTGTCCTGAAGACCCCACCAATTCTATGATCTGAGGTTTTCTTTATTTCTTTATTTGCATTATGAAGATGCTGCAAAACAAAACTAATGAAAGTGGACAGGTTTCTTACAATATGGTAATTTACCTACAACTGTGGAATGGGAATGAGGGAAGAAGGGAGGGGATGCGGTGAAGGAAGAGGTTTCAATAGCTATTTGCATTTGACTATTCATAATAGTTTACGTCTGGACTGCAGCCTGCAGAGTTTGAGAGGCTAGTTTGGGGTTTTCTGTGGAAAACTGGAAATTACAGTGGAATCTGTTAAACAATCTGTTGAGACTTATAGAGCAGGAAGCCAAATATATTCTATTGAACTGGGCCTATCTGTACGTAAAAAGAAATTACAGGATCCATAATATAACACAAAAGGGGATGTTACTTTTTTATTGACTGTATTTATTACTTCAAGTTTTCATGTTTTTCTCATTTCGATGAATGTACAATATTCTAGGGTAGAAAAAATAGAAAAGTGGGTTTCAGAAACCCTGTGAATGTTAGAGATTTTAAAAAGTCAATAAAATCTTTACAGGTTTTTTAGCTATGAATTACCAGTGTAAGAACTGTGGTACTAAAGTCATAAGAACATAAGACTGGCCCTACTGGGTCAGACCAAAGGTCCATCTAGCCCAGTATCCTGTCTTTCGACAGTGGCCAGTGCCAGGTGCCCCAGAGGGAATGAACAGAACAGGTAATCGTCAAGTGATTCATCCCCTGTCACTCATTCCCAGCTTAAGTCATTGCAATAGATTATATTACAACAAACTGATTATATGAAGCTGTGCAAAAACAGTTGCATAAAATACAAAGTATAGCAAAAATAAATACTAAGCTTGGAAAGAGGAATGGAGATTGAAATAAGTAAGCATCGGAAAAATCTGATTATCTGTGGCAGTTAAATATTTAGAGTAAACGTGCTGATGGATTAGTTTCTAACATGTTCATCAATCTAGGAAGTAAGGACTAAATCCTATAGCCCTCTTTCAGGCAAAACTTCCCATAGGAGTTGCATAGTTCACAGACTAAGCAGTTCAGTAGTATAAAGGAAGAAAAGCTCCTTGACATCATCTGCACATTTGTAGTTCTTGTTGATACTTCTTTTTGCTTTGTTAGAAGCTGATGCATCAATATATTTTTCCATCAGTGCCCTCCAGAGCAAAAAATAGAATGAAATGGCACCGGTGGTCTTACTGCAAGACCTGAAGAAGAGTTCTATGTACACTTAAAAGCTTGTCTCTTTCACCAACAGAAATTGGTCTAATAAAAGATATGTCACCCACCTTTTCTCTTCAAGCCAATATGTGAAAAATTGTTGGTTCCCAAATTGCATTAGGTCCATAAACACATCAGTTCCCTATGGCAATGAAATATTGAAGAGACACTATATATTGGAGCATATCATAGCTGTAGAATTGAAAAACAAATAGGAGATATCCCGGTTTAAATCATGTCAAAATATATCACTGAATAGATTCTAGAGTATCTGAATGTGCTATCATACAGATCTACTGTCAGTTTGAAACAGTTTGATATTTAAAACAGATTTATTTGTTTTTTTCAAAACCAAGAAAGTATTTGTTATTTTGTTGTATATATGGTAAGGCTGAGTGAATCATATATAACTCAATTTTTTTTTAAACTGAAAATGTGGTCTTCTCTTTTAATTTCACAAAATGTGTCCACTTTTGTAGGGGAAATAGTTACATTCTATAAAAATAGGACTATTTTTTAAATGCATGAGCTTATGATTAATAAATTTGAAGTTTTGGTCTCACTGAGCATTGCATTTCACAAAAAGTAAAATTTTCATGCAATGAAATGGCCCACAGGTAAATTGTGAGTACTGCTTAAAGAAACACACTAGTCAAGATGAGAAGGTCTAAGTTTTGACCCACCTATTTTTTCTCATTTGTAATATCCTTGTTAAAATGTGTATTGCCTCATTTTTGTAGATAAAACAACCTCTCAGTAATAAATGTGCACACAGTGTGTGAGTAGCAAGGTTTTTTCAAAATTTTAAATGTTGCAAACTGACCAAAAATAATTTCAGAAGTTAGGTAAAATAACTTGACAGGACTTTTTTGTGGAGCTCGAATTAAATTTCTGGCAAAAGACATCTGCTTTCATATTGTAGTTAACTTACAAATTTACATCTTAATCTTTGAATAGGTTTTGCAAATATTGTACTTGTAGTTCAAATTGTTCTGTTTAACACTTGAGATGTATAACTGTTAGCTATAGAGGAAACAATGTCAAAAACTCTGCATGGTGAACTTTTTATAGTATTGCACATAGATTCATAGAAATGTGGGGCTGGAAGGGATCTTGAGACATCATCTAGGTATGGGCATCATACTATTACAGCCCCCTGTGCTGAGGCAGGATCAAGTAAACCTAGATTATCCCTGACAGGCGTTTGTCTAACCAGCCTGAAAAACCTCCAATGACAGAGATTCCACGATTTCTTTTGGAAGCCTGTTGAAGTTCTTAATTATTCTTATAGTTAGAAAGTTTTCCTAATATCTAACCTAAATCTCCCTTGCTGCAATTAAACCCATTACTATTTCTCCTACCTTCAGTGGACATGGAGAACAATTGATCACTATCCTCTTTGTAACAGCCCTTAACATATTTGAAGACCGTTAGCCTGTCCCCCCTCAGTCTTCTTTTCTCAAGGCTAAACATGCCCAGTTTTTAAAACCTTTCCTCATATGTCAGTTTTTAAAAAGCTTTTATCATTTTTTTGGTTGCTCTCATCTGGACTTTCTCCAATGTTTCTTCTTTCTTAAAGTGTGATTGCTGGGACTGGACACAGTACTCCAGCTTTGGCCTCACAAGTGCCGAGTAGAGAGGGACAATTGCCTCCCATGGTTTACATATGACACTTCCATTAATACACTCCAGAATGAAATCACCCCTTTTTGCAACTGCATCCCATTGTTAATTCATTCAATTTGTGATCCACTATAACTAGGGCTCCGTGTCTATAATAGAGATTGTGGAAGTCACGGATTCCGTGACTTTCCGCCACCTCTGGGACTTCTGCAGTGGTCAGTGTGGCTGACCCCAGGGCTGCCCAAGCAGCTGGCTCCAGTGCCCACTGCTCAGGTGGCCCCCGAGAAAGCCACACCTGCCGCCGCTGGAGTGGCTCTGCAGCCAGCCGCCTAGGCAGCCTTGCATCCAGCTGCACTGGCCTCTGCTCCGGTGGCCCCAGGATCACCAAGCAGCAGTCCCCGGGGAGGCCAGAGCAGCCACTGCTCAGCAGTCACTGGTGTGGCCGGAGTAGCCGCTGTGGCCCCTAGCAGTGATCCCCCAGTAGTGCATCCCCCTGGCACCCCCTTCTCAAGATTTAGTCAGGGGTATTTAGAGTAAAAATCATGGACAGGTCATGGAGCCATGAATTTTTGTTTATTGCCTGTGACCTGTCCATGACTTTTACTAAAAATACCCATGACTAAATCGTAGCCTTAACTATAACCCCCAGATCTTTTTCATTAGTACTACTGCCTAGCCTGTTGTTCTCCATTTTGTAGTTATGCATTTGATTTTTTCCACTTTTTTACACTTCCAAAGTGTAGTACTTTGCACTTTGTCTTTATTGAATTTCATTATATTGATTTCAGACCAATTCTCCAAATATGTCATTTAAAATCCTGTCCTCCAAACTGCTTACAACCCCTCATAGCTTGGTGTCACCCACAAATTTCATGAGCATATTGTCCACAAATATTCTCCAAGTCATTATTGAATAGTACCAGGATAGACCCCTGTGGCACCCCACTAGATATGTCCCTTCAGATTGACAGAAAACCATAGATAACTACGCTTTGAGTGTGGTCTTTCAACCAGTTTTATACCCACCTTACAGTAATTTCATCTAGACCACATTTCCATAGTTTTGTTTGAGAGTATCATGTGGGACTGTGTCAGAAGCCTTACTAAAATTAAGATATATCATGTCTACTGCTTCCCCCCATCCAGTAGGCCAATAACCGTGTAAAAGAAGGAAATTAAGTTGGTTTAGCATGGTTTGTTCTTGACAAATCCATGTTGGTTATTGCTTGTGACCCTATTATCCTCAAGGTGCTTACAAATTGATTGTTTAATAATTTGTTCCAGTGTCTTTCCAGATATGGAAGTTAGGTTGACTAGTCTAAAACTCTCTGGGTCCTCTTCCCCCCCCCCCTTTGAAAGATAGGTATTATGTTTGCCCATCTACAGTCCTCTGGGATGGCACCCATCCACCATGAGGTCTCAAAGATAATCACTAACAGTTCTGAAATTGCTTCAGCTAGTTTATTAAGTACCCTAAGGTAAACTTCATCAGGTCCTGCCAACTTGAATACATTTAACTTATTTAAATATTTTACTTGTTCTTTCCTTAGTTTTGTTTGCATTCCTCCCTTCTTGCTGTTACTATTAATTGTATTAAGCATTTGGTCACAATTTACTTTTTTAATGAAGACTGAAGCAAAATAGGCATTAAACACTTCATCCTTCTTGATGTTGTCCATTATTAGCATTCCTTCCCTGCTAAGTAGAGGGTCTATAGTTTCTTTCGTCTTTCTCTTGCTCTGAATGTATTTAAAGAACCTCTGATTGCCTTTTATGTCCCTTGCTAGGTGTAACTCATTTTGTGTCTCAGACTTTCTGATTTTTGTCCCTACATGTGTGTGCTATTCTTTTGTACCCATTCTTGCCAATTTGTCCATGTTTCCACTTTTTGTAGGATTCCTTTTTGATTTTCATGTCATTGAAGAGCTCCTGATGGAGCCATATTGAACTCTTGCTATTCTTCACATTCCCTCATGGGTAACTACATGACACAATGGGGCGGGATAGCTCAGTGGCTTGAGCATTGATCTGCTAAACACAAGGTTGTGAGTTCAGCCCTTGAGGGGGCCACTTAGGGACCTGGGGCAAAATCAGTACTTGGTCCTGCTAGTGAAGGCAGGGGGCTGAACTTGATAACCTTTTAAGGTCCCTTCCAGTTCTAGGAGATAGGATATCTCCATTAATTTAATTTAATATCTCTTCCTTTACTGTAAAATCCTGAATTGAACCTAACAGATATTTTCTTTTAATTCATTGATTTATTTTTTCCTCATACTTTTCTTATTGCAGTCTCCATTTTTAGACTAGATTTACTGCCTTTGTGATACTTCCCATCATGCAGAAATTATGCTAAGTCATGCATTAGTGAAGGAAGTGTAAATGCCCTTAAATTGGAAAAAAAATTGGCTTAACAAAAGAAAGAGAGGAGGCCCTAGGAAATTATCAAAAAAGAGAAAAGAGGGCAAGGAGATTAACTTTTTAGTCTTAATCGCTTTCTTTACCACAATCCAATGCTTTTCCTTAATGAAATCCTATCAGAATTATGCCAGTGGTATCTGATATGAAAATTGACTTTTGTAGAGCTGGACCTATAAAAGGGTTGTGAGCCAAGAGCTCAAAAACAGACTCTCTCTCTAGCCTTTGGAGAGGGAGGGACCTGGTTGCCTGGGAAGCTGAGGAGGGTACCTAGGGTGGAGCAGTGCTGGGGGCGGGCAGGCAGTGCTGCTGGAGCACCCCTGGCCTCTGGTCTCAGCGCCAGGAGGACAAGTGGTGTGGTCTTGCGCACCACGGCCCCCAGCCTGCCTGCCTCAGCCTCTCGGTCACAGAAGGGAGCAACAGGCAGGAAGGGGGCCTGGTGGGTGGGGCCACACTAGGCTGTTTGGGGAGGCATTGCCTCCTCCGCCTACGATACTTGCAACCCATGTATGAAAGCTATTCCCTATCCCTAATCATTTGTGTTGCCCTTCTCTGTATGTTTTCCAATTTTAATATATTTTTTGAGATGTGTTGACCAGAACTGCACACAGTATACTATGGATCTATATAGTGATATTATGATATTTTCTGTTTTATTATCTATCCCTTTCCTAATGGTTCCTAACATTGTTAGCTTTTTTGACTACCACTGCACATTGAGCAGATGTTTTCAGAGAACTATGTACAATGACTCCAAGATTTCTTCTAGAATGGAAACAGCTAATTTAGAACTTGTTGTTTTGTATGTATATTTGGGTACATATATTTTCCAATGTGCATTACTTTGCACTTATGAACATTCAATTTCATCTGCCATTTTGTTGCCCAGTCCCCCAATTTTGTTGGATCCCTTTGTAACTCTTCACAATCTGCTTTGAACTCAACTATCTTGAGTAATTTTGTATCATCTGCACACTTTACTACCTCACTGTTTATCCCTTTTTTTCTACATCATTTATGAATATTTTGAACAGCACTGGTCTCAGTACAGATCCATGGGGGACCCAGCTATTTACCTCTCTCCACTGTGAAAAATGACCACTTATTCCTACCCTTTGTTTCCTATCTTTTAACCAGTTACTGATCCATGAGAGGACCTTCCTTCTTATCCTATGGCTGCTTACTTTGTTTAAGAGCCTTTGGAGAGGGGCCTTGTCAAAGTCTTTCTGAAAGTCCAACTATACTGTACCTACTTGATCACCCTTGTCCACGTGTTTGTTGACCGCCTTAAAGGATTCTAATAGATTGGTGAGGCATGATTTCCCTTTATAAAAGCTGTGTTGACTCTTCCCCAACAAATCATGTTCATCTATGTGTCTGATAATTCTGTTCTTTACTATAGTTTCAACCAATTTGTCTGGTACTGAAGATAGGCTTAGTGGTTTATAATTGCCAGGATCACCTCTGGAGCCTTTTTTAAAAAAATGTTACATTAGCAATCTTCCAGTCATCTGGTACAGAGGCTGATTTAAGCAGTAGGTTACATACCACTGTTAGTAGTTCTGAGATTTTGTGTCTGAGTTCCATTAGAACTTTTGATTAACTACCATCTGATCCTAGTAATTTATTACTGTTTAATTTATCAATTTGTTCCAAACACCGCCTCTATCAACACTTCAGTCTGGGACAGTTTCTCATATTTGTCACCTAAAAAGAATGGCTCAGGTGTGGGAATCTCCTTTACATTCTCTGCATTGAAGACTGATACAAAGAATTCATTTAGCTTCTCCACAACTGCCTTTTCTTCCTTGAGTGCTCCGTTAACACTTTGATTGTCCATCGGCCCCACTGGTTGTTTGGCAGTGTCATGGGGCGGGACTCACCGGCGTGGCACCTCCTGCTGGTCCTCCTGGGAATTAACTCGCCAGCCTTGGAGCACCCTCTGCTGGCTGATGTCTCACCTGCCGCTGACCCCCCCATGTCCCTCCCGGACCCCAGTGCCCCTTTACATCAGGGGTTTTGCCCTGAAGTACCCTGCAGTCTCTCTGGGTCTCCCCTCCCTGGGGAACCCCCATCCCCACCTGGAGGGGACTCCAGGCTGGGGCTCTGGGGTTTGGAGTGCAGGAGGGGGCTCTGGGCTGGGGCAGGGGGTTGTGGGGGTGAGGGCTCTGGCTGGGGGCATGGGATCTAGGGTGGGACCAGGGATGAGGGGTCTGGGGTGCAGGAGGGTGCTCCAGGTTGGGACTGAAGGGTTCAGAGGGTGGGGGGGGATCAGGGATGGGGCGTGGGCTCTAGAGTGAGGCTGGAGATGAGGGGTTTGGGATGCAGGAGGGTGCTCCAGGCTGGAACCAAGGGGTGTGGAAGGGGGGTCAGGGGTGCAGGCTCCCAGCAGCACTTACCTCAAGCCAGTCCCGGAAGCAGCAGCAGCATGTCCCCCCTTCAGCTCCTACACAGAACCACAGCCAGGCGGCTCTGCATGCTGCCCCGTCTGGAGGTGCTGCCCCCCCAGATCCCATTGGCCATGGTTCCTGACCAATGGGAGCTGCAGAGCTGGCGCTTGGGGCAGGGGCAGCACACGGAGCCCCCTTGCTACCCCTACATGTAGGAGCCAAAGGGGGTATATGCCACTGCTTCCAGGAGCCATGTGGCACACGGAGCCATGGCAGGCAGGAAGCTGCCTTTGTGCTGCTGTGCCTCTGACCAGACTTTTAACAGCCCGGTCGGCAGTGATGACCAGAGCTGTCAGGGTCCCTTTTCGACCAGGCGTTCCAGTCAAAAACCAGACAGCTGGCAACCCTATTTACAAATGGAGTCCCAACACTTTCATGGCATATACAGCTACTAGCATGCATTTTTCTTCTCTTCTCCACTCCACTTCCTTCCTTTGCCTATTTGTGGGCTCTGGTTAATGGCTTAATTAGCCTTTCTGCCCTGTCCCACCCACAAATTAGGCACAGATCTGCTTAGTTAGCTCCAATCTGCCTTGCCTGAACTGCTGTGAAGAGGGTGCCGACTCAGCCTTTCATACCTAGCACTCTGTCACCCATACCTATATATTTTGTACCCTGATTACCATGTGTCATTGATTATCCTTGTTCCACCATGTGTCTGTGATTCCTATTATATCACTATCTTCATTTACTACTGTGACATACCCAGGGTACAATCCGGACTGATGAGTAGCTGTGTCACAACTACCCTGTAACTTTGGGTGCCTTACAAAACCTTGCTGAAGGAGTTCCCACCTGGGCTCTTCACAAATAGCCTTCCAGAATGCAAGCCACACCCTGATTGTCTGTGTGCAACTGCAGCCTGCCAGACACACTTGGATTACACTCTGGCTCTCACCAGCCTTGGCTATAGTATAGGATGACCCCAACACTCCCCCACTCCTAGATTGTCCCCCAGCCCTCGCCTGGACAATGAAAGCTTATATAAAGTCCATCATTTTATTAATAAAATGACATGCACACATTTTGTTACCCCCAATGAAGTTTCCCAAACACTTCAATTCAAACACATTGTGACATTGTATGGAATATGTGGAACACTTTATAATAGTGTTAATACCAAGATTATAAAATTGCAAGGAATC
The DNA here is from genome assembly GCF_013100865.1 of Trachemys scripta elegans. NCBI lineage: Eukaryota > Metazoa > Chordata > Testudines > Emydidae > Trachemys > Trachemys scripta. The sequence continues at coordinate 56,521,842 of NC_048301.1, read as the reverse complement.
TGACCAGATATGCCATGTAAGGTATCTGTGAAAATGTTATGATTTGACAAGTATAATGATCTTGTTCATACATTTGTATCACCTTTGTATTGTGAGTTATAGATATGTAGGGTATATCTTTATTTCAAAACTTGTGCAGTGTTTCTGGGCGACACCCCAAGACAGATTGGCAACAGCACTGCCTAGCCTGTTTGATGGCCCATCAAGGGTCATCAGCTATACAACTGACCCACTGATACCTTTGAGTCAGCAGGACATGTAGGGACATACCTGTGAACAGTGAACTCTAAGGCTTTTCCATGCCATGTGCTGTGAAGCTTGTGTTTGGGAGAAAGGAAGTACTAGCCAGATGGTAAAAGAATATAAAAGGCAGCTGCATCTTCCCAATTTGGTCTTCATTCCTGCTTCCTACCTCTGGAGTAACTTTTCTACAAACAAAGCTCTGAACAAAGGACTGAATGAACCATCCAAGTTGTGGATGTGTTCCAGAGGGACTTTCAAGCAAGCAAACTCACCAATACTGCTAAGAACCTAGTATGTGGACTTTGAAGTCTCTGTCTGTATTTGATTGCTTTACCATTTAACAACTTTCTTCTTGTACTTTCTTTCTTAATAAATCTTTAATTTTAGGTGCTAAAGGATTGGCTGGCAGCATGGTATTTTTGGGTGAGATCCAAACTGGTATTCGCCTGGTAATGTGGCTGGCCCTTTGGGGTCAGAAGAACATTTTGTATAGTGAGCAGAGTTTTTAAATAACATCTCACTGTGCTGGAACTACATGCTAATTGGGAGCCAGAGAACTGGAATGCAATAAAGAAGGCTGTGTGATTTCTTTTTTAGCTTCTTGATAACCAGTGTGGGGGATCAGGAGCATAGTTTCTGACTGGTTGGTGAGTCTAACTTTACTGTTAACCACCAGTTTTGGGAGAATCTTTGCTCTCCTTTTTGCAGCCTGCCCTGACCTTAGTATTTCCAGTGAGGGCTACCCTAGGCACTCCAAGTCACGCACACTGGATTAGATAAAACTATAAAAAGAAGTTTATTAACTACAAAGAGAGATTTTAAGTGAATAAAAGTAATGAGGCATAAAACTCAGAAATGGTTACAAGAAAAATAAAGATAAAATGCAAATGGCACCTAACTTAAGAAACTATGTTAAATTCAAAGCACAAGATTTTCTCACCTCATGATCTCGTCTTACTCACCAAACTTCTTAGGCCAGAACCCCTTCTTCTGTTGGCTACTTCCTTTGTCCCTTCTTGTACAGTGAATTGATGCACAGAGAGAGAGGAGAATGGGTGCCTTGCGGTGTCTTCCCCTTCTTTTTATAGTTCTGTCCCCCCCTTTGAGAAGCATTTCCAACTGGGATCAAGGCAACAGGCAATCTGTGTGGAAGGGAACTCCATGCTGTTTCTTTGCTAAGATATAGATTTTTTTGCCCCTGCCTCCTTTCCTGTGGAAGAGTGGCCACTTAGCAAGTAATGGCCCATCAGCCTTGATTTCACCTGGCTGAGGTATTAGCTTAGGGAGACCAGATAGCAAGTGAGGAAAATCAGGATGGGGTGGCAGGTAATAGGTGCCTATATAAGAAAAAGCCCCAAATATTGGGACTGTCCCTATAAAATGGGGACATCTGGTCACCCTACATTAGCTTGCCCTTTGTCTCTGAGGAATTGGTTTGGCCACTCCCCAGACTTCTCTCGAAAATATACTTTTAGTCATGATCTCAGCTTATGTTTATAACTTCACTTATAACACTGCTACATGCATTTTGCCATGATAATATTGATCAGCAAACTATGAGGTTTTTAAGTGACATCTCACAATGCATATTTTTTACAAAGATTATTATAGTAGTGTGTAGGGTGTGGACATCTGTCATAAATACCAGGCACTCAAGTTCACCCATCTTAGTATTTAGACTTCTTGCATTTGTATACAAGCGCTTATAAATTTGTCAGTATTTAGTTTTTTGCCTTCATGATATGTAATTGAATGGGACTGTTTCTCTTCAGCTCCTGCCTATACTTTATCAACTTATATCCTCTCCTCTTTAATAGGATATAGAGAATCCCTGTTAATAGATTTTTCCCTAAGGGAGGTGTATGTCCAAACCATGTGCTTCTCTGCATCTGTAGGTTTTCACCAGCCCTTAGTTTAAAAACTCCTCTATGACCTTTTTAATTTGACATGCCAGCAATCTGGTTCCATTTTGGTTTAGGTAGAGTCCATCCTTCCTGCATAGGCTCCTCCTTTCCCAAAACCCCCTACCCCATTGTCTCACCCATACATTGAGACTCTGCAGTTCTGCCTATCTGCCTGGCCCTGTGCATAGAACTGGAAGCATTTCAAAGAATGCTACCGTGGAGGTCCTGGACTTCAATCCCTTACCTAGCAGCCTAAATTTGGCCACCAGGACCTTTCTCGTGCCTTTCCCATGTCATTGGTACCTACATGTACCATGACCACCAACACCTCCCCACAGGGCCGGCTCTAACTTTTTTGCTGCCCCAAGCATCAAAAAATAGCGCCGCCCTGCCGAGCCCCCCCGCTGAGTGCTGCGCCGCTGGAACCGCCCCCGCCGAGCGCCATTTCTCAGGGAGCATGTTCTGTGTAAACAAGATTGTGAAAATGACTTTGCACCCGCTAGTCATGAAATATGTCATGTTTGTAGTGTACTTAATCTCCAGAGAATTTGGTACCTTAGGGCAAATAAGAATTTTAAAGTCACCATTGGGAGTGGGGGGAACCTATAATATTCTGCTTAATTCCTTCACTGGATAAAATTGCTATGCTTTGCGTAATTAAGTAATTGACTGACTAATACATTCTAACTAGTTTTCACAAAACCAAATTTATTTTTGTCAAGGCCTTTTTGATGTGCATTTCTTGTTTCATTTTATTCCTTTCTTCTTTATGGAAAAGCCTTGACTTGATATCTATACGACTAGTATACTATTGCATTTGGAATTCTCCCAGACACTATGATAGATGCGGCTATTGTGCTCATTAGATCATTTCCCATCCCTTCATTTTCCAAAGCATATATTTTGGAGTATGACATATGCCTCCTCCATTATTTTATTATGCAAAAACTATACTGGTATAAGGCCTGCAACCACAAGAAGAGGATTTATTCAGTTGAATATTCCCATTGAAGTTAATGAGACTATTTTACTGAATAAGGGTTTGCAAGAGCAGGACATAAAATGGATAGACAGTCAACCTCCCCTTCTGGTGACCCAGAAGCCAATCCAAAACACTTTACTTGGAGAATCTCCATCCTTAGAGGTTGCTAAGGCCCAGCTTGACAGAGCCCCTGGGATGATTTAGTTGGTGCTGGTCTTGCTTTGAGCAGGGGGTTGGACTAGATGACCTCCTGAGGTCTCTTCCAACCCTAATCTTCTATGACTCTATGAGAAGAAGTATGAATCTTTCAGAAATACTGATGTTATTTTAGAGCTTGTCAAGATTACATTTGAACTGGATCAGAGCTAACACATTGTTTGCTTTTAATGTTAAGTACTATGACTTTGAGCCTGGAAAGGCATCTGCATTAGTCCATGATTGGGTTCCGCATGTTTGAATACCTATGCAGCATGTGAGCTGAGAACAGTACACTCTTCTTTCCTCTTTTGCATTCTACAGTACAGTAACAGTTACATTGTTATGAAACATAAGAGATGCAATTTGTATATTGTTTATTACTGATGTTTTGTAGGAAAAAGCATTTGTCTTTAGCATATACTGTATAAAGGATGGCAACATTATTTGCAAATCTTATCTTGACAGAATGTTAATTAACTTCAGGTAGCTCGTATGAGCAACTTTCAACTTGAAATCAAAATCTATACGTTCTCTGCTTAATACAACATTATTTAACACAATCTGATTTAAACTAACCTCTGAGATTACATGCAGATTCATAAAAATAAGTCCAATCATTCCAGTTCTTTCACTCAGGATGATGCAAAATTTTCATTCTCAGGTTGGTGTTTTGTACCTATTTGCTCCTTCTGTGTCTCAAGCATTTAACTTTACAATTTTTAAAATTATTTTATTTCCATCTCAAGAGTGCATAACTCAAAATGCAAAATGCTTGTATTTAAAATATGCTAATAATTTTTCTAATTGCCAATGTTTACATTAGGTCTATCTCTGAATAACTTTATTTGGTTGAAACTATTGCAGGGTTTTGCTATCTAATTACTAATTATTCAGTGAAAAAGAATTATGTTACAGCTCTGAAAACCTATGTATGCATTTGGTAAAAATAAATGACTATATAACATCAAATATTCACATTTCTTATCTGTAGTTTTTAAAATAGCAGAGTGAAAAGTTTATCAACATCATTATTTTCATCGTACATATTGGGATACCATATGAGAAAGATGCTTTATTAAATATATAAGCACAGAATTATCATCTAAGATACATTGACAGTATCTAAGACACCTTGACTCAGCATATATATTTGGTTTTAAGGCCAGCAAATCCAGGTTACAATCTGGTCCTGTAATAGTGCTGTCTAGAACCTGAATATCTTAACACAATTGGGTAAGATATGTAGCAAGACTTTCAGTTTAGGTGAGTTAAGTACACTACCATTAGTATGTTTCCCTTTTGGTAATCTAATTAGAATTGCTATCTTTGGCTATAAGAGTCTTATTTTGAGTGTTAGTTGTGATAGTGAGCAGGGCTCATTAATCAATCAAAACCACATGCTACTAATAATGTGTGTGTTTGTGTCTGACTATAACTCCATTGTAGAATACTACATTTGGTCTCTTCTGTTCATGAGACTAATTTCAAAGTCTATTAATGTGGATAACTGTAGCTGTTTTTTATATATGGACTCAGGTAGTATGCATATTTAATCTAAACATGTGTAATACAAAAGGAAAAGTAGAATAGGATCAGTTTTATTTGGTGCAGGTATTTTTACATTCTGAACATGAGCTGCTACATTACAACAAAATACTATGATATTTGTTTTTCATTTGATATCTAGTGTATCCTGACCATTCGAATTCCCATCTAAAAATGTAGAAGGATATTTTTAATATTCATGTAATGCTTTGAGAACTGAAGTCTAAATATTTTTAAAACATACTAAATATTTTTTTTTACTTTTTAAAAAAGTATATTTTTAAAAAGTAAAAAAAAATATTTAGTAACTGTGACGGTTTTAAATAATTCATAAAACAAGGAAACTCAATTATGGAACTCCATCCTCAGTACACTTAAGGCATGTCTATACTACAAACTTAAGTTGACCTGCTCATGTCCACACTACCCTCCTTCTGTCGGTGTTGTGTGTCCTCACCAGGAGCGCTTCCACCGACTTAAGAGGGGCAGTGTGGGGGGCTGAAAGCCCAAGCTCTCAAGTCTGTGCACAGCTCCCCACTGGAAGCCTTGCTCCCCCAACCCTTGCTCTCAGCTCCCACTCCCTGTCGGGAGCACAGCAGCCCCCAAGACTCTCGTCTCTCTATTCCCCGCTGAGAGCCTGGTTGGGAGCGGCTTTCTTGTCAATTTCACGGCTCCAGCATGGAGCTGTGAAATTGACAAGAATGACAGCCAACAGATGCTGTAAGTTACCTGCAGTGTCTACGGGGACACTGCATAGCCCTAACTGCACCAACAGAATCTCTATACCTCTCATGGAAGTTGAGTTATTTTGTTGGTGTAGTAGGGCACTTACATCGGTAAACTGCCTTATGTCGACCTAACTCTGTAGTGTAGACCAGGCCTTAGTTGTACCTGTGTATTAACCTATATATGATACATTGTTTTCAATGCATAGCTCTCCAAAGTGTCTGCAATAGGTACAAATAGAAATGGGGCATTAAGAAAAGTTTCCTCCTAATCTATAAGGCCAAAATATTCAAACATGAACACTTAAAATTAGGCAACTAATACATATTTTTATAATCTAAATAAGTGGCCTGGTTTTCAGAGAGATGGAATGTTCACAGTTCCCAAGTTCAAATTAACTTCATTATTAGTTAAAAGTGTGCATGACCTCTGAAAATCAGGCCACTTATTTAGGTATGTAAATATGGATTTAGGTGCCTAACTTTAGCCATCTGAGTTGAAAATGTTCTCTCTTGATGTAGTGGTTACACGATTTGAGGTTTTACAGTTTTTAGACACTAGGTTACACCCATTTAGGAAAGGTAGGTTCTCTTTCACTTCTTTTTGAAATATGATTTATTTTATATATTTCAAGCTGCAGCTAACTGTGAAGCTTGATGGGGTCTTTTTTAAACTATAGACTAGAAAGCCTAGACAACAGCTGCTATTCCCTAAATGATTCCTGGCTGTGAAGAGGTCTCTGTTAAATCATACTATTATCGATCAGCGAAGATGTGGACTTTATTATTGTTAGCTGTGTTTGTGGAAGGAATCAGACACGGCACTTGCTTTGTGACTGTAGTTAAATCCTCAGCATCTTAATGCAGTATTTTAATGTTAATGTAAGAAGGAAGGCAGTAGATGGAGAATAAAATTAGAAATGTTAAAATGTTTGGATTTTACTGTTGCCAAATTGGTTTCTCTGGAACCAATCAAAATTTAATGGTCATCTATGAAAATTCCTGACTATTTCTCACTGTAAATGGGTTGACTTATTGGAGTCTGTACAGATAAATCTATATTTATGCACTTGAATAAGCAGATTTTGGATGTGTAAGTCCACAACCTTGTTGTAAATCTTTTACCTTGCACAATATTGAAGATTTTTCTGGCCATTATGGTAAACCGTAATCCTTGGCTCCATTGTGTCCATGCAATTAGATTCCATATGTGAAATTAGCTGCTGAGGCATGTGTGACACTACACCCCATATTCTTCATAGAAATATGCTTATGATATGAATATGGCATAACTAAAACGTATGTTATGCAAGATGGATCATGTGAGAGATCATTGGAAAGATTATGATTTGCTGAATGTGATAATCTTAAGTGTATGCATGTATAATTTCTGCATCTGAAGTTAGGAATATTAACTATGTATCAATTACAAAAGTATCTGCACCTGGGGAACACCTGCCAGACTAAATGCAATCAGTCTGGCTGGCTAGTTAATGAACCATTAGAGAGAACAATGGGATTTTGGAAATGTTAATCTCCACCTTCCTGAGAAACTTCCTGGGATGCTGCTTTGACACTGTAGGGTCATGTGATCATGTCACCTGGTACTGGACCCCATCTTGGCCTCCTAGTATTTTTCCACTAATGGTGGTGCGGATCAAACTGGGAAACAAAGGATTCCCGCCATATGTAAATCCTATTTAAGGCAGGGAAGTGAGTTAATCAGGGCTCCTTCTTCATTGAATCCCCGCCTGGGATGACTGTGGGGAACATCTAAGAAACAAGGACTGGAGGCGCGGGGAGGGGTGAAGAGCTGAGCCCGGGCTGAAAAAGGTGTCTGGCCTGTGAAAGGAATGCCTAAAACAACATTTAGGGTGAGAAATTACTACTTGTAACCAGTTTCTTTAATGTATTAAACGTAATTTGCGAGTTTGCTTTATTTGCTCAGGAATCTGCTTTGATCTGTTTGCTATTCCTTATAATCACTTAAAATCTATCCTTTGTAGTTAATAAACTTGTTTTGTTTTCTTTAAACCAGTTTGTGCAATTCATAACTGGGGGGGCAAAAAGCTGTGAATATTTTCCTCCACATTGAGGGAGGGGGCGATTTTCATGAGCTTACACGGTACAGATTTCTGTGCAGCACAAGACAATACAATTTTAGATTTACACTCTGGAGGGGGTGTGCACTTGAGTGCTTGGCAATTCCTGAGCTGAGTCTTCCCACGCAGAGCTGATCTCAGTGTCTGTGTCTTTCTGCAGCTGGGTGTGTCCCTACCTGTGTGTGTGCTGGAGGAGGCTTGAGGGCCTGGCTCAGCAGGATAGGCTGAGGGATCCCAGGCTTGTGGCTCAGTGATACCCCAGTGTATCAAATGGCACCCCGGGGGGGGGGAGAAGGGGGAAGGGGAGAAATCCGTCACCGCATGGTAGGCCTAATTTATGCCAGGAACAAATTTTATATCTAATTTATAAATGCCTTATTTTTTAAACAAACCTAAAGTTGGATAACTTAATATCTGCCACACAGAGTGATGATTTTAATAAAATTAGACTGGCTTTGGACTTGCAGGCCAGAAATTGTGTACACTGTAGGCTAAGCATTAGCTCTCTTGGCAAGAAAATTAAATTAAATTACATTACACTTAATTACACTAAGCTGCAATATCTTAGGATAAAACCTCTTCATTGGATTAGACATTCACCTTTTCTGAAAATGTCATAACCTTCTTGCTGGCCACCACACTGATGCTTGCTTGCCGTTTAATTATATGTTGCATCAATTATTTGAATTATCATCATATTCTGACTTAAATGCATTTTATATAGATTTGTGTATTGCTCCGGTGTTGTCCTGAAGTTACTGAAAACTTAGTAGCTCTGACAATCAGGATATTTATTTAGGTGCCTAAATATGGACTTAAGTTTAACTTCATGCAACCAAGTTTGAAAATGTTGGGCTCAGTGTTTCATGTTAGAAAGATGTAAAAAATTAAATTAAAAGTGTACAGTTACATGTACAGTCATAAGCCATCTGCAAAATGATGTATAGCAGCAAACAGTTAACAAAGTTTGTTTAGCATGTATATTTCCATCAGAATATTTGTGGAGATTGTTGTGCCTAGATGCACAACCTATGGTAAAGTTACAAGAAAAGGCAGACTGTGTGTCTCTATACATCATTCAAAATGTTCACTCTTTGAAGGATTCACTCACTTTGTTAGATTTATTGCTTTTGCCTTTTGAAGAATGGGAATAGGAACCATTGTACATTGAAAATTGCAGTAAGCTAACAGAAAAAGAATACTACCTTTACTACTGTACATGTTTAGGACCAAACCTGTGGCAAAATTACAGTAATAGCTTTGAAAATAGGAAGTATTAGAACTTTGTTTTATATATATTATGTATATTTCTGCCTTGTTCCATGGAACATATCACTGTGGATTAAGAACCATCTATTTATACTTTTTAAGCTATTTTGGCTTTAAGGACTAATGTGTGTTTGATGCAACATTGGACAAAGTCATCTTTGCCTAAGTGCCATAGAGGTTTGGGGGGGTCCCTAATTATACTCAATGGAATTTCTTTATCTCACTACCAAGTGCCATGGTCACCTCTGATCAGGATGCATAGTGAATCCGCAGGAGGTAGGTCAGGGAAAAAAGTCTTGGCAGGTGAGCTGTGAACTCAAGTGTCTTCCACAGTGGGGGACCATTATTAGGAAGTCAGTTTTTGCCTGGATCAGTCCCAAGGAATGTAGGTAACTACACTCCAGATACAGCATTTGTGAGAAAATGAAATGTATATCACAACTTATGCTATTTTTTCAAAAAATACAAGGAAATGTATATGTGTCTACATTATACTGATTTAGGAAGAGTGTAGAGTTCTCATTGATGTGGACAATTCTTTTCTTTTTATTAAAATCTTGTAGGTATTCCAGCAGAGACTGCTTTGAAGGATGACTTCACTGAACAACCAACTAATATAGATGTCACAAACACAGATGAAGATGTCTGGGTTTTGGGTTGCAGGTTGGGACAATCTGTGCCATTTGCAGATTATAATGAGCGAGAAAGAGTCGACAGAAATATATTGCACCTGAGGCTGGACCTGAATGTAAGTAGTTATCTGAAAGACAGGGTAGATGCATACTGGGTTTTGACCAACAGGCACTTATTGAGCGCATTAGTTTTCTATTACAAATAGGTTCCAAATTATCTAAAGCAAGCTTTGTATTTTAGGCTGGAGTATAGACTTCCAGTTAGCTGTAAGTCCATTGAGTTTTCAGGAAGTGCAAATACTGTAGTTACATTCAAGGGACGAGGGAAAGACAGGGAGATAGCAGCATGTGCATATGCTAGGTTGAAATATATAACAAAATTATGGTAATTTTTTGTTAAACCTTTTCTAGCAACTATTCATTACTGATTCAGTATGTGGTAATGCCTGAAACAAAACAATGTGTAACAGTGACATCTATTGGCAGAGATACTAGAATTGACTTAGAATAATTCAGACTACTGTATCACTGAACTTGAGCTCATCTGGTATTTTATCTTTGAGCTGTATTTAATTGTAGCTTCTTGTCCCTGTCACCCTTACCTTATTTGTTAAAATAAGAATTTTGACTATTGATGTGCTATTGTGATAGTGCATACGTAAATTACGTCTCACTACCATTTTTGGAATATTCTTTAGATAATTTCTTGTAATGAAAAACAACTGGGATGGAATGGATTGGTTTTGGTCCTTGTCTGCTTCTACTGCTGCAAATGGATGCTGCAACAAGTCAATCCATGGTTCAAAAATTGCATATGCATATAAAGCCTTTATATACAGTAGGGGATGTTTCAAATTAAAATTAATTGACCACAATAATTTGAATTAATATGGGAGATCTGACATTAATAAAGTAGTTTGTTTCTGTCTTTCCTTAATCTTGCATAGTCTTTTTTGTTAAAAAACAAACAAATTTCTCTCTTTAGAGAGCTAGTTAGCCACTCTATAAAGGTTTGATTTCCCTCTGTTGCTGTCAAGGAAAAAATAAGTGTTTGTGTAACTACTTCCAAAAGACTCTCAATCTAAGTGCTTATCCCCTAAAGTGTGGTGATGGTCACCATAGTGAACATGTCAAAACAGCACCTTTTTTACACAACAGATCCAGTCCCTGTGTGCACTGCAAGTCTTACATGCTTAAGTTACTGAATAAATATGTTTTTTTTTATTCTGTTAGTCCTCATCAGGCAAAATAGCTATGGGAAAGTGAGATGGATTCTGCTCTGTCTTGAGTATCAAAAGCAAAATGGATTAATCTTAATTCAAATGCAAAATCTTTATTTGTTTTGATGAATCAGAAGATCTCATCTTTACCTTCAGATCACAGTTTGAGTCTGCAGGGTTTTCAAAATGATTAAACATGGAACTCCACCCTGCCATTTATTCAGTGTCAGATCTCAGAGTAAAAAGACACTTAAAACAAGGTGCCAACTTAATATATATATATACAGAGAGCGAGAGAGCGAGAGAGAGAGAGAGATGTATCTCCTAGAACTTGAAGGGACCCTGAAAGATCATTGAGTCCAGCCCCCTGCCTTCACTAGCAGGACCAAGTACTGATTTTGCCCCAGATCCCTAAGCGGCCCCCTCAAGGATTGAATTCACAACCCTGGGTTTAGCAGGCCAATGCTCAAACCACTGACCTATCCCTCCCCTTGTACCTTACTGGTGAGAAATACTTCTCAGTGCATTACTTATGCCTCTCAGAGGGCATTGCTCTTATTTCCATTACACTTCTCTTTGTAAGGACTCCATTTCATAATGGTGTTGTGGGTTTTTTTTTTTTAAGTCTATAAAGAATAGAAGCATGGAAATGTAGGGTTGAAAGGGACCTCCAGCAGCCATCATGTCCAGCCCCCTGTGCTGAGGCAGGACCAAGTAAACCTAAAACATCCCAGGCAGGTGTTTGTCCAACCTGTTCATAAAAACCTCAAGAGTTGTGGATTCCACAACCTCCTTTGGAAGCCTGGAGTTCTTAACTATCCTTATAATTAGAAAGGTTTCCTAATAATTAACCTAAATCTCCCTCGCTGTAGATAAAGCCCATTACTTCTTGCTCTTCCTTCAGTGTACGTGGAGAACAATTGATCATAGTCCTCAATATATTTAATATATTTGAGCACTGCTATCATGTCCCCCCTCAATCTTCTTTTCTCAAGACTAAACATTCCCAGTTTTTAAAAATTTCCTCATAAGTATGGCTTTCTAACCCTTTTCTCACTTTTGTTGCTGTCCTTTGGACTCCCTCCAATATGTCCACATCTTTCCTAAAGTGTGGCTCCCAGAACTGAACAAAGTACTCCAACTGAGGCCTCAACAGTACTGAGTAGAGCAGGACAATTACCTTCCGTGTTATACATACAACACTCCTGTCAACACCCAGAATAATATTCCTTTTTTTTTTTTGAAGCTGCATCACATTGTTGACATATTCAATTTGTGATCCACTATAACCCCCAATCCTATTCAGCAGTACTACCACCTACCCAGCTAGTGTCCATTTTGCAGTTGTGCATTTTATTTTTCTTTCCTAAATGAAGTACTTTGCATTTAACTTTATTGAATTTCATCTTGTTGAATTCAGAACAGTTTTCCAATTTGTCAAGGTCATTTTGAATTCTAATTGTGTCCTTCAAAATGCTTGCAACCGCTTTCTGGTTGGTTTCATCTGTAAGTTTTATAAGCCTACTTTCCATTCCAACATCCATGTCATTAATGAAAATATTGAACAGAATATTGACTAACCCCTGTAAGCCCCCACTAGATATGCCCTCCCAGTTGAACAGCAATCCATTGATAGCTATCCTTTAGGTATGGTCTTTCAACCAGTTTGGACACCCACTTTATAGTAATTTCATCTAGACCACACTTCCTTGCTTATGAGAATGTCATGTGGGACTGTATCAAAATCCTTACTAAAATCAAGATATATCACATCTACAGCTTCCCCCATCCAGTACTCCAGTAACCCTATCAAAGAAGGAAATTAAATTTTCTTCCCATGGGACCCTACCTATCAGTTCTGAGTTAATCTTCTTTTTTGAAGTCTATCGTCCTTATTCTGCTGCTTTTGCCCTTTCCTTTCCTCAGAATCATAAAGTCATCATTCCATGATCACTTGCACCCAAATTGTCTTCTACCTTTCACCAGATTTGCTACCAATTGTTCCCCGTTGGTCAAAATCAAACCTAAGGTGGTTGTCCTCCTGGTGGCTACTTCACTTTCTGAAACATTAGCACTTGCACAATAGCTCATAAGTATAGCTCACTAATCAGTCGGAGCTGAGGTCACTCACAGTTCTAAAATCCTTTGTATAAACCTAATTATTCTTGGCATGGTAAGCACCTTATACATTATGGGTGCTTTGTTCCAATAATGAATTGCCTTTTTTTAATGCATCCCCTATATAAATGTAAGTGTTAATCAGACTGCTGGTTTGCTATGTATTGACTTCTGAAGAAAAAAACATTCAGGAACTTTACTGCCCCGTTATATGTGTTTCTTTTTCCTCTTTTAAGTGAAAGATAAATGTTAATAGCTAGTGTGTTCACAAGTAAGCACTTCTTGAATACAGTGACATGCATAAAACTATGTTCGTTCATTTTTAAGGGCTTTTTTTTTAAACTATCAGTTGATATTACAGATGGGGAGCAGTTGCAAGTGAAGGACAGTTCTAATGAAAAAGATGAGACTGCAATGAGGGCAAAAAAACAAGGTAGTTTAGAAAGAGTGAGATGGTATTAAGGGAAGAAGGACTTAAAAAAAGGAAAACATGAAGGCTGTACAGCAAATGCATCTTGGTTCTCTGGTGTTGGCTAAAGAACTAAAGAACACCCAAGTGCTAGAGTTTTGTGGCTTTAATACTTATGGGTTCTACTGACATAAGCCACAAGAGATGATACCAGTCATCTGTTCTTTCCTCTTTGCTCATTTTATGCTTGCATGTCTATACATTTTTACTACAAGAGAGGCCAATAAATCCTTCCTTAAAAATCGTACTCTTTGAGCTACTAACAGTTTTTCATATGGTGAGACTCTAGCTTAACCCCTATATACATTTAATTGATAAATTATGTCATCCTCAAAGTAATAAATTATGTCTGACCCAACTTTCTTGTCTATGGAAAACTCCTGTATATCTATTATGATTAAAAACAAAACAAAACAAAAAAACTAGGGGCTACAAGAGCTATTCTCTCAATCCACACTAAGAGCAGGTCTAAGTATTTTGGGGTAGGCCTGCAAAAATATATTGCATCCCCAACTCTCAAAACCCCAAAGCTCCTGGCTTCTATCCACTCTGTTAATAAAGTACAGGAATTGGAGAAGTGACAGTATTGTAATTTTTGCTTGCTGCAAACAACGGCCTCGCCTTATATCACATGGTGCTAAAGGTGATCTTCCAGCCTCCTGAACTGCAGAAAAGGTGCTTGTGTTTGTGCTTGTGCTGGGAGGACAATTACTGAATTAAGCCACAAGTCTAAGATTTCCATTTCCTTCTGTCTGCTGCTGTGTATTCTAGGAAATTTGGGGTTATTTTTCCCCCTTACATCCAATTATGTAGTCCAGAGTAACCAATAATATTAATATAATTTAGCATTTAAAATAGCCTGTCCAGAGACTAGCTGCAATATGAAGTAAAATAGAACAAAGGACAAATTTTATTACTTTACTGACCTAGAAAATGTCTCTTCTTCCCCGCTCTTCCATTTCTTTATTTTTTTCCTTTCATGTCTGACCCATTCGGTTTACCTCTTTACCATTTTTTCAAATTTATCTGGTCGAGGTTGTTTTTTGAAGAGCAGCATCTTCTTTTCTCTCACTCTCTTACATTAATCACCATCTTACTCTCTCCTATGTTATCACATCCTTCTTGGTTCCATTCTTACTGTTCTTTCACTCTTTTCCCCGTTGAACTCATTTACTCCCTTTTTCTTATATTATGATTTATTTGTATTGTGGGAGCATTTAGAGGTTCCAACTAAGATAGGGCTCTAGAGTGCTAGGTAGAATAAGAAAAATTCCCTGCCCTGGAGAGTTTACAGTCTAAAAAGACAAGACCAACAAAAGGTGGGAGAGGGAAGAAAGGCACATAGAGAGGAAATGAATGTCATGCAACATAGTAGAGCAGCAACTAGAATCCAAGTCTGCTTGGTCCCAATTTGGTGTCCAATCCACTGGTCCATTCTGCCTCTCACCATTGCTCTAATCCAGGAGTCGGCAACCTTCGACATGTGGCCCATCAGAGTAATCCACTGGCGGGCCGCGACACATTTTGTTTATGTTGACCATCCGCAGGCACGGCCCCCCCAGTGGCCACGGTTCGCCGTTCTTGGCCAATGGGAGCTGCAGGGGGCTGTGCCTGTGGATGGTCAACGTAAACAAAATATCTCGCGGCCTGCCAGTGGATTACCCCGATGGGCCGCGTGCCAAAGGTTGCTGACCGCCATATTTGGGGTCGGGAAGGAATTTTCCTCCAGGGTAGATTGGCTGAGGCCCTGGAGGTTTTTTGCCTTCCTCCACAGCATGGGGCAGGGATTGCTAGCAGGAGGGTTCTCTGCCAACTGAAGTCACTAAAACACAGGATTTGGGGACTTCATCAGCAGAGTCAAGGGAAGGGTAGGGACGGTTTTGTGGCCTGCAGCATGCAGGGGGTCAGACCAGATGATCATAATGGTCCCTTCTGACCTTAAAGTCTATGAGTCTATGAGACCCCTGCTTTAACCTGTATTCCATTTTGTGTTTGTGTCCCTTTCATAATAATACTTAGCACGTCCCAAACTAATCTTGTCAACACCATTGTGTGGCATGGTCGTATTATCCTAATTTTACAAAGGGAGAAATTAAAGTAGGAGGATGAAATGACTTGACTAAACCACAAATAATCAGTTCAGTGCCAAGATTAGTACGCAAGAGTAATCTAGACTTAACTCAGTAGCCTCTCATGCTGTTGAGTTCCCCATGTGGCCAGATTGATCTCTCAGTAGAGCTACAGTGTTGACTCAGCTACAGGCAGCCATCGTGCATTCCCTGGCTCCCTAGACACTTTTGAGGAGCAGTGGGCACTGTCTGGGGTTCTCTGCTTGGTGTCCCACTCAGACTTCCTGCTTCTGACCCTGTGACCTGCACTCCTGTCCCTGTTCATCATTAGTTGTCCCCTGAACTCGCTTGATCCTTGGGTTTAGTAGCTCCTCCCCTTTAGGCTGGGGGAGGGACCTTCAGATGTGGGTGGGCTTGCGCCTGCCCACCCCCAGCACTTCAGTAGGTACAGGCAGCCATCTGGTGGTCCTAACAACATCAGCACCTACACAGTTGTAAATTAATCCCTGGGATCCTATATAGTTGAGACCTACAGCTGTTGATTGGCTAGCTCTGAGTGGCTGCATAAGGGAATGGAAAGAGAATAACTTCTAATTTATTTATAGGAAAAATCCTTGATAAGCTTTTCAACTCTAACCATTTATTTACAATGTCAAAGATTTTTTTAATCAAACATGAAAACTGAGATTACTTTGACACTTACAAACTTCCAAAAATTGAGGGGCTGCAGGCTGTCATTGAACAGAGGATAAAACCTTAAAAGCACTAAGTCCAACAGCAGTCCAAACAAGGACATAAATTACATTATTCAAGTGCTATTCTAATTGTCTACTACTGCTCTAGAAAAGCAGCAAAAATAAATATTAACTTTTATAGCTTTCACCAGTACTTCTGTTAACAAGTGGATCTTCAGTGTCGTCAACCCATTTCCCATACTCCTTTGCTCCTATGTCCCCCTCACTACTGCAACCTTGAAATGTCTCTCATAATCTGGGATATACCTGGAATCATATACTGTGTGGATCCAGGGTTGTGAGCTCAGTCTCTCTCTCTTTTTTTTTTTTTAAACCATGACTCTTGACCCAGCAAACAATCATTTATATCTGTTAAAGAATGCGGATGGACATAATGACTTAACTCTGTTCTAGGTTAATGGCTGAGTAAATGACTCAGCAATAGGCTATTTTGGCCCTCCCAACTAAAGAACACGCAATTAAGCTG
This sequence comes from Trachemys scripta elegans, assembly GCF_013100865.1. Classification (NCBI taxonomy): domain Eukaryota; kingdom Metazoa; phylum Chordata; order Testudines; family Emydidae; genus Trachemys; species Trachemys scripta. Next base: position 56,505,145 of record NC_048301.1, on the reverse strand, counting down.
AAATTGGTCCCTGTATTGTATAACATATTTGACTTTAATTCCTGCTCTTTAAGGATCTGACACAGAAGTGCGAGCAGTTTGGCTGGTAGTTCTTTCAGGGTGAGGTTACTTTTGTAGTTCCTAATCATCTGCATAGGAATGGTGCACTCTGTCCAGATCCCATTATGTGGTTTATCTAGCACTCTCTGTGTGTGACTCCTTCATACCTTTTGTTAAATCTCACAGTTGGGATTTGAGCCAAATATTTAACTTCTATTTCGAGATACATTGCTGAAATCATTGATCTGTAAATGTTTAATGACCTAACTGGTAAACAGAAAGTAAGAATTATTGTATTGACCTGTGTAGTAGCATGGGGATACAGATTTCATTAGGACCGCTAGCCATCACATTCTCATCAATCTGCTTTAAGGGCAGTATTTGTTTTAGGGACCCCAAATTCCTTCGTAAATTTATGTGCCACTGTGGTGGAGGCTGTATACGCACCACATTAGTTTCTTCTGAAAGCTGTGTAAGAGGCCTGAGGTGTTAGAAATTGAAAGTAATCTAGTGTAAAATCCATTATAGGGTAATTGTAAATTTCTCAAAAACAAGCATTTATAAAACCAGAAAAATTAGAGTTAAGATTAAAATTAAAACAAATCTAAGCATGGTAAGGTATGGAAATACGTAGAAAAGACACTTTAGTTCTGCTCTGTAGTGATATCTAAGGAGCAGCGAGAAAGGGAGCAAAAGTCTTTAAAAATCAGTTTAATCTATTCTGGGGCTATGAGCACTAAAATCCCTCATCATAATCATATGGTTATGGCATCTTAAAGACTAACAGATTTATTTGGGCATAAGCTTGCATAAGTTGCATCCGAAGAAGTGAAGTTTTTACTCACGAAAGCTTATGCCCAAATAAATCTGTTAGTCTTTAAGGTGCCACCAGACTCTTTGTTGTTTTTGTAGATACAGACTAACACGGCTACCCCCTGATACATGGTTATGGCATGGTATCACTACTCACATATGAGTACCCAAAGAATTTTTTTTCCAGTTGGTGACTAAGGCAGAAAATGAATTGGTCTGTATATGCAAAAAGAACCGGAGTACTTGTGGCACCTTAGAGACTAACAAATTTATTTCAGCATAAGCTTTCATGGGCTACAGCTCACTTCTTCAGATTCATAGAGTGGAACACACAGACAGAAGATATTTGTACATACAGAGAACGGAAAGGTGGAAGTATGCATACCAATTGTAAGAGGCCAATCAATTGAGATGAACGATCAGTAGCAGCAGAAGAAAAAACTTTGAAGTGATAATCGAGATGACCCATAGAAGGTGTGAGGAGAACTTAACATGGGGGGAAAATAATTCAATTAGTGTAATGACCCAACCATTCCCAATCTCTGTTTATTGTGTCTAATTTGCATATTAATTCGAGTTCAGCAGTCTCTCTTTGGAGTCTGTTTTTGAAGTTTTTTTGTTGCAAAACTGACACCTTCAAGTCTGTCACTGAGTGATTAGAGAGGTTGAAGCGTTCTCCCACAGGTTTTTGTATGTTATGATTTCTGATGTCAGATTTGTGTCCATTTATTCTTTTGCATAGAGACTGTCTAGCTCTCTAACTCCGCATTCTGCAAGCCATTATCCTCTGATCCCACTGATGATAACCAAAAGAAACTACACCATCTGCTCAAGAAACTCCTGGAGAAAGCACAGGAACAGATCTGTACAGACACATGCCTAGAACCCCAGGTGTATTCTATTTGCTAGCCAAGATCCATAAACCTGGAAATCCTGGACGCCCCATCATCTCAAGCATCGGCACCTTAACAGCAGGATTGTCTGGCTATGTGGACTCTCTCCTCAGGCCCTGCGCTACCAGCACTCCCAGCTATCTTCGAGACACCACTGACTTCCTGAGGAAACTACAATCCATCAGTGATCTTCCAGAAAACACCATCCTGGCCACTATGGATGTAGAATCTCTTTACACCAACATTCCACACAAAGATGGACTACAAGCCATCAGGAATAGCATCCCCGATACCATCATGCCAAACCTGGTCACTGAAATTTGTGACTTTGTCCTCACCCACAACTATTTCACATTTGGGGACAATATATACCTTTAAGTCAGCGGCACTGCTATGGTATCTGCATGGCCCCACAGTATGCCAACATCTTTATGGCTGACTTAGAACAACGCTTCCTTAGCTCTCGTTCCCTAACGCCCCTACTCTCCTTGCGCTACATTGATGATATCTTCATCATCTGGACCCATGGAAAAGAAGCCCTCGATGAATTCCATCATGATTTTAACAATTTCCATCCCACCATCAACCTCAGCCTAGACCAATCCACACAAGCGGCCCATTTCCTAGACACTACTGTGCTAATAAGCGATGGTCACATAAACACCACCCTATACCAGAAACCCACTGACTGCTATACTTAACTACATGCCTCCAGCTTCCATCCAGGACACACCACACTATCCATTGTCTATAGCCAAGCTCTAAGATACAACTGTATTTGCTCCAATCCCTCAGACAGAGATAAACACCTACAAGATCTCTATCAAGCATTCTTAAAACTACAATACCCACCTGCTGAAGTGAAAAAACAGATTGACAGAGCCAGAAGAGTACCCAGAAGCCACCTACTACAGGACAGGCCCAACAAAGAAAATAACACAACGCCACTAGCTGCCACCTTCACCCCCCAACTGAAACCTCTCCAGCGCATCATCAAAGATCTACAACCTATCCTGAAAGATGGTCCCTCACTCTCACAGATCTTGGGAGACAGACCAGTCGTCGCTTATAGACAGCCTACCAACCTTAAGCAAATACTCACCAGCAACTGCACACCATACAACAAAAACACTAACCCAGAAACCTATCCTTGCAACAAAGCCCGATGCCAACTCTGTCCACATATCTATTCAAGTGACACCATCATAGGACCTAACCATGTCAGCCATACCATCAGGGGCTCGTTCACCTGCACATCTACCAATGTGATATATGGCATCATGTGCCAGCAATGTCCCTCTGCCATGTACATTGGCCAAACCGGACAGTCTCTACACAAAAGAATAAATGGACACAAATCTGACATCAGGAATCATAACATTCAAAAACCAGTGGGAGAACACTTCAGCCTCTCTAATCACTCAGTGACAGACTTGAAGGTGTCAGTTTTGCAACAAAAAAACTTCAAAAACAGACTCCAAAGAGAGACTGCTGAACTCGAATTAATATGCAAATTAGACACAATTAACTTAGGCCTAAACAGAGACTGGGAATGGTTGGGTCATTACACTAATTGAATTCTTTTCCCCCCATGTTAAGTTCTCCTCACATCTTCTATGGGTCATCTCGATGATCACTTCAAAGTTTTTTCTTCTGCTGCTACTGATCGCACATCTCAATTGATTGGCCTCTTACAATTGGTATGCGTACTTCTATCTTTTCATGTTCTCTGTATATATAAATATCTTCTGTCTGTGTGTTCCACTCTATGCATCTGAAGAAGTGGGCTGTAGCCCATGAAAGCTTATGCTGAAATAAATTTGTTAGTCTCTAAGGTGCCACAAGTACTCCTATTCTTTTTGCAGATACAGACTAACATGGCTGCTACTTTGTAATCTGTGTATGCAGTTTGCTATATCCATTTAAACACTTTTGTTTTGGGTGTTGGATTATTTGAGACTACCAAACATGTGCATTCTATCTTCCTGGATAATTAATGTTTTAGGCTACAGTCATCCCCACAATCCTTGGTGTTTTTTGTCAGCAAGCTAGAATGCAGAACTTCAACCTTTTGTTGTATCTGACTGCTGAGCCCTTGTCTAAGCAGAAGGGAACACACCATCAACATCATCCTTTTTTTTATTTTGGTGGTAAACAAATCAAATAGGCATTCCAATGAATTGCTGTGGAAATCATTCTTCTCTGACAATGGCTTGCCCTCTGTAGAACAAGTAACTGGCCTCTGATTGTGTAATCATTTTCAAGAGATGATTCAAACATTTCTCCTTCCAAACCCCCAGGCATTGGCGTCGCATTGAAATTCTGTATAGTGTTACCATATGGTTGTAGACTAGCCTACGTGTTCATGTCCATCCCATTAATCTGTGGTAATGGAAAGCATCTGGGAATGTCACCTGAACTGTTTCTGACAAAGTCTAGGACCCTGGTTTAAATCCCTGAGGGGAAGGGTTATTTTCTTTGTGTCTTTTATTGTGTGTTTTCGTCAGAGGAAGTTTTAAGACTCTCCCCAGGGAAGGCATTATGTACTTCAAGAATTCTGTCCCTGAGAGGGTTATGGGTGTGTAACTTCCATCAGTGATTTAAATGTAGGTCACAAAGGGTGTGGATTATTTAAATGTACTTTCAGTTGTCATGAATGTTTGTTCTGTGGTATAATTAGTATGTCAACTCCTCCTGGTTCTGAAAGTTGCTTTAACACTGATTTCAAGAGCTTTTTTTGAAGTATGAGAGTGCTGAAGATAGGTCAGGGATGGCAAATGGGGGGCTTGTAAATTGCCATAGCCTGTTCTTCTTAGAGAAATTGTAGCTATTTATAGAGGGGTACTGAGAAATGTACAACCTGTGAGTCCAGGGTCAGTAGTGAGTTCTGCTGGAGGATGTTTCACAGGAGATTGATTCCCTCAGTGTTAAAACTCCTGTATGTCAACTCAATCCCATTCATTTCTCACTGCATGATGGCATCTTTCTTTTTTTTATATATATACACTAGTTATGTTTTACTCAGAAGCACTTTATTCAATAGATAGGAGTGCTTGTTTTTTAACCAATTATTCTGTCTCCTTGTTCGAGGCGACTGTCTGATTTTGAAACCTGAATGGATTGTGGAAGTTTTGTGTGAGGCCAGGGATGGGTAAACTGAGTAGCCTGTAGGTTGTGCGGTAACCTTGAATTGGTTGTAGAATACATGAGTCTTGAGATATTTTTCCCAGTAGTGGATACAAAGTTGGGCTCCTTCCCTCAGGCTGAGGTCCGGATGGCTTTGGGATGGGGAGATTGTTTTCCTGATAATGTGCTTCAGGAAGTGAAAAATGCAAATTGTAAACCACTGTTGTTTGGTAGGTACCTTCCTCTAGAACAGTAGCCACTTCTGTAGGGATTGGATTTGGCTCATCACAAGGTATGTCCACTTCTACAATACACTACTGCACCCCCTTTTTTCACTGCTCCAATTCTGACAGCTGGCCACAAAGTCTTATTGTATAAGTCTACAATTTATTTGGAATACATATAAACAATAGGTCATAAAACCTACTTATCTTCACTGCAAATGAGTACTGTCACTGCTACTGGGCTAATTGCATCTTCATCTGCACCTGTTGTCCTTGATTGTACCCTCGCAGGTGACAAGCCTCTCTACTTGCACCTTTCTCAGGGTGGAATCATATGATTCTCCTACATTCAGGCTGGGCCTTGGGTTGCAGTCCCCTAGTGTACTAATTGTGATTACTTTAGCAGACCCAAGTTGTGGTCAGTACCTGCAGTTCTGCTCTTCAGGAGCTATTTCCAATGGCACCAAGTAACCAAGCAGCCTTCTTAAATAAACAATATGTTGCTTTGCAAAGCATTTCAGAGAAAAAGATCTTAAAACTATAAATAGTGCCTACTGTTCAGCCTGTCTTCCCTAAAACTTACCATCCCCTGGAAGCTTGGGTGGCCCCCAGCTCCTTCAGATACTCTCACAGGACCTGTCTCTGTGTCCACGTCTGTTCCTGCAGGAACTGTTCACTCACTCAATTCTGCCCTCCCTCTCTCCAGAGAGTCTTTTTAAACATTTAGTTTCCCTTTGATCCCCAGGCTGCCAGCCTTGGCAAAACAGCTGTGTAACTTTGGGCTGGAGCCTGGAAGTAACGTCATCATTGTTAATAGCTCAGCCATTGTTTTGTACTCACCCCCAAGTGTTTCTTGGGAGGCTACTTATCAAGATCTGTCGTGTTGCCTTCCTGCTTGTTTTCCCATCAGTCTCCTATTAAACTAAACCAATTCATTCATACTGGAAAACCCAATAGCCCAGTATAGACATACAGTGACTCTCTCAATAATCAGGCCACATAAAGTATTCATCACATTATTGCAGATCAGTCAGTATTCCTAGATTACATAGTATTGCAGCAGACATGGAAGTGCTATTTAATATTAATACAAGGATAATAGTCTGGTACAATATGGATGAGTGAGCTTGGTTTGAATAGGGCAGCTTGAAAGAGTTTATGCACCAGATTGCTGGGAAGGGATCCATCATACCAATTATTTTAAAAGGCCTTGTCTACACTACAAGAGTTTTGTCGACAAAAGTTATGTCGACACTCAAAAAGTGCTATAACAAAAATCAGTATTGCATGTTCACACTCACTTCCTCTGTCAGCAGAGTGCGTCCACAATTGGGGCACTATCATCAACAGTCTGAGCAATGCACTGTGGGTACCTATTCCACAGTCCAGCTCAACGCCTTCTGCCGCTAGGTCTTGTGGGATGGTGGAGCGAATCGTGATGCATCTTGGGACTGGGCTCAATGTCCCATGATGCATTGTTTTCTGTCTCAGCATTCCATGGGCTTCCAGCTTTCTTTTGCTGCATTTTTCAATGGCCCTTGTTTGCTGTGCACCTCTGCATTTTTGTGAGAAGGGATGGATCCCGCACTGCTCTCCTATGCTCTGATAACTGTCATTAAGCATCGCAGATGGCAGTGCAGTTAATCACAAAATTCCTAACTGAAGAAGACTCTGTTGCCTAACATGCTGTGTGATATGGATAGGAGCAACTTTAGATTACTTATGGCATTCACGGAACAGCTGCAGACAGTGGACTGTCGCTTTTGGGCTCGGGAAACAAGCACTGAATGGTGGGATCATATTGTCATGTAGGTCTGGGATGATGAGCAGTGGCTACAGAACATTTGGATGCGGAAAGCCACCTTCCTGGAACTGTGTGGGGAGCTCGCCCCAGCACTAAAGTGCAAGGACACCAGAATGAGAGCTGCCCTATCGCTAGAGAAGCACCTGGCAATTGCTGTGTGGAAGCTGGTGACTCCAGACTGCTACTGGTTGGTCGCAAATCAATTTGGAGTTGGGAAGTTGACTGTTGGGGCTGCATTAATGCAAGCGTGCAGGGCAATTAATCACATCCTGCTATGAAGAACCATGACTCTGGGAAATGTATGTGAAATAGTGGACGACTTTGCAGAAATGGGTTTCCCTAACTGTGGAGGCATGATAGATGACACACACATTCCAATTTTGGCACCAGACCACCTTGCAATGGAGTACATAAATACAAAAGGTTACTTCTCCATGGTGTTGCAGGCACTTGTGGATCACCATGGGCATTTCACTGATATTAATGCAGAGTGGTCCAAGAAGGTGCATGACGTATGCATCTTCAGGAACTCCAGCCTGTACAGAAAGCTACAAGCGGGGATTTTCTTTCCAGACAAGATTACAGTGGGGGATGTTGAAATGCCCTTAGTGATCCTGGGAGACCCGGCATACCCCTTACAGCCATGGCTCATGAAACCTGACGTGGGAAACCTGGACTGCAGTAAGGAGTTGTTCAACAACAGGCTGAGTAGGTGCCAGATGACAGTGGAATGGTTCCTTTGGCAGATTAAAAGCATGCTGGTGATGCCTTTATGGCAGGTTAGACCTCAATAAGGACAATATGCCCATGGTTATAGCTGCGTGCTGTACATTGCATAATCTTTGTGAAGTTAAGGGTGAAAGGTTTGCTCAGGGGTGGAGTGCTGAGGCAGACTGCTTGGCTGCTGATTTTGAGCAGCAAGATACCAGGGCTATCAGAGGGGCCCAGATTGGGGCAATTTGAATCAGGGAGGCTTTGAGACAACACTTTGAAAATGAAAACCAGTAATGTATATCTCTGTGATTGGTGCTGCAATGTTACATTACCTGTAGTTTTCTTAGGAAGCAATGGTGGAATTTGGGGCCTTACAGTCCAGTAATTAAATGGTTAAACTGCCTGTGTATGTATTGGTAGTGCCTGATATTTTAATTTGTAGGAAACAAATAAAGATGAGTTACCATTCAAAAGCTTTGCTTTTATTGCACAAGAAACACACACACACACACGGTGGGAAAGGAGGTACCAGGGAAGGGCAGACTTTCAGAGCTGTGTGTAGGTTTGGCTATCATTTTGAAAGTTGCCTGAGGGGGTGGAGTGAAGGGGAAACCGAGAAATCCTGGAAAGAGGAAAGGACTGTGCGGGCAGAGTTGGGTGGTGGGGGGACAGAAAAGAGTGCTGAATGTGCTACAGGGGAGGGCAGGCATGCATCTGTTCAGTCTGCAGCATTATTAAGGACTTCAGCATCTGCGTTTGCTCCTCCATGACTTTACTCATTTGCTCAGTAATGTCCTTAACAAACTCCTGATTTTCTTTTCTGTCCTGCCTTTTGGCTTCCCTTCACTCCTTGCATTCCCCTTTCTCTGCATTGGAGAAGTGCACACCTCCCAGAACATGTCGTCTTTGCTCTACCTTGGGCACTTTCTTAGCTGGTGAAGATGCTTGGCCAGTGTGTGTGGCGATTCCTCAAGGCCACATCTGCCAAAGCACACAGAACAATGCACAGAAACATGATTGGTTTCAAAGTAGCAGCCGTGTTAGTCTGTATCCTCAAAAAGAACAGGAGTACTTGTGGCACCTTAGAGACTAACAAATTTATTAGAGCATAAGCTTTCGTGGGCTACAACCTACTTCTTCGGATGCATATAGAGTGAAACATATATTGAGGAGATATATATACACACATACAGAGAGCATGAACAGGTGGGAGTTGTCTTACCAACTCTGAGAGGCCAATTAAGTAGGAGAAAAAAAACTTTTAAAGTGATAATCAAGATAGCTCAGTACAGACAGTTTGATAAGAAGCAAGTGTGAGAATACTTACAAGGGAAGATAGATTCCATGTTTGTAATGGCTCAGCCATTCCCAGTCCTTATTTAATCCTGAGTTGATTGTGTCTAGTTTGCATATCAATTCCAGCTCAGCAGTCTCTCATTGGAGTCTGTTTTTGAAGTTTTTCTGTTTTAAGATAGCCACCCGCAGGTCTGTCATTGAATGGCCAGACAGGTTAAAGTGTTCTCCCACTGGTTTTTGAGTATTATGATTCCTGATGTCAGATTTGTGTCCATTAATTTTTTTGCGTAGAGACTGTTCGGTTTGGCCAATGTACATGGCAGAGGGGCATTGCTGGCACATGATGGCATATATCACATTGGTAGATGTGCAGGTGAACGAGCCCCTGATGGTATGTCTGATGTGATTAGGCCCTATGATGATGTCACTAGAATAGATATGTGGACAGAGTTGGCATCGGGCTTTGTTACAAGGATAGGTTCCTGGGTCATGATTGTTAAGTTCATGCACACATTGAAACATTTCAGTAAAATACACCTCTGGTAACATAACAATCACTTTCTCACTGACCCTTGGCAAGCACACATCTCAGTGAATACCCAAAGCATGATGAGTGTTGGCAGGGGGGAGAGGGGGCGTGCTACATAGGGAAAAGAGCACTCTGCAACGGTTGCAGTGCAGCCAACGAGAGAAAAAATTCTAAAATTCTCCCACTTTTCCCACAGGTGGGGGTCATTGTAGCAGATATCTCACTGCTGAGGGTAAGCAGGGAAGTGAGGGTACATCCACTACACACTTGTGGCTTCCTCCCTGGTCGCTATGCTGCTTGCCTGTGTGCTGCTTTGGTCCCTGCACAAGTGATTGCTTTACTTGTTTCCTAGAGATCTGTCTGGAGGATTCCCATGAGATCTGACCGTGCATCAACACCCTGTTCTGCCATATTGATTAGCTACAGAGGGAAATGTCCAGCTCACAGAAACACAGCCAGCCGTGTACATTTCTATACCCTGAATCCACCTCCACACGACACAAGCCACAGCCACTTGCCAGGCATCTTCTCTCCTGCTTCTTGCTTGCCGGAGAGGAACTGCTGAGATTGACTAGATACCTCTGGAGTGGTGAACAGTTCCTGGCTGCCTACCACACCAGGCGACCCCCCGAGGAGCTCCACATCCTCATCTAACTCCACCTTTTCATCAATGACCTCGTCCTCTGGGTTAGGTCCTCTTTCCGCTGCCTCCAAGCCCATCAAAGTATCCCCGGGGATCTTGGCGGTAGAGGTGGGGTAACCGCCAAGGATAGTGTCCAGCTCTGTATAGAACCAGCAGGTCTTAGGCATAGCACCAGAGTGACAGTTTGCCTCCCTCGCCATATGGTATTCCTGCTCAGCTCCTTTATCTTTGTTCTGCTCTGCAGTGTGTCCTAATCATAGCCCTTTTTACACCCCTTTTTGCACAAGTCTCGAGAAATCTGCCCATAGGTATCAAAATTCCTATGGCTCAAGTGCAACTGGGACTGCACAGCCACCTCTCCCCATATACTGAGCAGATCCAACAGCCCCGCAGTGGTCCAAGTGGGAGAGCGTTTGCTGCAATAACCTGCTCTGGTCACCTGGGAAGATGCAATGAGACCTCTCCACACCAAGCCAGCAGGAAATGGAATTTCAAAAATTCCAGGGGCTTCTAAAGAGGGGGCAGGGAGGCAGATGGTTGTTTACCTGGCTGCAGGGCAGTGGAGTTCAAACTGCTGAGCAGAGTGGTCAGGATGGGCATTGTGGGACACATCCTGGAGGCCAATTAAAGTCATAAAATCAAGCATGGTGACTGCACTGGCACTTTGTCAACAAAAATTTTGTGCTAAAAGCCTTATGACTCTTGTTGGGGTGGTTTTATTTGTCGCCAAAACAGGGCATTTTTGCTGCCAAATGTCGCATTGTGGTTTGTATGCATCCACTGTTTCGTCAACAAAAGCTGCCTTTGTCAACAAAACTCTTTAGCGTAGACAAGGCCAAAGAAACCCACAGTAATTGGTATAAGTTACTGTGCCTTCATTGTGAGCTGACCATATCTCAGATGAATAAAATAAATTGCAAGAGGAAAAGCACAACCACGGCAATAAGAACAGCAGAAAAAATGGGAGGCAAAATGAAGCATTAGGAAAACATAAAAAAACAAGTCTCTGTCCTGGGTCTCGACATACAAATAAGTGTAAATTTAAATGCTGTGGGCTGGAGTCTCTGGTCCATTAAGTATACTTCACGCTACTTATGTGGCACAAAGTGAATTTAAAATGCTCAGAGGTTTGCACTAAAGAATTCCTATGTAAGGGGAATCTTCACCAGTGCTAAACTGGTAGAGGTTGCTCCTTGGCCACCTGTACCAGTACATCCTCCCCAGCACAAGGGACCCACAGGGAGGTTGTGGCAGCATAGGCGCCAACTCCGTGGGTGTTCTGGGGCTGGAGCACTCACCAGCAGCCAAGCTCCCCTCTCCTCCCCCCCCCCCCCCGAGCTCACCACTTCCCCTCCTCCGCCTACCTCCCAGCGTTTCCCACCTGGCAGCCGCCAAACAGCCATTTGGCAGCATTAGCATGCTCCAGCAGTGGAGGGAGGAGTGGGAACGTGGCACGCTCAGGGGAGGAGGTGGGGAAGAGGCAGGGCCAGGACTGGGATTTGGGGAAGGAGTTGGAATATTGGCAGAGAGGGGACGGAGTTGGGGCAGGGACTTTGGGGAAGGGGTTGGAATGGGGGTGGGGAAGGGGTGGGGCCTCATGGAAGGAGTGGAGTGAGGGCGGGGCTGGGGGTAGAGTGGGGGTCGAGCACCCATGGGAAAGAGGGGAAGTCGGCACCTATGTGTGGCAGAGCAAGGCTCTGGCAGCCCAGTTCTCTGCTGGTGTGGGACTTTATGCCAGTGGCTTAAGTTAAAACTGCCCCTGCAGCAATCATTTACACCAGGGCTGGCTGTAGGGTTGCCAACTTTCTAATTGCATAAAACTTAACATCCTGGCCCTGCCCCCTTCCCGGAGGCTCTTTGCCCCATCCCTTCCCAAGGCCCCACCCCCACTCACTCCATCCTCCCTCCCTCTGTCGCTCACTCTCCCCCACCATCACTCCCTTGCTCATTTTCACCAGGCTGGGGCAGGGGTTGGGTTTGGGGTTTGTGAGGGAGTTCGGGATCCAGCTGGGGATGCAGGCCAGAAATGAGGGGTTCAGGGTGCAAAAAGGGGCTCCAGGCTGGGGCCAGGGGTTGGGGTGTTGGAGGAGGTGAGGGCTCTGGGCTGGGGGTGCAGGCTCTGTGTTGGGGCAGGGGGTTTGGGTGTGGGCTTGAGCTGAGGGAGGCTGGGGATGAGGGGTTTGGGGTACAGGAGGGGGCACAGTGAATAAACAGGACCAAACTTAAAGAATCCTTTAAAGTTTTAAAGAACATATGTGGTGATGGACAATAGGCGAGACAGACTATATTGTTTCCCTGCTAAGTCACAAAGGAAGGTAAGGTATTTGGAATGGTTCCCACCCTTTGCGTGTGTGTATGCATGCAAATATATAATTCAGAAAGGTGTGTATGCCTGAGATAAGTCCTTAATATCACAACTTGATGTTAGGGAGGCTTTGTTTCTGACCTGAGTAGAGATCAGAAGTGTAATCAACTTTTTTTTTTTTTTTTTAGATCTTATGAACGTTCTTACTTTGTCATCTTACATTTTCAAAACTAACTTTTCCCTAATTATTTTCATGCTTTCTTAATTTTTTGAAATATTTAGGCATGAAGTTAAATATAATAAATTGATACTGCATTTTCTCAGTGCACAGGACACAGAGGTGGGCATTGTCTATTTCAATAACCAGCCTTTTTAGTTAATTTTTTTCTAAATGTTGGCATACCAGTGATATATTATCTGCAAATGGTTTTCTTCAGAGGAAGCTAATATCACAGAAATGAATGGTGGAAATTAACCTCATGATTAGCAAACATGCTGTAATCTTCATGACTAGGTGAGTTATGGACTACTGTATCAGAAACATTAGCACATTAACCACTGTGTCATCCATAATAGGTGAATCGGTGGTCTCACATTTAACAAGTCTCTTAATGATGCAGGAAGAAGTAGACAAGGAAATCGGGAAATTTTTATGTATGTGCAATTTTTGCAGTTTCTTAAATTGAAAAGGGAATAAAAATGAACCTTACTCTTAATGTGAGAGAACTTTTGCAGATTCTATGCATGAGCTTTATTTATATGTTACAAATAAAAATGTTTCCCTTGGAAATGCTGAGGTTTACAAACTTGTAGCTTTCATTCCCAAACAGTGAAATTACCTTAGAGAGCCCCTTACATATAGTTATGTAGGCAATATAGAGGAAATTATTGAACTGAAATGTCTTTGCAGAAGGTATCGTACTTTGAAATAATAAAAAAGTAACAGGTCTGTTCTCTACACAGTTAATTGCTCACTTCTGAGCTTTGAGTGTTTACCCTGCCTATCCATATAGCTTTTTGTCATTGGGCGTGGTGAATGGTTGATAAGTACCTGTTTATAGTTCACAGAAATAGCCATGGAGAGTTAAACCAGTAGTAATATGAAACCAGTCTTCTTGGTGTGGTGTTTTTTTTTTTTTTTTTTTAAACTGGCCCTGGAGCCTGAAATCTGCATTCCAGATGAAACCTGCAGCAAAGCGGAAGAAGAGAGCCTGGTATTTTTTTATTCAGTTTCAAGGGCACTACGTCTGGTTACTGTAGTCAGTTGAGAATTCAGAACAGTTCAGAAGATCAAAGAAGGTTGTTTTTGTTTCTTTGGGAGAGATTTTTGAAGTATTGCTTTGTCTGGATTTTTAATTTTACAGAGTTTTTGTGTTGCTGGATTAACTAAAGGAGGTTTTAGACAAAGTGGAAAAGGTTACATGTAAGAAGCTTTCAGGAGTTTTCAGCTGACAGACGTTCACAACCCATAAGGAAGTAGGAAACTAATGCGATTCGTACTGTTCAACGGGCTTTTTCGTTTATACAGTTGCTCTTCAATTTTAACAAGTAGGAATTTAGTTGTGTGTAACCAGTAGGATTGCAGGAATTGGGGCAGTGATCATTGGTCGAGTTTTCAGCTGAGATTACAGTGCTGGCAGATTTTCCCTGACAAAAAGCTTTTTGTGTAAAGGAACAAGTAACGAAGCTGCCAAGAACTTTGAATACTGTATGTCAAGATGCAGAGCCTTCTTGTTTCTCTTGGACTGGAGTTGTAAAATTTGACAGTCGCTTTCAGTCCATACTACAGCACTAGAAACAGGAAAGGAGGGATAGTGTGACCTTGGGGAGACTGGCTTTCCTGATGACACAGAAAGAAGAGCTCCCATTGCATTTCCTGTTGTAAGTTAATAGACTGAACGGATGTAATAAACAATTGTGTAGAAGGTAACTAATAGTAATAACAAAAGTAAAAGCTATATTGTGGTTTGCCCAACATGGAAGCAAATAACATTTCACCTGGCAGCAGTGAGCTTTTAGATCTAGGGCATGCAACAGAGACTGAACGCAGACAGCCTTTCTTCACGGCATTTTCTATGAAAGCATTTTTTGGATTTACTACTAAATTGGAACCAGCAACTTCGAAAAAAGAAGCAGTACTTAAGGCATTTCGAACTTTTGATACTGATACAAATACCGAAGCTGCCAACCAAGACAAGGGTGGTGGTGGTCATGATGATCCAGAAGTACATCATGTGCTTCCCAAAATACAGCAGGCTGACCCGGAGCCCGGCGGCCAGGCTGACCCGGAGCCCGGCGGCCAGGCTGACCCGGAGCCCGGCGGCCAGGCTGACCTGAATATGGAGTTAGCTGAACAGAATGAACCATCTCTTCCTCCTTTAGAGTCTGTACAGCCTCCTTTGTCTGAATGTGACCGAGATGACAAGGATGCCATTTTTGTACAAAGTACTTTGGCCTATACAACAAGTGATACAGCGTCGGACAATGAGAGTACAGACCTAGACAGTGATGGAGACGAAACAAACAAATCTGTGTTAAATATTGTGGCTTTGTCTGCTGAGTCTTTAGAGAATAACAACCAGGCTAAGGAAGAAATGGAATCAGAAGGGTCCAGTGAAAGTAATGCCACTGTGGAGAGAGATGAAACTGAGTCAACCTCACCAATTTCTCAGCAGCTTCCAACAGAGCTGAATGGTGATCTGGAATGTAGCTCAGCTAGAGAAGACCAAATGTTAACAGATGAGCACTGCATTGGCCCACCTTCTCTAGGGGAAAATCCTCAAGAGCCTATGAGTGGAGAAGAACAAGGATCTTCAGCAAATGGCTCTAATAACACATCCTCCCCAAGATCAGCCATAGGTAAAAAGACCTCTCAGCTACCTGCTTTCTTTAGTGGATTGCGTGTGCGAAAAAAAGGTCTAGCTGCAGAGGATGGAGAGACTATCACAGAAATTAAACTGAAGGACAGTGATTTGGCTCTGCTTAAATTAAAACAGCCTGTTAAGAAATCTAATATTACATCAGACGTGCTCACTAAAAAGAAACCAGCTGAGCCTAAAACAAGTCCTACTTTCCTGGAACAGCTCTCTCAGCTGTTCGTCCCTAAAAGTGAAGATAAAGCCGAAGATTCAGGTGAGGAGACTAGTGAGACTGAGACCAGTGATGAAGGCCAGGAGAGCAAAGCCACTGATAGAACGGAGACCCTGTCCCCTGCTGAAGAAACAAAACCAAGCCCACCGGAGTCAGCATTAGATGCGTTTAAAGCTTTGTTTACCCGGCCTCCAAAAAAGGAGATAACTGTTGATACTTCAGAGCTGGAAGCCATCAAACGCAAAATGAGAAATGAAAAGGAGTCGCTGAAAGCAGTATTTGAAAGATCAAAATCAAAGTCTGGGAATGGAGCATCTGACCTGAAATCTGTAGGTTTGAGTTACTTTTACATTCTAAGGGCTGGAGGTAAATGGATATAAAATAATTTCTGCTGATAAAATGATTGATGTAAACTAAAATAACTAAGGTCAAAATTTCAAGCGTGGCTTCTGATTTTGGGAGCCTTAAGTTTTGGCTTCCCAATTTGAGACACCTTTAATCTTTTCACAAGAGCTGGACAACTTGAGTTCTGAATGAAGTCAGTGAGAATCACAGATGATGAACACCTTTGAAAACAAGGCCAAAGATGTCTCAAGTTGGGAATCCAAAATATTTGAGGCCTCCAACTTGAGTGTCTAATTTAAAAAATGTGGCTGCAAATCAATTGCTTTCCTTTCACTGAATGTGGGTGCTCTCCGAACCAAAGTTAAATTACAAGTATTTATTGCAAATATCTTTAATTATCCTAATAGAGAATTAAGACTGAAATTCACTCTTTATTCTTATTGTAAATATTAAACTTCATACCATATACCTAGACTTCAAGAAAACCTAAAGAGAGTTATCAGAGATCAGTGTCAGCCTCAACTCTACACTATCTTTATTTTAATGGCCTTTCCTTCTAAAAGTAATTTTTGTTTTGTTTTGTTTTTTAAAACCCTCTTAGAAAGAATTGTATTATGACAGATGACGCAACAGACAATAAGTTGTATACAATTTTCTGGGTGACTTGCCCAAGAGAGGGGCCTTAAAAGGTATCCTCTCTTTCAATTGTCTATACACCTAATCCTTGATCTTACAAATACTTCCACATGTTCAGCTGTACATAGGACAGTTTTCACAGTGAAATCAGTGGAACTATTTATCTGTTTAAAGTTAAGCATGTTCCTGTATGTTTATGGGATTGGAGCCTCTGTCAATATGGTGTTTTGGATATGTGTATTTTTAAGTGAAAAAAGGCAATAAAAACCCCACAAAGAAGCCCCTTTGAGTTAAATGAGCAAAAGAAGGACACATCCTTTAGCAATTATACATGTGTGCAGATGTAATTAATTCCTAAAACTATTTTCATTGACTACAGTAGGATTGCTTGTCTGAATAAGGATTGTGGGGTTGTGTCCTGAATCTGAAGCTGGATAACCTAGAGTTTGTTTCCCTGCACTCAGTGTTGAGTTTCCGTGTGTGTGTGTGTGTGTGTGTGTGTGTGTGTGTGTGTGTGTGTATGGGGGGGGGGGTTGTTTAAAAAACCCTCTAAGAACTTCCCCTGGGTAGACTGAGACCTTGTAGACACAATATCAACTTACAGTAAATTTCCAGTGGTGAGGAAAATATAGACGCTGGCAGGGCATTTGTTTCTCATGTGTAGCAGTGACACTAGTGAGCACTTCTATAATTCACCTGCAACAAAACTATGTTTGACTCTTCCAACTTAGCTATAGATACAGAATAAAGATTAATATTCCTGACACGGTATTAGCCTCCTCAGTTCACAAAAGGATAGGCAGCTTTTCAGAGCCACTTTGCTAAATTTAAATTAATTTGCTGCATGTAACATGCTAATAAGCTTTATGATGTTTCCCCTCACCCCACCCCCAAAGCAGTTGTTGTTACACTCTTTTCCTCCTTTCTTCATCCTCACCGACTGGATTTCATTATAATGGATTGGAATCGAACTGATAATCATCCTGGTTCTAATTTTATAATGTAAATGAGCTCCAGTTATGGACGACCATTGCTTTAAATACACAAGTTTAGTTAAACGCAGCATTCACCATTTTTGGAATGGATTAATATTGCAACATTTTAATCTTCTCTTTCATATTTTGAATAGCCTGACCTGAATCCCTCGGAGCAAGATGACAAAACTCCAGGGAAACTCCAGGCTGTCTGGCCACCACCTGAAATCAATGATGGAAAAGAAAAAGTGGGGTTGAAGTACACTGAAGCAGGTAAAACAAAAAGGTGAAAGACTTGCAGAAATGGATCATTGTAATGATTCAAGTGTTGGGTTTGTGAAATATAAAAATGTAGTGGTTATTTTCTTATTTTAAAAAGCTGAAAGCATATTATTTTTTTCCCAGCATGGAACTAGTTACCATGACCTGTAGGTAGGTAATTTGAAACTCTCTGGGTTTGGATGCCATCTGAAGAAATTATAACCTTTTGAAACTTCTTATGAAAAAAAAATGGCATTGTTTTCTGATACACTAGGCCAAACATATCTCTGGTGCAGCTCTGTTTAAATTAGTGGAGGGATCAAGATGGTCTAATATGTCAGAATTACTAGAGATTCCTTCTTTTTGGGTTAGAACAGGTTTTGGGTATTGAATCCGCCAGATTCTAATCTGATTTGCTGATTCTCTTTAGATACCATCACACTTACGTTTTTACATTCAGAGTAGAAGTAGGAGTATTAACATGTTTAGTTTTGTTACCTTCTTTGCATAGGCACATAGGAGTAGCCGTATCCAATCAGATCATTGGGCCATCTAGTTTGGTATTCTGCGTGTAACAGATCCCAGTATCAGATGCTTCAGCAGAAGGCATGAGAAACCCAATGTTGGACGTTTCTGGAATAGTTTACCTGTAGGGGGATGTTTCGTCCTAGCCCATATCAGCTAGTTGTTGGCTTGTGCCCTGAGCATGAGGGTTCATAGCCACACTTTTTAAAAATGTGTTTATTGTATCCAGTGTAACTCTGGCTGACTCATACATTGTGGGTTATTTCTAAAGCACCTAAATGAAAGGCAATGGGATTTGTGTTCCTAATTCAACTAGTTACTTTTGAAAAACTTACCCATAAAAGATTTAGTAGGATTAAAAAAGGATTAAATTCTTGGTCTTTATGCTATATTCTGGCAATAAATTCTGCAGTTTAATTGCCTGTCTTGCATTGGGTTTAAGTGTGTTGTCTTTCAGTTTCAATGAAGGCCCACCTGCTCTTGTATTACTAGAGAGGGTAAATGGGAGTAATGGATTTGCTTTTCCTATATGATTCATTATCTTGTTTATTTCTGTTGTGTCCCTTCGTATTTGTCTGGATTCTAAATTACATATTCTCACTCTTTTCACTTTCTCCTTGACTCATAACTTTTTCACTCCCTCCTGAACCCCTTCTATTTCTGAATAATTACTCATAGGTAAGAGAATAATGCTAGTTAAATGATGTTCTGTGTCAAAATAGTACTGTTAACATATAAAGTAAATAAATTATTTAAGTATTTTGTAGTAGGAAAAGAGGGAGGGTAGTTAAGTTATTAGAGGGGAGAACTGAGAACTAGCACCCTAGGCTTTTTTCTGTCTCTGCAGTTGACTCGCTATGAATTTGGGCTAGTAATTTAACCTCTCTCTCTACTTTAGTTTACTGCTTTATAAAATGGACGTAACACAAGGCGTATCTGCCACACAGGGGTGTTCAGAAAGTTAACTACATTTGTTTTTCAAGCACTGACAGGAACACAGCTCTTAACTCATCTGACCCACCATACGTCTACATACTGAATTGGATCACTTACATTGTATCTAATCAGTTAGAAAAGTCAGAGAGATCCCTAAATGAACAGTACAATATATGTGCAAAGTACAGTATTTCAGCTTTTCACAGGACTTCTGCTGTCTCTTTTTCTGAAACTTCTATTTGTTTATTAAAAGTATTACATTCGGAATATTTAATTTTCCTAACATGAAAAGTGAAAAAAGGGCTTTCCTATCTTTTTTCCTACTTCCTAGATGTCTAAAGTGAAATATAATCTTTCATGGCAAAAGGGGAACAAGTTTCAATAAACAAAAGCTCCATATTGTACTAGTAATGAGATGAACTAGGTCATGCTTTACTGGGATGTGAATAGGAAGGTGGGGATTCACTTAGATCCCACATATATTGTTGTTTGTTACTGAGACATTGTGGGTGACAGTGTCATCAAAATGCTGATGGTATTCTAAGCCTTATTTTTTATAGAGCCTAAATTCTACAGTTCCATTATTCACTCAGTGTCTGGCAGAGATCGGGATGTTGATGAAAACAAACTGCTGGTGATTCAATTGTGATGAAACACAAGTGATGCTTTTACAGGAGTTGGGTGAAGGCTGTGTCTGTAACATCTGTTGAGGATGTATAGTAGATTTGTGCCTAAATGGTTCGCAGCCTCTTGGCTCCATAATTATTCCTGGATACCCAGAGAGTAGCGGTGGCTTGAAGTGAAACCGTATGACTGGCTAGGACACTGCAACTGTCTGTAAGTGAAAACCTCAAATTAGCCATGTTGTCTGTGTTAGCTCTAGGATTGAAACCCCAATGCACTTTGCTTACGACTACCCCTGAAGCTCATCTGCAAGATCCTGGAAGAGCAGAATGCTACTTGTCCCCGGTGTAGTGTCATCTGCACAAGTAGCAATCTGTGTAGTGCAGACCTGTTTTGAATATTCACAGCCTGTACCCCAGTCTTCACTGATTTCCTGTTTGCTTTCAAGTGCAATTTAAGGGGATAGTGTTTATCTTTAAGCGCGGAGTACTGTGGGACTCTATTAATTGATAGAAGCAACAGAGGGTCCTGTGGCACCTTTAAGACTAACAGATGTATTGGTGCATAAGCTTTCGTGGGTGAATGCCCACTTCGTCAGATGCATGATGGAGTAGTGTGGGACTCTATTAATTGATAGAGCGTTTCTCAGAAGATAACTCATCCCAACAGCTAAAACCAGATGGAAAGCTCTTGTTTTCAGAACCTATTTTTATACACTGTCTATTGGCAGGGATCTCTCAGATATTGGTTATCCTCCCCTGATTTTTTTGGAATGTGCTCCTTTTAGTCACAGTCAGACACAACTTGAGTCTAGCACAATTTTAAAATCACTTATTTTGTTTAGCATTTGATCAGTAGTTTGTTTCGCTCTTGTTCTGCATTTTAATCTCTGTAAATAAAGTGCCCAGCTGCCACAGTAATAGAAGGCAATATAGAAATAATATTTGTGGTATAGTATTTGATTTTTACTTTTTTTAGGTTAGGATTTGTTTCATTTTAAAAACAAAACAGTATGACCTTCACCAGATTCACTATACTTTAACTGTCTACTTTAAGGTTCCATTTCCAAGGACAAATTTCAGAGCCAACACCTCTTCCTTCTGCTACTCATTAACCCTGTTTATGCCAATTCATCTAAATCCCTTTCCCCAGCATAACCATTTGAATGAGTAACATGATCTTGGTGAACTGCTGTAGGGTTTTTTTTTTTTTTTTAGTGACCATTAGAGAATAGAGACTAAAATAAGTCATTTTGAAAATTTTATTTCTGTAAAAACACTGTGTATCTTCTGTACTTACAAGTACTCCATAAAACACAGCTGCCAAGATATTTTTAGCTCCATGTTTGCTGTTTCTTATGAATAAGAGAGCATCACTGAATTCCTTTCCCTCTGTCCCAGCAGTGGCTGAGTTGCAACAGGAAGGTGCCACTACCGTTAGGGCACTAGAATCAAATGGGAGTGGAGGCAGGAGTTTATAGCCTCACTCTCTCTAAAAGCAGGGGGAAGAATGAATCCTATCTCCAGGATGGGAAGGGAAGCTACTAGCAGTTTGTATCTGAGGGGATGGGGATGCCCAGGCTGTATGCTCTCTCCTTACCTCTTTGTCTTGCTGTTCCCTCTGCTCTGCTCATTGGCTTTTGCTCCATGGTGGCTGCAAGAATTTGAGGCTTCTTGTTGCCTAGTCAACAGGCATCACAGTGACTCTCAGCAAGTGGTAGGAGCGACTAACTGCTGATAAACCCTAATGCTTGCATACAGCCTGGCTTGACGTGTGAGAATCCATCTGAGGTGCAAACAGGCGACAGGAGACCTACGTGTGGTGCTTGGTAGCCCTGCTAAGATTACAACTCTCAGTCAACCTGTGGAACTCATTGCCATGGGATGTTGTGAAGGCCAAAAGTATTAATTGGGTTTAAAAAAAATTAGATACGTTCATGGAGGATATGTCTATCAATGGCTATTGGCCAAGATGGTCAGGGATGCAACCCTATGCTCCAGGTGTCCCTAAACCTCCAACTGCCAGAAGCAGCTGGCGCTGGCCACTTTCAGAGACAGGTTACTGGGCTAGGTGGAACATTAGTCTGACCCAGTATGGCATGGCTTGTTATAACAGAAAGAAGTCAGTGATAACATATCATTTTTACAGTAGATTGACTCTAAGATTTATAAAAAAAAAAGTCTATACTGAGGTTTTTGGTCTGTCTTGTGCTTTTTTTTCCTAATTCCCTCTATGCACCTCCAGTGTGTGTGTGACAATTAGTGTCGCCATCTCTCCCAAATTTATTGAGTAAGGTGATTCTGGCCCTTGTTGCAGGAGCTCTTGGTGGCTGCCTGATGGTGTGGAGCTTCCAGCTTCTCCCCAAATCCCAAAATTTGAATTAATTAACTGGGTCCCCTCATCTCCACATTTTCCCACACCCCAACTATTAATTACGCACCCCTCAGCACCCACATCTGCCTGTTCCTCCAGTCTAATCTCTTTTCTTGCAGTTCCTGATGTTCTCATTTTCCAGACCTGGGGCAAAGAGGCAGCTCCAGGGGTTCTTCACTTCTTCACCCTTCCCAGATCTGGTGTGATAGGGATGGAGAGGGGTGAGGTGAGGAGGATGGAACCGGAAGATCACCCTGAGCCACTTTGCTCGTTTTGATCCCTTTTCCCTTATTCTAAGAATGGTGTCAGCTACTTTTCTTTGCTGTCCACTACCCAAAAAGTCCTCTCTGCTCTTGAGGGGACAGGTGGAGAGCTCGGCCTGCTTCCCGCAGCAGCCCTGATTGGCTGCTCTCTTCCCCAGGAGGCAAAAAAGTAGGAAATGCAGCCAATTGGAGGATGTTTTCCTTTGGGTAAGCCTGAAATTTGTGAGAGGTATGAAGCTTCTCCTGTTATAGCTACACTGACTCCAGCCCTGGCCAAAATCATGTGACTTTCAAAGAAATAAACCATGAGGGCTGGACTGCATTGCTTTCATCTACATAGCCAGGCAGTAAGTCAGATTCTCCCTTGCTGAAAAGTGCCTTATGAACATAAACAGGAAAGCATAAATACACCTGTAAAAATCTTCCTAAAAGGATTTTTAAAAAAAATCAACAGACACTACTTACTGGGTTCTCTATCAGAAACTGTACTTTTTAAAATTTGTCAATCTAACTAAAATTAAAGCTAAGTATCTCTTTAATACATTACAGCATTTGGAGCTGGGAAGAATGCAGAGAGCATAGTTACATGATTATTCTTTGCATGTGCATAGTTTACCTATGAAGTAAAAGATCTTTCAGTATATAATACTCCTGTGTTTGAAGAATTATCATCGCCAAGACACACAAGGGAAAAAACTGCAGATCTGATGATCTCTGTTAAAAATGCTTATTTAGTAAATGTAGGTCTAGTAGTCACTTGAAGCTGGAACAACTTTTCCTATTGCTTAAACAAAGGGGGAAAAGAGTAATAAATAAAAAAGGACTTAATTGGCATTCATATTGGAGACAACTTTGGAATGAATCAGACTTAAATATAAATCCATTTAGCTTTCATAGTTATTATTAACAATCTTTTTAGTTAATTCTTTTGTTTATATTTTTAAACAAGGTTCTGCTCCCTCAGCCTGTCTTTCCATCATACTTGATCCTGCAGTGAAGTCATGCTGTCTCTATGGCACCACAGTTTCTATGGCAACAGACTGATGCTATAAACAGAATTTTGATTTCTTTGTAGGAGAGAGAAACCAGGCTCTGCAGGAGAGAGCTCTTATTGAAACATAGGTGTTTTAAATAATAGCAAAGGAAATACCAAATAATGCCAGATGCATTCTCTACAGTTTCTGAAGTATGAAAACCTCTTTCAGCTGTGCTGTGGATTGCCACTAAGGGATCCATCCTTCAACACATTTTAAACCAAATGAAAGTCTTGTATACTAGAGCAACGTATGTAGTGGTCTGAGCATGGGTTAGAGCCACAAACTCATGAGCTCTAATCGTGGCTTTTACACAAACTTCCTTCATGGGTAAATTATTTATACTGTCTGCCTCATTCTTCCTCTGTAAAATGGAGATAATACTTAAATGCCTTTATAAGGGTGGAGTTAAAGTAGTCTGAAGAGGAAAATATTTGTAAGTGAAAGAATTATTATTTGTAATTTTTTCCAAATGAATAAGGAATAACACTATGTAGGTGGCCTATGTCTCTCAGAACTTATATTTGTCAGCTAGCCAACAGCAGCCAGATTCTTTAGGGATCTCTTCAGGCAAAAAGAAAAAAAGTGAATACTCCACTTGGAGCCTGTCCTTTTTAAGAACCAGCTGGATGCTGGAGTATAAATGAATCTATTTCACTTTATGTTCTTATTTGCCAACACTTATTCTCATGGGTTTCATGAGGACATCTTTTTTCAAGCAGCAAAATCTCACCATTTTTACTATAATTATTTCTGGCTGTTTAGAGTGGAAATGGTGGAATCTGACCCTCAAGGGGAAATGTCACCATGAAGAAAGTGATCATATTTTACATATGAGCTTCCTACTTTCTGTGCCTGGATAGGGAGTTAGAGTTTTCACTGCAAAGATCTGGCTTAATTAACTTCAAACCCGCAAAGCATTCTGTATTTTAATGAAAGCCTGATGTGATTTCCCGCCCCCATTCAAAACTCTACATAATTGTATTTATTATCTCTTGTCAAGCTTTATGTACTCATCAATAATAAAACTAATAGTATTTAAGTTTATTATTATTTATATTGTACTAGAGCCTAGGAACCTCATTCATGGACTGGGACCCCTAGCAGAGTATCTGACTTGTATCAACAGTTTTATTTTAAAACCTTTATAATGACATTTTCTGGTATAAATATTGTGTATGCTTTATTATTGATTTGATAATAGAGTACTTACTATAGGTTTGCATTAGCCATATCTTAGCAAATAAAGGATTTCATGGAAGAAACCATATTTTATTGCTGAGATGCAAAAATAGAATTTAGAAAGCCTGTTCCTCTAGGATGTCAAATATGACTTGTGATGCACATTGTTTTGGTAGATAAGAGTAGTTCAAGGAGATTCTGGCTGGCAGTTTTTTTGGGTTCTTGGCTTTGTAATGTTTATAGAAATTCAGGATATGTTTAAGTATTATTGCCTATAAAAGGCTATTGGAAACTATCACATAAAGAGATTTTGCCATGTGACGGGTTATTCATTTGAGAAACGTGATGCAGAAAAGGGAACATTTTAGTGTGTCCTAGTAAAACAGTTGTTGTTCCATTATTTGTGGCAAGATCCAATTTACTCAGGGCAGGTCTACACTGGAAGCGCTACATCCGTGCAGCTGCACCGCTGAAGTGCGTCTGGCGAAGATGCTCTATGCTGACGGAGAGTGATTTCCTGTTAGCTTCCACCTCTTGCGGAGGTGGAATAGTCCTATGCTATGTCGTGGGAGAGCATCTCCTGCTGACCTAGCACCAGTATGGACAGAGCTTAGGCCACTGTAACTTACATTGTTCAGAGGGGGTGTCTTTTTCATACCCCAAACGATGTAAGTTAGATCAACTTAAGTGGTAGTGTAGACATACCCTCATAGTTACTTGAATTCATTTGATCTTAACAATTGTTATTTAGACATAGTATTAAAAACTGTAATAGAGTTAACAGTTTATTAATGAATAGAAAGGATTAGGTAGGGATATGTTAGGTATAAATGATAAATTAGCTCCCCTATTATGTGCATATTGACTGAAGTTGGAGTTTTTGTGATTGATGGTAACTGCCAATTTGACTCCAGTTCATTTGGTGATGGAAGTAGGAGTTTAAAATTGTTTTACTATATTATTTGTCACAAATGTTATAATATAATAGGTGTGTTCCAACTTGGTATGATTTAACATATTTTGGCAAGTTGCATTAGATTTCTGTTGGGAAGCTGGTGTTTTTATTACAAACCAGCTTGCCACTTGTGACTAGTGCAGCCATTCTAAATTTTTATACCTTCCAAATGTCACTCATCTGGAATGACTGTGACATCTTTTCTCCTAATGTCAGAATCTCATTCATGCCAACTGAAATGAAACTAATAATAAGGATGGTGGGCAGTGAGCAAAGTTTCCCCTTCATCTTTTCCTCCTGACTACAAGAGGCTACTCCTGGGGCTTGTGAGTAGGCAGCCAGTTCTGTTCTATATTCTCTTCTATATGGGTTCTTAAACAATGCTCATCTCTCATGACTGTAGTATCAGAGGACTTGTCATGTGAATGAAGGCCACTTTACTCCTGAATGAGAATATCCACCTGAGGGTTTAATGTGCATTAACTTATGTGCAATGACTTCATATTTTTAGTTGATTTGCCTTAACTTTTCTGTGTCACCATGTAGATGTGCTCTGAGCACCTTCCAGTAGTGTATTAAGCAATACTGATTATAGATCTATGTGTGTTAAGCCAAAGTTCACACAGTGCTGCAGTGCGAACTACGGAAATGTGAATTGCAGAGCATACCAAAGTGTTGCAATCTAACTGCTCTGTATGGATGCTGCTGGTACAAACAAAAGGTACCTAGTTTGCATTAACATAGTCCTGTTTGAAAGAGGATTACAATAACATGAATAAGGTGCCTTTTAGTTTGTGCCAGCAACATTCACACAGGGCAGTCAGATCGCAATACTTTGGTGTGCTGTGCAATTCACTAGTGGAAGGGAAGCCAGTATCTAAAAGCAGTTCTACATAGCACAAATAGAATAATCACTTGAGGTTTTGGCTCCAGGAATCTGGTGCCAAAACAGACGAGACCATTTGGCTTAATAATAAAACCCATGGGTTTAATGGAATTTACTCTCTTGTATCAGATTTTGTTCTGCAGTCTTACACACCATGTGTGTTCAACTTTTGTCAGAACCAGCCTGTGAACTTGTGTGATTTAAAAATGAGCCTAAATTAAAATCTTGGATCAGAACAACCTCAAACATTGTAGAATTTTGGATCTGGATTTATATCAGAGTTTTGGGCCTCATCTGGTTTCATCTCCATCCATATGGTAAAAACACATGCTCTTACCAGTATGGGATCCATTGTATTTTACATAAGAAGGTATTTCTTACATATGGTGTTAAATCCTCTGGCTGTCCCAGGCTCTCAGGAACCTCAGAATGTATAGAATGTGTACTTACTGTGTATGTGTGTAGTCTGGGATTAGGTGCATTGTATATTGAAAAAGTAATTTACGTGGACAAACAAGTATCTTTTATTTAATCTTTTGCTGGGTGGAATGGGTGGGAAGAATTTGTAATATTCAGAAGAAATTCCTTATTAACTTTGCTCCTCCTGTTTGTTGGTTGGGTGGCATTTATTTGCTGTATCGTACTATTGGAACCTTGCCACTGTAACAGGATAATTGCACACTGTATCATGTGATCCAGTCACATAATGATTTTTCCGCAAATATGGAGTAGGGAGGATATTTACTGACACATAAATCAGGCTGCAGCTGCCCAACAGCAATATTTCTATTGCTGCCTTCCTGGGAGGACAAAAGTGACAGGTGATGTTATTAATGTCTGTCATCAAGTAAATGAGCTGTAGCTTTAGCCTTACCTGTAACAGGAGAAGAAAGATCAATCAGATAGTTACTCAGGTGATTACCACGGAACAGTGCTTTATGCTGCTTTGCAGTCAGAGGGAATGGAAGCTGTGTTCTTCCTTTATGCAGAAGAGACACCAAGACGTCACATGTTTTCCTTTGTGAAGCCCAAACACTTGTAGGAATCCTTTTATTTTATTGAAATGTTTGGCCTCCATTATTTAGGACATTCATTATCTGTTTACCGAGATCACTCCATTTATAGTAAAAAGTTAATAATTATAATTACTGTAACAATTTAGCAATTATCAAATTTTGATTAGAGGGTGGTCCCAATAATTAGACTTTATTTAGACCACCGTGAATATCCAGATTTCAATAGATGCCTGTTCAAACTCCCGGATCGGTACCACCTGTCCTTCAAATTACCTCCTCACCTGATTTTCTTTGCAGGGGGGATCTCCCAAGTGACATGGAAACTGCTTCCCTCCACCACCCACACTTTCATTATCCCAGAATCTTCAGAGATCCTTGATGACCATTCTGTTTTGAAATTTTAGGGCGTAGGGTGACTTTGCAGGTCTCCCTTTCCCCCCACTAATTTGAGAAAGATCTGGTAGTGGTGGAAGAGAGGGTAAGGCTGCCCATTCTCTGCTCTTAAACAAGGGTGAGCAAGAAATTGTGTTAAGCTGCTACTGGGTAGCTGACTTCTGGGGCCTTGGATAGTTTGGGGACTAAAGAGCAATGAAAACTAAAGGGTAACAATGGAGGAGTTGGAAATCAACTATGTGGGGAAAGGGAGGGGAATCTTTGGGGAAGAGACAGAAGATAGGTGAAAGACCACACAGGATGAAGAGGGAAATTAATTTGGGAAAATGGAGAAATGCAGAGAAAGATGAAAAAAAACTAATAGAGTGAGCAGAAGTAAGAAATGGAAAAGAAAGAGAAGGCAAAACCAAATACGTGCAGTTCTAAGGTTAAGTAATTCTCATTTGCATTTTATGGGTAGGGCTCTTAGCTGTGATTATTTTATGGGTGCTTATTTGTGTTTGGTGTATGTATGCACAAGTTTCTCTGCAATGTAGGAATTCCTTATTCCAGGGAACTATTACTCTAGACCTGATTTGACTATGACATTTGTACCAAGGGAGTTTCAAATATTCACTGTGATAGCAAAATACTATTAAAAAAAATTCACTTTCTTTATTTTGTCCCCAAAGTTCAAACTAGGGATGTTTTCCAAATAAATAAATAAATAAAAATTCTAATTATATGGAATTACTGCAGCCTATTTAAGAAAATTTCTAATTTTATAAAACTTCTAATAATTTAAATGATGCAGTTAAAAGACTACAAAAATTGTATGCATCCTTTTTTCTGTTTCATTCAGCTTGCTTGTGAAAGTAGAGTAGTTTCACCTTTGTTATTGTTAATTTTAACTTGCTGGTTCTAATGTAGCAGCACAACAATTTGCATTACAAGCACTATAGTAAAAAATTTTAAATACAAAACTCTTTTAAGTGGAACTTTAAAAAATAATGGAACATTTCAACTGTTCACAGTTTTTACGAGCCTTAAATGTTCAGCTTAAATTGACTGGATGTTTAAAAAATACATATAAGGCTTTTTTTTTTTTTTGTTAAAATGCCATATTTGCCTACATTTTCACCTTAATTCTAGGTATATTAAATTCCTTTTAATTATATATTTAATTTAAATGCCAATACAAGCTAGAATGTTTTTTTAATTGCTGAAAATAATATTCTCCAACAGTTACTGTAGCCTGAGTTTGCTGGGCAGAATGTTAGAGCGTTCCTTATTCAAACAGTGGGATTTTTGACTGAATAAGCATGCAGGATCATGCCTGTGGTATTAAGTTATACCCACATAGAGTTATGTGGCAATGTGGGAGGATGTACTGGTGGCACCTAGCGGCTGAAACAGAAAATTGCATGGGAAAGTAATGGAGGAGGAAATGTAGAGAGTTCTTCAGAATGTTGAGAATAGTGGGGCTGGTAATGAATATGGGCAAGCAAATGAAGAAAGCGCCCTGTTCAGAACTGCAATGAATCAGTATCATTAGGAGTGAGTGGAGAATCGGTACTGTAGGATGTGCTACATCAGAGGAATGGTAGGTTGCTCATTAGTTTTTAAACTTTTTCTGGTACATTTGTTCTCCAGCAGTTAAGTTTTTTATTTTAGCCTTATTTTTCAGATACTCCTCTATACTCCATTTAATAGTGAGATCTTTTTACAGCAATGAATGTACTGGCCAAGAAGCTTTACTCTACTTTAGAGTCCTTCATTATGAATTTTGCTACTTATGATATTTAGCTTTCAGTTAATAGCAGAGAAGAACTCCTAATTTCTTATTTGATGTTTGGAGAAGCAAACCCTTATGTTTGGAAGGTGGTCTGAAGATCTATCCGGGAAACTTCTTAACCTGATTGATATAAAAGATTAGTTAACTGGGAAGAAGTAGGCCTGGTGTTACTTTAAATTACTTTTAGCTTTATTTCAGGGATATGCTGCAGTTGAGTGAGCTCAGCATTTTTCAGGTACACTGATTCAGGAAAATAGCCTCTGCTTCAGTGCTGTCCTGAATTGGGGTCTAAATCTCTGCTCTTTCTGCTGTCCCATTCCCAAAAGAAATCTCAAACAAAAACACCTAATTCAGTGTGAAGCCTAAAAAGAATAGCACCATCATCTTGACAATGCACAATCCCTCTTTTCACCATTTTGTAGAATGCTGAGTTTTCAGTTAAGTTGCAGACTTGTCTTTTAGGGCAGCGTGTGAAGCTCATCTATTTACCCAGGAATGGGTAAGGAGAAGAAAGGAGGGCTATAGAGGTGGAGAAAGCTGTTGGTTTGGTTTGATATGGTTCTTTTAACTTTTGTAAGTGCACTTAGAGCTTCTCCAAGTTAATTTTTATGTGTAAAATTAAATTTTCTTTGCCTTTGTCTGTGGTTGGTATTAGTGGCACCATATTATGCACATACTTTGTTTAAGGCAACATCCTGGAATGTTCATTCTACGGTGACTAATACCTGTTTAATGCTTGTGCTTTTTACTCACACTAATGTGAACTCTTTACTGTACAAGGAATTTTGCTATGTATCACATGCCAAAGGTAGAAAGGTGTGTATTGTATTTAGCAAAACAATTGTATGCATTGTTCCTTATACAGATATTTTTTCCTGTTGGTATGATAATAAATGTCATGTGCTAAGCCATTGTATAATGTATGTGTAGTGTCCAAAGCAAATTAGTCATCTTTCACGTTACTGGGTATGTTACACATTAGAGAGAGATTCTTGCTGTAGTATGTACTGTCTGGAAAACTGAAGTCTGTGCTTATACTTCTGTTATCGCTTGTAATGTCACATATGCTTTAATTTTACCAGACACTAACACACCTAATACACTGCTTAGGGGGATTTTTTTTCCTGCGAATTATACACTAAATTTCCCCCCTGGCTTGTAGACAAGATATAGGAGCATAGCCACTTCATCAGTGAACACATCACTTTTATTTATTTGCTTGTTTATAAAAACAAAATCTTCATCCCCATCTGTGGCTTCAGATCAAGTTATATAAGATAGAAATCTGTGAGGAAAAATGCTGAGCATAATAATTTCTGGGATGAGTTGTCCTGTTAAGCAAGTTGACTGAGTTTCATGGTAAGTGGTGAGTTTCATGACCTTGGCATTTGTCATGTCCAAGTGAAAACCTTGAAGGGGTGGGTGGGTAAGACAGATGTTTTAATCATTCCACAGCGTGCATGTATATGCGTATATAATATCTTGTGTTGTGACTTTTGTAGCAATGCTTGCAGGTTTGTTTTACAAGTGGGTGTTTCCATACATGAGCTGTCGTTAATCGAATCACATGTGGTGTTACGCTGAAAACAGAATTAGGGTAACCCAGAATAGCTCACCTGTTGCCCCCTCCTGGGTTTACCTAGGATTCCCTCAAAAACAGATTAATTTAAATATCCCCTAAAAGGTTTTCCCTTAAAACAGCCCATCTATCTGTTCTCCTACGGTATGGATCACTAGGGTAGTTAAGGAAATTCCTTCTGATAAATGATTGATTGACACAAACAGTATTCTTTTCCAAAACAAGACACCTTTTTATTTTTATAAACAATAATCCATAATACAGTAGTAATCTGAAAACACAAATCCCGTCAGCAATTTAAAGAGCACCCCAACCACAATAACCTACAGCTGAGATGATTCTAAGCGGTTGCATCCTTTACAGATGACTGGTCTGTCATAGGCTGCTGACACAGTCCTTAAATGATTTAAATCTTATAAATTTCTTTCATTATCAACACACACACAAACATTTTTATTAGTTCACACATACACATTCTAAGACTATACTGTAATTATAACTGACAAGCTTACTCTGTCTGCTGACACAGGACTCCTGGTGCTATTGCCACTTGCTGCTGCAGCTGCTGCTTTCTCGCTTGCTTCTTCAAGTCTCCTCTCATCTGCTCTTCTCCGGTTCATTCTCCTCAGCTCCATCTGCATTTTCAGCACCTCAGCTCTGACTTTCTTGGCTGCCCACTGACACACTGCCTTTTATACAGTCACTTCAGAGCTTTCTAATAACTTTTTATAGTGTTTTTTCTTTTACTACACATTCCATCTTCATTCATTTTTTTTTTCTTTTCCTACTACACATTTATTCACATGGTCACCACTGTTGTTTACCTCAGAGTGTTATGATCTGCTGGATCCCTGCTAATTTGGTTTTCCCACCAATTTTATATTCAGTACTACATAACCTGCAGCTTCCATCTAATGGTGGAGTGACTCTTCCTTATTTAAATTGGAAGCCAGAATTACAAAATGGAGTCTGGGGACTTCAAAATGGAGTTTCTCTGGTATCCGTGTAGACTGCAAGGGTTCTAAAAATGTACTTATGACTTCTCTGCTAAAAGTTATGGTAATCTTTATTAGCAGTTAACAGAGATGAAGCAGTTCACAATCAAGACACAATTTTTCCTGATAATAGTGTAGATCAGTTTGCAGTAGTGAATAATGACAATGATGAGTAATGAAGCCTTTAGAACTACTGCTGTTTGATATGAGAATCACCAAGTACTATATCTGATATATGTAATGAATATGAAAATATAAATATATTGTTTGAGGCTAAAATGCTTATGCTTTTGTCTCTAGCTCACCTAAAACTTTACAAGGAGGGACCACCAGGTGGGTAAAGAGTGTATTTTGTTGTCTGTGTGTGTCTAGTCTTTGGTTTCTCTCGTTTCCTTAAAGGCAGTGGGTACCTAATTTATGACCTTTTTTCACAATGCAAAGATTTATAAAGAATATGTATTCAGGGCCTATCAAAGTTTTGAGCTAACAATTAACCAGGCCCCTCGTAGTGCTGCAGCATAAATGGGAAAATTCTAACCTGAGGTTTATGGTGATCACCAAACCAATTCAGTTTCATCTAGCATGTCGCAGTTACAAGTGTCCCATTAAAATAAGTAGCACTTGGATTAATCTCTCTCATTTGAATACCCATCTCAAAAGGTTCTGTGTCTGAGTAACAAATCTTGCAATACTAAAATGTTGGGGCTCCCAGGAACAGCATGACAACAGAGAACTGTCACATTTTATGTATCCCGTGGAACACATTGCTCCTAATTCAGAACAAGAATTTATTTAGCTCTGAGAAGGAAATACTGGCAATACCTCACCCATTTCAAAGCTGTGTGAAGGCAGTTAGATACCAGTATATAAATTCCTAGCAGAGTTATTCATGAATCCGTGAAGAAGTGTCTGGAAGCAAAAGCAGATTTTAATTGTGCTGTAAGGAAATGAAAGGAACCACTTAACCTATTAATACATAATTATTTCTACTACACTTATCATTTGAGCAATGCTTCTGTCAATTAATTTTAGAGAAGCCTCTTATACATTGAGGAAATTGCAGTACAAATCCAAGTGACAATGGTAGTCTAGTGACTCATGCATCAAATATGAGCACCTCTGATATTTTGTAATGTTCTACAGTACTGAGTGATATAGAAATGGCAAGAAATAAAAATATTTTAAACAAAGGCAAAATTATCTGTGGCAGAGAATAAATTCTGTCTGCAAATTTGGCATTAGAAGAATTGCTGAAGGTTTCTGATTATAATTGCAGAAAACTATTGCTCTATAGCTTAATTTGTGTTGATTAAGATTGACTTTCTCCTATCAACATTTTTTTAAACTTTGCTGCAGGAATTCTTAAAAACAAAACAGCTTTTGCCTCTAACATCTAACTTCAAAATGTTTAGTCCAGAATATAAATATGGCCCTTTGTCTCTTTAAAACTAACCAACCTAAAAATCTTTATTTTAAAAATTGCTTTCTGTGCTTACATTGTAATTTTATTCATAATTTATTTAAAAGAGCCACCCACACTCTGTCTTTTTTGAAGTCATTGCAGTTGTGAGATGGAGATATTAAGTGAAACTTCGTGTCAGAGGTCCATTTAATACCTCCATACTGTGGTTGTCATGCAATCTGTCATGTTTAAATGCATGCAACATTGCATCTGGGATGCTTTGAAGTGCAATGACCCTTGACATACTGTTGATGCATTTCTAATCCTTCTTGGAGCCCTGTAATATGGATTGAACTCAAGCTGCTTGAAACCTGTTTTGTGTTGTCGTATTCTCATTTTCTGGAATTTGTAAAAGTATGTTTGTAAAATACTATCGGAAATCACTAAAAAAATTAAAGCACTAGCTGTTATGTATTTAAATACTAATAAGGGACCTGCTCTGTATAAGCTTGAATACTTGTCTCTTTCACCAACAGAAGTTGATCCAATAAAAGACATTACCTCACCCACCTCGTCTCTCTAATATTCTGGGCATGGGCAGCACATATAAGAGGTTGGGGGAGGTTAAGCATCCTCCCAAAAGACTGCCCATGCAGGGGAGGGCAAATACCGCAGATGAAGTGTGGGTCACCTCCCTTTGAAGGTGTGCCGCCTTTGGAGCACCAGAAGAGAAGCACCCTGGAAGTGAAGGGGCCGCTGGTGCCCAGACCATGGCCCTGCCCGTGCTCTGCCCGAAGGCCCCACCCCTGTTCGGCCTCTTCCCCTGAGGTCTGACCCGCCCGTTGCTCGCTCCTCTCTGCCATGGAGAGGAGTGAGTGGCGGGTAGGGGCAGGCCTCAGGGGAAGAGGCAGAGAGGAGCTGGCGGCCGGTGGGGGCAGACCTCAGGTGGAAGAGCCAGAGAGGAGCAGGCGGCAGGTGGGGGCGGGCCTCAGGGGGAAGAGGCGGAGAGGAGCGGGTGGCAGGTGGGGGCAGGCCTCAGGGGGAAGAGGCGGAGAGGAGCGGGTGGCAGGTGGGGGCGGGCCTCAGGGGGAAGAGGCGGAGAGGAGCGGGCAGGGGGCCTCAGGGGAAGAGGAAGAGAGGAGTGGGCAAGGGTGCTGTGGGGGCAGGAAGAGGCAGAGATAGGAGTGGGCAAGGGGACTGCGGAGGTAGGAAGAAGGTAGGGGAAGATGAAGAGTGGGGGCGGAGTCATAGTCCAGGCGCCGGTGGCCCTCCCACTCCTAGGGAATGTCCAGTGCTCGCATGTAAGCTTCCCCAAACAGAAGACTCATGCACTGCCTGGGATCCTGGCATCAACATAGCTACAACAATCCTGCATATACTAATAGTTTAACAATTTAAAAAAACCCAGAACTACCATCAAATCAGTACGATAGCAGAGTCTGAACACCCTGCAACCCCTTCAGAACTTGCTTCTTTTAATTTGCTTCAAGTGTTGCTCTCCTCTTCTTTAATCTAGCCTGGTTCTGATCCTCTAATTTTAAAAATAATATAGTAGTAGAAGCAGGTCCGGTTCTAACTTTTTGGCCGCCCCAAGGAAAAGAAAAGAGTGCCTCCCTCCATAGCGCCACCATAACACACACCCTCAGCACCGCGACAACACCGGAGCACCGCGCCGCCGAACCCCTCGTGGAGCACTGCGCTGCCAAACCCCCCAGCCCCTCCGCGGAGTGCCGCTGAACCCCCCCCCCCGGGCGCCCGGCCCCCCAACCCCCCCCCCCCCAGCGGAGGGCTGCCGAACGCCGTGCTGCCGAACCCCCCGCCAAGCGCTGCCGAACCCACCAGCCCCTCGCAGAGCGCCGCTGAACCCTGCCCCGCGGAGCGCTGCCAAACGCCACGCCGCCGAGTGCTGCCGAACCCCCCAGACCCCCGTGGAGCGCTGCTGAACCCCCCAGTCCCCTGCGGTGCACTGCTCGGCCGCCCCCCCCCCCGCGGAGCACCGCTGAACCCCCCAACCCCCACAGAGTGCCGCACAGCCGAACACCCCCCCCGCGGAGCGCAGCGCTGCTGAATCCCCCACCGCCACACACACCTCCCGCCGAGCCCCGCACCGCCAAACACCGCCGAGCCATGCTGCTGAACACCCCCCCCCCCGCTGAGCACCCCACCGCGACGCCACCCCCCCCCGCGGAGCGCCGCTGCCGAATCCCACCCCCAAGCCCCCCGTGCGCCCAGCCACCAAAACAAAAACAACCCACCCCACCCCCCAGCGCCAGCCGACCGAACCCCTCCCAAAAACACCCTGAGTGCCCCCCCGCCACCCCAAGATTGGCCGCCCCTTACCAGGTGCTGCCCCAAGCACGTGCTTGGTCAGCTGGTGCCTGGAGCCGGCCCTGAGTAGAAGAAGAAAAACTGCAATGTCTAAAAATAGGAGCAATTTATTAAAAATCTGCATCTTTCCCTTATCTCCCTTTGTCATCCTTGTCACACTGTCTGGAGTGGCTCATGACCTTGAGTGCCAGGTGCAGTCAGGGCAGAGTGTCAAGGAACAGGACATAAACCCCAAACTGGCTGTATGTTATATAATTAATTTAATCAGCCAAGTAACAAGTGTAAACTCCCAACGCACTATAATAGCCTTAACATGGAGTCACAGACAGTCCTCTTGGTCACTCTGGTCTATCTTGCCACCCATGCATGCATGCCTTTTGATAGATGGTCCCTTACAGCAAAAATCAAGTTATTCCAAGTCCCAAAGGTCAACTGTACCTTAGATCTCTTACCAAAGACAACACTTGTAGCCAATCCTGTAATAAACTAACTCAAGATTTATTAGCTAGGAAAAAGAAATGAGTTATTTACAAGGTGAAAGCAGGTAAACATATATACACAAATGAGTTACAGTCTTACGTTTGAAAAGCTAATAGACACTGCTGTAATATGCAAGTGCTATATGTCCATTCGGTCTAACCTAAGCTAAGCAGCTTGGGGATCCCCTGCTTATGCTTAAAAATTTTGTCCTCTCCAAGTTCCAAGCAGCATAGTGATATCAATTTTTCTTGACAGGGATGTGACATTATTGACATAAACTGTGACCGTATAATCTGGTTTGTATATTGACCTAGGTCTGGGGGCTTGGTCCTTTCCAATTGGGAGAACTTTTTGTCTTTTACTGGGGTATTGGTTTTCATAACCATTCGCCCCATAATGAGTGGCACTGGTGGTGTTACTGGGAAATTGGGGTGTCTAAGGGAATTGCTTGTATGACTTGTGGTTAGCCAGTGGGGTAAAACCAAAGTCCTCTCTGTCTGGCTGGTTTGGTGTGCCTTAATGGTAAAGGAACCCCAGCCTAGGACTATAA
Source organism: Trachemys scripta elegans (assembly GCF_013100865.1). Lineage (NCBI taxonomy): Eukaryota > Metazoa > Chordata > Testudines > Emydidae > Trachemys > Trachemys scripta. The sequence goes on along the minus strand of NC_048301.1, from coordinate 56,468,158 downwards.
CTGCCCTGCTCTAAGCAATTTGTCCTGAACTGATACTCTCAGAAGTGTCCCACCCAAGGCAGCATCCTTACAAGGGATTTTTATCCCCTTCCCCCAGAGCTCAGGCTGATGGGATGAGGGTTTGTGCATGTCTCTAGTTCATAGGAGGGGCGGGGAGCTATCAACAAAGTCTTGTCCATTGATGTTCCACAGTGGCTTGTCTGATGTCTTTAGGCCTTCCTTGTTGGGGAGGAGATGACACCTCTTGTGATAAACTAGTATTTCACCCTTGGTAATGCTTCTCCCCTGATTCTGGCATTTTGCAATTTTAGCAAACACTTAAATATTACCTTAAACATGGCATACAGAGATTATAAGTAAGACTAATACATGCAGCATCCTACAAGAATTTCATAAAGTTTGAACACTAAACACATTCTCATAACTCTAATATCTATTTTAACAATACTAGCACACAGGAGAGCCAGGTTGCTTTCCAGCTATGCATTTTTTAATCTTTAGTGAGGCCTGGGGGTCTTGGCATGGGCTATCACCTGGTCTGCCAGCATCACAATCCCTTTTGCTGGTAAGCCCCTGGGGAAATGGGCCTCTCTTTTTATTTGTCTTTGAAGTGCCACGTATACCTAATATACTGTACAAATAATTCATAATTATACACAGATGTTGCAGTATCACAGCTCAAGATGAGCAAAGTAATGAAAACCTAGGATTTCTGAACTTCTTGTCTCTTGGTGGACTGGTAGGCTCTGATCCTCAATTGTGTAAAGTGGAGCTCTGTTTGCAGACATGAGCCCTATTGACTTTGAAGTTAATATATAAAGCCCTACAAACTGTTCTGGCAATTTATCTGTTAGAATTTGTTGAATGTAGCTTTTTGTTGTCAATGTGATATGCTACTCTAAGTACAATTTGTCATTACTTTCAATATTTATATTTTTGCACAAACTGATGAGTTTCTCAAATTCATTTTAATTTAGTAAAACAAAAGTAACTGTTTAAGTTGGCTTTCTGTCTCAGTGAAGGCAGATAAACCACATTTTCAGCCCTAGCATGTTTTTGCTTTCCCTTTCTTTCTGGGAGAGGAGAGGGGAAGGAGATGGGAGCTTCCCAGGATTCTTTGGAGTCTTGCTGATTATTACTTGGCTTCTTTGATTTCCTCTGCAGTCTTCATCCTCAAAGTACTCATTCTGTGGGAGCTATTTGAACTCCTTAAGAGGCCTGAATGTGCCTCCCTTAAGAGCCAGTTGATCCCTCTCCTTGTATGGGGATGACACTCTATATCTCCATTTCTTTCAGCCAAGTGAGAGCATTTGAAAGTCATTCTGTCAGGGTGAGACAAGGTTGTGACTGAGAGGAATCTGGTTAAAGCCCAGTCTGGAGAAGATCGAGGTGATGGCAGGCTGGGCAGAGCAAACAAAGGATATAGACAAGGATATAACATCCCCTCCGAAGGGATTTGTTCAGCATTGGTCATCTGAACTCACCATTTGAGGGTCTTGTTGCTCCCATTTTCTTTTGGAAGATTGAATAGCAGTAGTAGCCCAAATGGCTTTCTCCCATCTCATCTGGTTCGGAGGTTGTGACCCTTTTTCTTCTATGCAGGTCTTGCTACCATAATTCATGCATCTGTCAGCTCAAGTTTTAGTGGATGGGGCTACACCTTAGATCCATTTTGAAGCTAAATCTATTGCAGAATGAGGATGCTTGCAGGGTATTCCACTGTGAGCACATGATACCAGGGTTCTTGCTACCTGTTGGGTTTCAGTTAGAGTTTAAGGAGTGATTTTGAAGACTTTTACGGCTTGAGGCCTCCCAGTCTGAGGGCAGGTCTTCACTGGGGTGGGGGTCGATTTAAGATACGCAAATTCAGCTACGCGAATAGCGTAACTGAATTCGACGTATCGGAGCCGACTTACCCCGCTGTGAGGACGGCGGCAAAATCGACCTCCGCGGCTTCCCGTCGTTGGCGCTTACTCCTACCTCTGCTGGTGGTGGAGTAAGCACGTCGATTCAGGGATTGATTGTCGCGTCCCGACGAGATGCGATAATTCGATCCCTGAGAAATCGATTTCTACCTGCCGATTCAGGCGGGTAGTGTAGACCTAGCCTGAGAGACCATCTTTATCTCTGGACGGTACTGCTGTAGTTGTGCTAATTGAGATGCTTGAGTGGGATCTCCATTAGTGTACCATTAGTGTATAAGAAAGAGAATTTCTGATAGGATGTTTTCAGTGTAGAGCCCTTAGTTTTGGAATTCACTGCTGACTTGAACTAAAGTAGTACTTATTCTTTTTCTGTTCGCATTTAGAAAAAGATATTTCATGTTTCTAGTGATGTAAAATACATATTTTTTTCTAAATGTTTATTAAAAATAAACCAATAAATAAATTGCAGTCCAGTAGAGGTAGAATAAGGCCCAAACTGAAAACCTGAATCACTCCATACTTGAGGATATTTGGAGCAGGAACTCAACGTTGTACCTAATTTCTCACTTTTAATTGAAAAATCCTAGCCTGTACTAGGCCTGCCCTGGACAGTGTTATTTACATATGTCTTTTTGGCTAATTCATTAATTATTGTCAGATCCAATGCAAGTATGTCCATGGGATTCTGGAAAGCTGTACAAGATACCTGCTGTTTGTGTGTATTGTTATTTTTTGCATAAAAAGACATGCTCGTTAGTTTTCCATCTAAACCAATTTACACTTATTCACTTAAATCTTTATATAGACTAGATAATTCCAAGCTTAAAACAATCCCCCTCTGACAGCAATATTTATTTGTTGGAAATATTCTGCACATCCTGAATCTGTCAAAGAGCTAGAAGTAAATGTTGTATGAAAATTACATATTCTCACAGATTGTCAGAAAGTTCCAGAAAATTTCAGACGATAGTATTGTTAATATAGCTGGTCAAAATAGTCAGCTAGAAAACTGTTCTGTTTGACATTGCCAATTCTTTGAAGTCTAAAATATCAATTTCAACAAATTACTGGTGGAAACCAGGGAGGAAACCTATGGAGTCCTGCCACATAGGTTTCAAACTCTGCCTAATTTCCTGCCAGCTCACCTGCCTGGCTCCTGGGCAGCCCACCTGCTGGGCTCTTGGAGAACCTGGGCTTCCAAGCTTATGACTCCTCAGCTACTTTGTAGCTTGCCTGGTGGACTGCCCTTGGAGCCAGGACTTCGACGGGGAGCTGGGTGTCTGGTTCTGCACCTGGCCATCTCCCTGAGCTACTCTCCTGGAGGGCTGGCAGTCAACCATTCTGTGAAAAATTGCAAGAAAAGTCTGTCCTTAGCTCAAATCAGCTATTGTCTTATGAGAACTTTACAAATATCTGAAAAGCAATTCAGAGATGATCCAAGAATTTTCTTTTTCTTTGCATTTTCCTTCTCTCTGTCATTTAATGACATCTGAATTTTAGGCAGTGGAGGATGGGGAAAATAAGTGAAGCTATTTTGCTAAGCTTCATACACAACCCAAGATCTTCCCATTTGTGATGCCAAAGTGGGATAATATTCACAGTAGATTGTGCAGATCTCCATAATATGGTCATCCCTCATCTTCCCTGTGCACTTTGATCAGCAGTGAAATTATTTAGATTATTGGCAGGTAAATGTTCATAGGGCTTCAGAGTTAACACCTCACTGAGGTGAAGAGTGCTATTTCACTCCTAGAACTCTGGTTTCAGGCTGCCTACTTATCACTGTAGACACCACTCCTTTGATTTGATATCCAGTTTACATTTTGAACATTTTCTTCTTCATGACCATAAAGACTAGAGACTATATTATTATTTCTTTTGTTTTTAAAAATGTGTAGATCCTGAACCAGAGGATCGTAGCTGCAAAAGTACTGGTCTGCAAACCACACCCTCTCCACCCCATGATTCAGCCCAAGCTGACACACCCATTTTTAGAACATTGGGGGTTGGATTTCCTAGTTTAGAATTACCCTATCCAGAGGTCCCAGTATGGCTCATAAAATTCTCAGCTGTGTGGCCTAGAGGCCACCCTTTCCTGGATCTTCAGGGTGTTTGTTGTTGGTGAATTCAAACAGACAATTTCTATTCATTTCTAAAGGGGACCAAAAATACAAGTAGATAATATTATTGTAAACATTCATTTTTTGATAACTAATATTCTAAATGCATATGGAAATTGAGTGCAATCCCATGTTGTTATAATTAACCTTTTAGCCACAAGATTAGTTCTTAAGAGCTATAATTTATAGCAAAATACAGTTAATATAATATCCCTATTGTTTTTAGATTAATAGGGTTTGTCCTTTGTCCCAGCCCCATTTTAGAACCTACAGGAATAAGATACAACATTGATATGTGGTAACAACATATCTAAACTGAATCGATATGCCAATGTGTTTTTCTGTGTAACTTGCTCTAGCATAGGTGACTCAGCACATTCAACTTTTACACGAAAAAAGGCATACATCAGAAAAGTACACTAAATCCATTTATCCTCTTTCCCATATGCTTTTTTGACTGATTGCTATGCAGATGGAATGATAAGTAATAAAACACCCCAACTGTATTTTGTATTGCTTGTTATGAGCAGCGGCAGCTCCAGGCACCAGCGCTCCAAGCGCGTGCCTGGGGTGGCAAGTGTGCGAGGGCGGCAGTCAGGCAGCCTTCGGTGGCTTGCCTGCGGGAGGTCTGCCGGTCCCGCGGATTCGGTGGCAATTCAGTAGCGGGTACGCCAAAGCCGCGGGACCAGCGGACCTCCCGCAGGCATGCCGCCAAATCCGTGGGACCGGGGACCTCCCGCAGGCGCGCCGCCCGAAGGCAGCCTGCCTGCCATGCTTGGGGAGGCAAAAAAGCTAGAGCCGCCCCTGGTTATAGTGAGGAAAGTACATTGACACTGCAGTTATGGATTGGACCATTATACCTGCATCTTTTTTAAAGTCATTCTACACATTGCTGTTGAGGGTGCTATTCATAACATGAGCATTTCTTCTCTCAACCCATTTTCATCATAGATAGTGCTTTCTCTTCTTCAAACACTAGATGTCTATGACATGTATACCTGATGTTTTCTTTATTTGTTTACAAGTGTGTAAGCCTTCTGTTGACCATAGTTCTTTTGCTAATCAACCACCCATTTCTGATTGCCCATTTCTGGTTTTTTTAATTACACTTCTAACAGTAACTCGCAAGATGGTTTTTCATTTTTTTATGTCAGAGCACAGAGCCAACTTTCTGTATGTAATTCATGCTCTTTACATTTTTAAAAAAAATTATATTTCTTTTCTGCCACCTATTCCTTTTAAATGTCAATGCCATTATTTTGACTGGCTCAACTTGAATGTTTTCCTGTTTTGTAAAGTGTGTGTGTGTGCGTATAATATATATTTCCTTGCTTTTGGATTCGTCTGCTTCCTGATTTTTTTGTCTTTTTTTTATCATTATCCCTACATGTTCAATACTGCAAACTCCAAGCATTCAAAAATCATGAGACAAGCCCCAAAATCCTGAAATTGACTTAAAATCATGAGATTTTTTAAAATACCACATTTGCGATTCTTTTTATTTTCCTTCTGGATTTTCAGCCCTTTGAGTTCATCTTTATAAGCTTTTTCTTTGCATTCTCATGGATTAAAAATACTTTTTTTTAAAAAGTGAAAATTGAGATTTTCCTGTAATCATGACTCCAGCATGTGGGGCTTTAAAAAAAATACTGAATATCACGAAACTCACAAAAAAATCATGAGAGTTGTGAACTCTGTTTGTTACATATGTAAGAATAATACATCAGGATTTCCATTAAGGAGGCTGGCTCAGTTAATCACCGAAATCCTGGCTCAAGAGACATTGACATGATATGAAATTCCATGTGCCTGGAACACTTAAGTCACTTTGATTCCACTTTTAAAGATTCATGACTATGCTTCCTCTTTGAAACTCCTCCTCTGTAGTACTTTGAGTACTTCGATAAATCAGAATAGGGCACTGCCCCAGGCCTTCTATGCAAATTTGATTGGATTCAGTCATCCCTTAAGAAATTCAGGGATTTTCCCCAATGTAGCAGGTCATGAAGAAATATGGAACGATCCAGCAAACTTTGGGAGTTTCAAAATATCAGTTTGTCTAGACAGTGATGCCACTGGGAAGAAACTGATTAAGATCTTCTGATCATGACCCAAACAAAAATTTTGATCAAAATTGTTGTACATCATATAAAACTTCTAATTTAAAAATCAATTGAAACATCTAACAAATATTAAAGCTAGTATAAAAAAGTAACTGAATTCCAAGGCTTAACTAAAAACACATACGTTCAAACATCCAGTCGTGTATTGCTTCTAATCTCAGGGCAAGCAAACTGGCAAATACCGTTGTACTTAATTTCTCCTTTATTTTCTGCAGGCCCAATAGAAACAAGAATAGCTGTTAAAAATACTTTTACAGTGAAAAGGAGATTTTTCTTTGCAGTGGCAGAGATAATGGGGCTCAAGCCCCTTTAAAAAGGCACCACACATACACCTAAGCATATTATGCAAGTGACCAAAGGAGGTGTACAACACAAATTTTTACATGGGACTGGAAAGTGAGTCTGACTCTCATTCATCTGGCAGAAGCAGGGGCCCGACTCCCTGCTCTGGGTGATGTAACATGGCACATGAGGTCATGTGGTGCTGTGACCCTGTGCACCATGTCACAATGCTACTCACTGAAATTTGGTCTCTGTCATGATGGAGGGGCAGCTGGGTCAAACCTGAGTGACGCTGCGACCCTATGCACCAGGTTGTAATGCTGGGAATGGGGACCAGGCCCAGCCCAGTAGGACAGGAGCTGTCACTGTAGGGTGAGTGTAGATGGACTCACGCTCCAGCCCACCACAAATGACCCATCACTCCCCTGCTTTAAAACTTGCTTCTGCCACTGTTTCTTTCTCTATCTTAATACAGACTTCAGGTTTAAATCCTCACAAGACCCCACAACTTGAATAGTGGTCAGTTGTTGTTCTTCAGAATTATATTCTTAATGATCTTCTTGTATTCCCTCATACTGGTCTAATTTCTTCTTAAATCCATGGTTGTCCTTTATGCTCATGACATGTGTGTTTGACTGGAGTCCCTTGATGACTTAAGTCTTTACACTTCAGGTATTAGAGTGAAGACAAGTTGAATTCATTTTTATATGTCTTAATTTAATGTACTTTATTCTTTCTCTTATTACCCAACAAAAGTGGTTTCATACTTTTTTTTTAATGTCATGAATGCTTTTTTTTTAAATCGTAACTGAAATATAGCATACTATTCCTCATGCAGGAGGCTGGGAAGAGGAGGGAGCAGGGGCTTGGAGGGCAGGGCACAGGGCTGGAGGGCTGAGCAGGGGAGGAGAAATGGGAGCTGGAGACAGGGGTACCTTGGAGGCTTAGACAGCTAAGGAGGGGAGAAGAGGGACTACCAGGAGGCTAGAGGGCTGAGGTGGGAGAAAGGAGCTAGAAAGCAGGAGGGAATGGTGTCAAAAAAGCCAAAATGCAGTTGGTGGGTTGCCTTAGTAAAAAGTTTGGGAACCACTGGACTAGCTGACCTCTCAAGGTCCCTTCTGGCCCTATGTTTCTATGATTCTGGGAAAATGCAATTTATTATATATAGAAGAGAATTGTAATTACAGCTGGCTGAAACTTGGAATTTCTGGTTCATGAGAAATTTTGACATTTCAAAATTTTGTTTTAGTCCAAATTGGAATGAAAACAATTATTTTTGAAATTTCCTGTGAATTGGAATGTCTGAAAAAAATTGGTTTTGGAATACTTGAGGCATTTGGAATTCCAAAATTTTGTAATCAGCCCTGCACTTTTAGATATTTATGTAAGTAATATAGATGATATACAAGTATTGATTAAGGCTGAAACACAAGTAGAAGAACCAAAAGGCCTGCAAAAGAGGTTAGCTTAGCCAAACTAATCAAGCCTTAAATTGTAGGTTCACATGAGTAAGTAACTGGTAAGTTTATTCACAAGATATGGTGCTGCAGTAAGCAATTGTGTTTAAGAACTGATGGAGTTGAAGAAAGAAACCACAAAACATGAATTGTTGATATTTTAAGAGATTCCTGAGAAATACGTATTACAGAAAATTGCAGGTGTTTGACAACAGAAAAGTTATAGCAACCATTGATGTAAATGGTTAATTAACCTATAGAACCTGGGGACCACAACAAAAGTGGGGTGTGGAAGTTGAGATAAGGAAAAGGGGATGGACTGATCAAGAATATATATGAGATACAATGACATGCACTACAAAACATTATAAAACCTGTGCCCTGGGATACACTGGAACATGCCAGACTGATGTGCACCTGTTGATTGTCTTACCTACTTCGGGATTCCCTGCAAGAAAAAAGTAAGGAATGCAAGTGCTGGACATTCAGTATTATCCTCCTCTCCTTTGCTATATTGCAGTGCTAATAAGTGTGAATATAATGTTACTGGAATATGCTTCATGAAAAAGGTCTCTTGTAAGGTATCATTACAAAGCTTATAATGTACTGAGTGTGTTCATCCTATTTGTATGAATGTATCATTCTTGTATCTGAAACTAGAAATATGAAATAACTCTGAGGTGCTATTGTAATTATGCAAACTGTGGGTCATTAATGGTAGTTTGGAATCTTGATGGCTCCCATTAACCAGGACAATTGACTGTAGATGGCTCTGTTTACTTGCAAGCCTTCCTGTGAGTCAGGCGGGGAAGAATGAAGGCTTGGAGTCTCACAGGACATGTGACCATGTCACTTGGTACTGGAATCCACCTTAAAACTGGTGCTTTTCCATTTAGAAGGAGGGATGGGGACCCAGAGAGACAAAAGATTCCCGGTTTGTGCCAAAGCTATAAAAGGGGATGGAACAGAACACAGGGGGCTGCAGTCATGAGAAATCCCCTAGCCACTACCTGACCTGGAACAAGGACTGTACCAGGGGAAAGGATTGGGCCCAGACTAAAATGGAGTCTAGTCTGTGAAAGAAGCTTATTGGAACATCTCTGAGGGTGAGATTTCATCTGTATTCAGTTTCCTACTGTATTAGGCTTAGACTTGCATGTTTTATTTTATTTTGCTTGGTAACTTACTTTGTTCTGTTATTACTTGGAACCACTTAAATCCTACTTTTTATATTTAATAAAATAACTTTTTGCTTATTACTGAACCCAGAGTTAGTGACTAATACCTGGGGGAGCAAACAGCTGTGCATATCTCTATCAGTGTTATAGAGGGCGGACAATTTATGAATTTACCTGTATAAGCTTTATACAGACTAAAACAGATTTATTTGGGGTTTGGACCCCATTGGGAACATCAGTATCTGGGTGCTAGAGACAGGAGCACTTTCTAAGCCGTTTTCTGTTGAGTCTGCAGCTTTTGGGGGACGTGGTTCAGACCTGGGTCTGTGTTTGCAGCAGACTAGCATGTCTGGTTCAACAAGACAGGGTACTGAAGTCCCTAGCTGGCAGGGAAAACAGGCTCAGAGGTAGTTTCAGCCCATTAGGTGACAGTCCCAAGGGGGGTCTCTGTGACCCAATCTGTCACACGTACTCTTTCCTATCGTCTTCCCTTATAACATATAAATCCCAAATTGCCAGCTCTTGTCCTCTTTGCATCCGCAGATACTGAAAGTGCCTGTCACCTGACTTTTTTTCTTGCTATCACTACCCTACACTGCTTTGGTGTTGCAGCCTCCTAGTACATATGTAAAACTCCTTGCATTCACATGCAACTTGTATCAACAGTGCACTAGTGTTTACACCACTATTGTGGTTGCACTTTTTTCTGAGCAACATCTAAGTACTGTTGTATTTTGCACTGTATCCCTCTGAGCCAGTATGGACAGAAAATTTAAACTTTGCAGCTCTATGGGTGCCATGGCCATTGGAACCCTACAAGTCTCCTCCCTTCTCGCCTTCCTTAGTGATAATTTTGACAACTCAGACCACTGGTTCTGTGTGCCGGACCCTTTCATCAAGGGGCTAAAATTGCTCACAATAAATAGTCCCAAATTAGACTGCCCTTGTGATAAATAGGTAAGGAGAAGAATGAATCACTTGTTTGCTGTCTGTGTCATACAGCACAGTACAAATTATTATATTCAGTCCTGGGTCTTATCAGTTGGGTTTCGTTTTCACTGTACCATCAGATATTAATATCTGTATGGTACAGATACACTGTACCATACAGATATTAATGTTTGCTTAAGGAGGAGATAAAACACACTTTGCTGGGTGTCAACTCCTATTAAATAGATTATTTTTACAATATTTAAATTAACCGATGAAGACTATTTTATTTTATATCTATTCTTATTACAGAATTAAGCATCTACTTTAAAGAGCACTCTCCATTATTACCCATCAGGAATATTTGTATTTTAGATACTTCCTTTTTAGTTTGTCTGGAATAAACATTACACTGGTCAGTAAGTTGGTATGCTACAGTATATCTTTTATATCATGCTAGAAAGTATATTAGATATACATTACACTACATCAATGTGCAACACACTGTATATAAGCAATTCAAAGACTTGACACTTGCTTCTACCCAGAGGTGATATGTTTAAGCAGAAGATTGGGTACACTATTTCTTATAGAGTCATAGAGTTTAAGGGCAGAAGGGGCCACTAGATCATCTGCTATTGCCCCAAGCATCAAGATTTTTTGGAATAAGATAACTTCAAAAAATAAAAAAAAAAATCATATAACTAAGAGTTGTAGCATTCCAGGCCACTGAAATTATTCTGGAGTTTGCCAATCCAAAGAGTTGATGTAAAAGGCAAGAAATTAACAAGACTGCTACTCCCAAATGGTAAATAATACTCTGCCTCTTAAATAAAATACATGGTTTAAAAAACAAACAAAACCATTTTTTCAGACCGGTCTTTTTTTCTTGACTACTTTGGCATGTTCAAGATCCTTGAGATACTGGAACCTTCGGATATTAATCTATACATTACCCCTACAGAAATGTTAATTTACTTCTGCGTCAGAAAGTGTTTGGAGAATTCCTCTTTGGTAGCTGTAGAGGAGTTAGCCAATCTGGAAACAGGCAGCAACTAAGGAGCTGAGGAATTGTATATTATGTACAAACTGGTTAGGATTCCTATTTGGTTTTGTTTTCCTTATTTTTGGTGTGGTTTACATTGTTTACTGCATGAGTTATGTACTTAGACATTAAATCTGATGAATTTCATGTTTATGTTGGGTTTAAGGGAAGAGAGATATTGAGGAGATGACATTATAGGTTGCTTTTGCCTGTCCTTGTTATTTTGTCCCATATTTTTCTCTTGTTTTACCAACCAAATAAATGTAAAAATACCAGTCATTTCTCCCTTTTATATCAGTCCAGATGCTATGATATATCTCCTTCAAGCTGGCAAAAATTGTTAAAACAATTTAAATAAGATCTACGCATAAGATGCTTCTTGGCTCACAGACTTCACTGTCTCTGTCTCCAGCTGGTAGAAGACCAAGTATCCTTTCCCTCTCCCTAAAGAAACAATTAAAAGAAAAGGAGTACTTGTGGCACCTTAGAGACTAACAAATTTATTAGAGCATAAGCTTTCATGGACTACAGCCCACTTCTTCGGATGCAGGCACACACAGTCAGATTCCTCTGCCCCAAAGAAAGAATGTTTTTGTTTTGCTTTGTTGCTCTAGTTCTTTGTACTAGGCACCATATAAAACCCTAAGATAGTGAAACTTGTCAGTTAAATTTTGGCCTTAGTTTTTTTGTTGGCCAACAAAGAATGTTGAATTTTGTTGAATGACTTCTGTAGTTTGATCACAACTATTCCCAAGAGAAAGATACAGTACGTATTCTATAGCCATTTGCTAGTTTAAGTCTCTCTTTCCAGGGCAAATGAAGTACCTCAAAGGGAAATGCTTCTCTTAAACATGTTCAGTCCGGTCTTGGCTCATCACTCATTACAATTAGAGTCTCTGAGTCTACTCTACTGAGTCAATAGGAATTGTACCAGGGAGCAGGAGCAGAGCCATGTTCCATTGGCTGAATATGTTTAACTGGAGACAGAGAGGAGGGAGAGTAGCTTTAGTTGCCAAATGTGCAGCTGCTTCCTTAGTGTCATATGAGGGACTGACTACCTTTGGACCCTCGGTCTCACTTGCAACAAGCTTTCTTTAAAGAATGTGAGCAAGCGCCAACTGTGATTTATGAATGCAAGCACTGACAGTTACTCCACTTACTAAACACAACAAACAGTCAGCTTTTGTAGTCTGGTTTGCTTATTAAAAGAAAGAGCTCTACCAAGCATGTAATCAATGTAGCTAATATTATCCTAGAATGCTTTCAAGTCAGTAGAGAGAAGACTGTTTTAGGTCTTTAATTATGTTTTCAAAGCTAAAATGCAAGTATATTTTCATGACTAAGCAGTTATGTCTTGACAACCCCATCTTCCCCTGAAATTCAAGCTTAATTTTTTGCAGACCCATATGGTTTTCTTTCCATTTCATTACTCTGAACTGTGAATTGTATTAGTTAGAGTCCTATTTATTGGAATCATGATGAGTTTAAGGATATACTCATTTATTTTTACCTACAGTACCATACTCAAATAGTAATCAAATACATATTATTGTATGAAATCTTTTCACGTGTGGTCTGTGATTTGCAGTTTACAATTTTTTAAAATATATAATAAAATCTTAGTCTTACAAAGTACTAAAAACAGTGCTAGGGATTCAGATCGCAACCAAAGCCAGGAATAGTACTTTATTTCTTTGTAAGAAAACAATTATTTGTAAATAGAACTATGAACTGTATGTTCTATTCATTCATATTTGATTCATATTTTTTCATAGATTCATATATTTAAGGTTATAAGGGTGCATTAGATTATCTAGTCTGACTTCCTGTATAATACAGGCAATAGAATTTCACCAAAGTACCCCTGCATTGAGCCCAGTAACATGGTTGACTGAAGCATATCTTCTACACAGGCATTCTGTCTTCTAAAAAGGCATTAAAGACATTAAGAGATGGAAAATCTCTCTCTTCCCTGGGTAGGCTGTTCCAATGTTAATTACTCTCACTGTTACATTTTTTTTGCCTGATTTTTAATTTGAAATTGTCTGGCTTTAACTTCCAGCCATTTGTTCTTGTTATGCTGCCTTTCTCTGATATATGAAAAAGCACTTTGGTGCCTAGTATTTCTTCTCCATCAAGGTACTTATACATAGTAAGCAAGTCACCTCTCAATCTTCTTTTTGATAAGCCTCTTGCTGTAAGGCATTTTTCCAAGCCTCAAATCACTTGGTTTTTTTCTGCACCCTGTCCAAATAGTCTATGTGTAGATGTTATCGGCTTTAAAATTGAATACAATTCAGTGAAAGATTTGACTACTAAATGTAGATATTCCTTCAAAACTTTTTGTGTGTGATAGAAGCATGCTATCAACTGCACTTTTTACCTCAAAAACCAAATCCCAAGTTTCTTCAGTTACCTCAGTTTACCTCAATTTGAAATACATTCCCACTCCACCCATACACTTTTTACTCCTCTCCCCATGTGAGAGCTATTTGTATTATCCTCTGTCACTATTAACACCATTGTCAGTGTGGCCACATATATCACATGATCCTGGAATATGCACTCTAATCAATGTGACTTACATTTTCTTTGCCACCTTTCTAGCAGGCCTACTCTTCAGAAGCTTCAACCTATGTTTTTTGGCATGGAAGCACAGTATAAAATGGCACTGCGTCTAGAGTGTCATGTTGTTTTCATAGACAGAGGCATTTTTGACTGTTATGTCATTAATCTGTATTACTTCTTTATTTTTTACAGAGTACCATGCTGCAATTTTGCAATTAAAGAGGGAAAACAAGGAAGAAGTTGAAAACTTAAAGGTACATCTTTTTAATGATGCTGATTTGTTATAGAAGTGATTTTTCGTTCTTTAAATCTTGTGCAAGTTGCAGATTTAAGTAATCCAGTATATGATTTATGTTCTGATATTAAACATATTTTTGTTTTTCTCTCTAAAAGTTAGTTTTCAGCTGACGGGCAGCTCAATTAAAGATACTTTACTTAAAATCCATATGTGCAGTCACAAATCACTTTTAAAGGGATTTAGAATTTTTTCAAATGTCCCTTTTCTAAGCTTGCTGATTGTATCACTCCTGCAGGGCACAGGGCAAATTCATCCCTCTGACTCATCAGCACTGTAATTTGTAAACTCATTTAGCATATTAAAGCTCCATGACTTAACTCGTTGCTTTTTCATTTAAGTAGCAGCATAGATTTCTTATAAAGTGCAGTTATTCTCCAAAAAGTGCCCATAGGAATTGCATTTGTGGGGCTGTGTGTCTGTGATTTCATATTTTACTGCCTTTATGAGTAAAAGAATGTTTGTTTTCCTAAATGCCACCTCTGAAAACCCAGTCTGGTTTCTGACTGTTAGAGCTAGAAAGATCACAGTTCAACATAAATAGAAAAAGTTCTTCTATCTGAATTTAATTAACTATCCTATGGATGGTATATGAACTCATCAGAATCGAGCCAACTCTTCCAAAACAATGTTGGCTCTGCAGTGCTAACTGAAGTAAAAAGTAGCAAAAGCATATTTTTGTCATAAAAGCAAGTAGGTGTGGTTGAATATAAAGGTCGGGAGCCGATTTCTTGAACAAGAAGATGGTGCCAATTTTAAACACTTTGAATTATCTTCTGGTCAAACTATGTAGCACTTTTCTAGCACTGAACAGTGAATTAGCTGTAATACCTGCACCATGGTACCACAGTATGTTTGTGCTGTGTTTTCAGTAAGTCACTGAGATACAAACATATGCAGCATTTCCATTGTCAACATTAAGGCAAATGGAACTGAAAATAGCAGGTAGAAAAAGTCTGAGCCTGGTGACATAAAAGGCAACATGTTCTCAGAAGCTTTGCTAATAGATTCCACTTGTTGGGTCTCCTCAAGTCCTGAATGTTGTATTTTTCCCGTCCCTTACCTCCCCCCCTCCCCACATTGACTTTTCTTGTGCTGGCATAATTTTTTCAGTTTTCATCATTTTTCTTGAGTCTATAGTGTGAAATCTTGCCCCACTGAAAAGTCAATGAGAGATTTGCCATTGACTCCAATGGGACCAGGATTTCATTCATATTGTTTTTTTTTTTTTTTTAATTTTCTTCAAAATTCCTTGAAATGTCTGAGTCGTGGTTTTTAATGCTGGAGACTTAGCATTTATTGATTTCTGTTTTTTAAAAGCATATACTCAATGGCTGTAGATTCATCAATCAGATTATCATGTCATATAAAAACTTATAACATAGCAATATAAAAACAGGTCCAATTAGCCCAATTTCATAACAAAATCTGGCCATCCAGCTGAAGTCCTATTCTTCTACTGTAGTTCCCACTACGCTAAAATTTTGCTGAGAAAAACATGGGTTTTAAAGCATGCTAAGAAGATAAATAAATTTGGGCTTTTTTGGGAACAAAATGGAATCAATGTTTGACAAATCAAATGGCTTGATGACACACCCACGTTTAACAAAATCTACATGGAATCATCTGATTGTCTAAAGAACATCAAAAAGGCTTTTTTAAAAGTGTTTCTTGGTGTTTTAGTGTCCAGATACCTCTGGCAAGATGCCTCATGCTTGATTATACAGAAAAGGAGAGTAAACAGAATGAGATGACTGAAGAGAGGGAGAAATAGTTTCTCTAGTCTCTCACTTCCTGGGCTTTTAAAGAATTGGGTATGTTGCCCTTCTACTGCTTATTTTACCCCACCAGTAAGTGGTATCTGTTGCTGTGGTAAGATGTGAAGATTTCTGCACATCACTCAACACTAGTTCTTCCAGAGGATTGAGGAGTAGCATTGACCGGCGCTGAGGACAAATCTATGCAGACCTACTTGACTTAGGTATGGAGATGTGGTGTAGAAAGTGGTGTTTAAAGTATTGAGCTCCAAGGAATTTTATCTCCCAAATTACTAAAACTTTGTAGTCTAGAGAAACAAAAAATGGTAGGCCAAATCGTAATTGTGTGTTTTAATGCCAGCTCATAGAATTATAGGACTGGAAGGGACCTCAAGAGGTCATCTAGTCCAGTCTCTTACATTCATGGCAGGGCTCTAGACCATCTCTGACAAGTGTTTGTCTAACCTGCTCTTAAAAGTCTCCAGTGATGGAGATTCCCCAACCTCCCTAGGCAATCACAACACAGGGATGTGATTCCCAATATTTTAGTCACATTGCGTTCTTGGCATCCTTTAGGTGACACTATGCTTAAAGATAAGGAAAAGCCTCACAATTATTAACCATGACTATAGGAAAAGAAAGAAGACTGTCACAGTTACCAGGCTAACAGCACCACTCACAGGGCTGGCCTTAGGGGTGGGCCACCCAGGCATTTGCCCAGGGTGCCAAGGTCAGGGGGACACTGTGTGGCAGCGCAGAGGTGCATGTTGCCAGTGTGGTGTCAGAAACTGCTCCTGGTTGGCTAGGGACTGTCGCAAACTTGTAGCGGTGATGTGTCGGGGGAGGGGGGGGAGAGGATGGTGCCCAGATTTCTCCCTGCTTCCTCCTGGCAGAGGAATTGGGGTGGGGGAAGCAGTGATTCAGAGATACTGCTCCTTCCCCCTTTATTCTGAACCTTCCTAGGGGGGACTAAGGGCAGGTGAGGAGCAACGCCAGGCTCCCTGCATCCAGGTCACTTTCCCCACCTGTGCAGTGCTGTGAGGCAAGCATCAGGAGCTGCTGCTCTCCTGCCCTCCCCTTATGCAGCCCAGGTGGGGAAAGTGACTTGGAAGCAGGGAGCTCTGACCTCGCTCCCACCCCCACACTCCCCAAGGGGGCCAGAGGAGCAGTATTTGGGGGAGGGGGGAAGTGAGTAGCAATGGAGCCACTGCATGCATCCAGATTGTTTTCCCCACATGGACGCACGAGGGGGTGCAGGGGTTAGGAGTGAAGGGGGCAAACTGCAGGCATTGGGGACACAGGAGGGGGCAGCCGTTAGGAGTGCAGGAGGTGGAGAGCGCAGGGATTAGGGGTGCAGAAGGGGGGCAGGGATTGGGACAAAGGGGGGTGAGGAGCTTCAGGAGCCCACAGGGTCCAGGGACAATGGGGGGCACCTATGGGGACCAGGGGCAATGTGGGGAGTGCCGTGTCCATGGGGGCCAGGAGTGCCAAAATACAAGTTTGCCCAAAGTGCCATTTTCCTTAAGGCCTGGCCCTGCTGACCTCTCCTGGTCTCTTTGAATGCATATCTTCCAGGTCTCGGGCCTCGAGCCATCACATTTGTTGGGGTAGAACCCCACATGATTCTCCCATTCTCAGACTAGGCCTTGGGCTTCAGTCCCCCTGTACTAGGGTCATTACTAGGGTTGCCAACTTTGTAATATTTAAAAACTGGACACTCCAACAGGAGGGTCAGAACCTCTCCTTACCCTCCCCTTCCCTCAGGCCTCACCCCAGCCCTGCCTCTTCCTCCAGGGCTCCACTCCTGCCCCAGCCCCTTTGCCCTGAGGCCCCGCTCCGTTCACTTCTCTTTCCTCCTGCCCCCGTTGCTCGCTGCTCTTCCTCTCTCTCTCCCCCACCTCTGCCCAGGTCGGGAGGCACTTGCCTGGGAAGCCAGGGCTGAGAGCTGCAGACACGCAGTGCAGGTAGGAGGTAGTCCCGGCTAAGAAGGGGCTGGCACAAGTGATGACTTGGCACCTCCCCCACCCACAGTAACCGGACTTTGGGTGTCCAGTCAATAGATCTGACTGGACACTGTCAGGTCCCCTTTTTGACTGGACTTTCCAGTTGAAAACTGGGCACCTGGCCACCTTAGTTGTTACCTCAGCAGTACCTGCAGTTCAGCTCCCTCTGGGAGCTATTGACAATGGTATCCACTGGCCAGACAGCCTTCTTAAAACCACTTACTGTTGATTTAGAACCAAATAATTTCAGAGAAAATTTACTTTAAAACAATCTATACATGTGGCTTTCTTTCCTAAGACTTATCTTCCCCATGAACCTGGAAAGATCCTTATTGTTTAAGATGCTTTTGAGGGGTGTGCATGTGTGTTCCATGTCAGTCTGTTTCCCCAGTACTAGCTCTCTCATGACTCACCCCTTCCTCTCTCTTCAAAGAGTCTCTTTAGATGTTTAGGGTCCCTTTGATTCCTAGGCTGCCAGCCTTGGCAAAACAGCTGGGTAAGTTTGAGCTGGAGGCTGGAAGTAGCATTTTCATTTCAAAAGGATCAACCATTTTCTTATTATTGCCCCCAAGTGTGTGCTGGGAGGCTACTTAGCTAGAGGTGAATGAGGAGCTCACAGACCATGTGGCACTAGGGCAAGAATGGGAGGCTTTGGTATGGGAAAGGGGAAATGGCATGAGCTCTGGCATGAGAGAAGGGATGGGGGGGGAGTTGCAGCAACTCCCTGAAATAAAAGGGCAGGGGGCGGGGCATGGAGCGATGCATAAAGCTCCTTGTGTGCGCAATAAGATCTGCCTACAGAAGCAACAGAAGGCGTGCAGCATTCTAATAAGTATATCTTAAAATTCAGTGAAGGCAAAGGCAAATGTGTAATGACCTAAAATTAGAATAATAATTTTTAATAACTATTTTTGCATCAACAGTGAAATCTACCTTCTAGATAGCTATTAGGAGTATGGGGAAATTACTCCAATGAGGAAGCATGGCTTGCTTTGTCAGAGATTAAGTGGGAGAAAAGGACAAACATATTCTGTAGACCAAAGGGGGTAGTGTTAAATGCTCACCTCTGCAACTAGGAAGACAGTAGTAGTGGAGAAACCAGGGATACAGACTAAAACTATACTGTGAATCAAGTGACTCTTGGGGTAATCATCAGTAGCAATGATTGTGAAGGCAAACTGCCACTAGAAATGCATGGAAGGACCCATAGTTATTTTGTATTTCTCAAAACAGAAATAGTCAAAATGTGGTGGGGAGGAAGATGAGGGTCCATATCCATATTTTCTCCCTGAGACATAATCAGTTTATTTCTAAGAAGTGAACTACATAAACATGTTTACAGGAATCTAGAGAGCTACAGCAGCACCAATAATGTACTCAGTAGTAGCAATGGTCATTCTTATGATGACCTTTCAATATTGTGATTTGGTGAATCCAAGCACACTTTATGAATTCTGTTTGATATTGGGACTCCGTGTGTGTCTGTGTCAGACTCTATTTGAATGTGGGGCTTCTTGCCTTCTCTTGTCTTTTTGCCTCCATATTGGATTGAAATTCCAAGAGGTGGTGACACAGGACTGACAACATGAGCCATTAATCTAAGTAGTTCCCCTTCAAATGGGAGCACCTTAGGATGTGGAATAGTTGAAGCCTAGGGAAAACAAGTTTTGTCCAACTTTTCTGCAGGAGGTTCTAGAGCAGTGGAATTTCACCAGAGACAGAACAAAGAAAGACTGAGACATTGGGGTGGGAACTCACAAACAGGAAGCTGGGGCATAGCAGGGGAAGAGAGGGACATGCTTTCATAATAGGGGATCTTTCTTAGCTCCAGTTTGAGCTGAGAAAGAAGGAAACTGGTTGAATGCATAGGAGAGAGACAGATTCCATGATCTGAAGCTATGTGCAGGAGGGAAGATCCTGGGCTCCTTATAGGACTCTGGCCAATGCTCAAAGAAGGCTCAGGATAGTGAGGCAGGGAAAGGCATGTAAATGTGTTAATTGTCTTGCTTAGAACTCCTTAATCCTTAAGCTAACTAAAGAGTGTTTGGTTTTTGGGAACCCTCACCAAATCTGTATGTGTGTCTACCTCATGGCCACAAATCCCTGAAGACAAGGTTGAAGTTGTGGGAAAGGGTCTGCTTTACCCACTAGGGAGACTTGGGGATCATCACTGGTCGTGGGGGCCAAGGTCAGCACTAACACAGGGCTCCATTTCCATGAGGAGGTAACAGCTAGCGAGTGCCCAGGAAATGTCCCAAAGATGCCAACGGGAGAGACAATACCTCAAGGGAAGCTTTAAGAGCACATGGCCCAGCCTGTGAGATCCAAACCACAGTCCGGTGAATGTCCGGCCAGGGCGAGCACTACCAGGGTGTTTGTGACAGCTATACTTAATTTGTCATGTAAAACTACATTACAATGGCTAGATAATACTACTTTATTGATAGGAAGTGTCTGGTAACCCTACATGTTCCATATTAAAAGACTCCATATTATTTAATAAAGTATTTTAGAGTATGAAAACATAAATGGAAAGAAATGCCGACATGTTAATTAGAGAGACAAAGTGGGTGAGGTAATATCTTTTATTGGACCAACTTCTGGTGGTGAGAAAGACAAGTTTGAAGCCACACGGAGCTCTTCTTCAGGTCTCGGAAAGGTACTCTGAACATCACATGATGCTAAATGCAAGGTGGAACAGATTGTTTGAACACACACAAGAATCTCACACAGGAAAATGATAAAAGACAAAAACACCCTATCACCCATGTCTGAACACTTTTCACAAAGTGATCACTCCATATCTAACCTATCAGTCCTCATCCTCAAAGGAAATCTGCACAACCCTTTAAAAAGAGAACCCTGGGAGATTAAATTTATAACTCTGCTAGACACTAAAAATCATGGATTGAACAGACGCTGGATTTATGGTTTATTACAACAATCTCTAACCCACGAACCCCCTTCTTTTGTTCTATGACTGCAGAGGTGTTAATGGGTCAGTCTACCTTGAAAGGTTCCTTGCAATATGTGCTAACTACTTATGCTAAACAATCTGTTCCACTTTGCCTGTTGCTGTGATGCTCAACGTACCAGATTGCAAGAGGAGCTGTTAATTGGTTTCCATTAAAAACATTAATTTTGGACATTTTATGTTTTCCATGAAAATAAATTTGAAAGAAATTGACAGGCTAGTAGATTCCTGAACTGTAAAGTTCACAAACATTTATTTCATTAAATTTGCTATTCTCTAACTTTCTGTGATAAAAACTTAGTTTCTTGTTAAATGAAGCAATTAAGGTAGTTTGTATTTTTTCCTATGTCTGATCAACTAATGTTAATTCATTAGCTGCTGAGATTGGAATATGAATGTTTTGTCAAAGTATAATAGATAACATAAACGGTCATATATGACCTGCAATTTAGAGGAAGGAAAATGTGCATGCGTTATTTGCAGGCTAATGCCTAGTTTTGACTCAACTATCAGTTATGATGGTGCCAGAAAAACTCACTATTATCCATTTTAAATGCTTAAATACAGCTTAAAGTTAGTTTAAATGCAAAAGTTTTCTGCACATGATCTGTGGAAATTGGTGGGAACTGATACTTCTTGTGGGAAACCACCACAATGGCAGTATTATATTCATGAAGTATTACATTTTCTCATATGGTATCCATTTGTTTGGTGATGACTTTATTTTGATGCTAGACAGCTTTAGTTCATAATATTTTAGTTATTAAAAAGTCTGTAGGAATGTTTCACTGGGCTGTGAGGTAATAAAAATGAAGTGCAATGTCTTTAGCGTGATACTTCAAACTCACAAAAATAATAATCTTGTTTAAAATGTGCAAAAAATAATTTAAAGCAGACTTTTGGAAGTTGGCTTTACAATATGTTTGTGAGGCTGTTGTGCAAAATGCTAGTCTGTCTAGTCATAAGATTGGTAATGACTGAAAAATACTATAATTCTTCATTTAATGTTACTGCCTTGATTGATAATTAAGAGTATTAGATATATTTACTACACTTGAAGGTTGTAGGCTGAATAGTCTTGCATTTGTACTTTCAGTAGTGAGTTCCTTGTTGCATTAAAATGTCACACCTTACAAATGCCATCCATGCTTTATCTACATTTTGTCAGAACTCTACATTTCTGGGACATAAGATAGCATATAATTAATGTGGAATGCCATATGAAGAATTCTTAAATGACACAGGAACATTTAGGCTAAAAACATTTTTCACCTGCTGGTTGTAAAGTTTGCAGCTACTACAATCTCATTTGGCAATGTACCATCTTCACAGGCCAATTTTAGGGACTATATGCTGGGAACAGAGGTAGCATATATTAAATATGATTGCTGCATATCTTATTTTACAGTGGGCTAAAACATTTTAGATATTCAGAACATCACTATGCTAACATCTTTGGAAAATCACAATTATCACTCCTGATTTCCATTTCTTACCGTTTCTCATTTGAGAAGTTGACAAAATCTTATTTCCTTTGTCATTTGGCCACTGGGAGATGGCTTCCATACTTCCTAATGTTCAGAACCTTTTAAAATACATATTTTGTTACCTGGCTTCACCATTTTTATCTTTCATATTAAAGGAACTCATTCTGTTGTCTAAGGGCTTGTCAACACTTAAAATGCTACAGCATCAGCGCTGCAGCTGCACCACTGGAGTGCTTCAGTGTAGACACTCACTCCAGCAACGGGAGGGTTCTCCCATCACTGTGTTTAATCCATCTCCCCAAGATGTGATAGGTAGGTCTACTGAAGAATCCTTCCATTGACCTAGCAGCGTCTGCACCAGGTGTTAGGATGGCATAGCTATGTTGCTCGGGGGTGTGGATGTTTCACACCCCTGAGAGACTTAGCTAGACAGGTGTAAGTTTTTAGTGTAGACCAGCCCTAAGTCACTTCACAAACATTGCATTACCTTTAATTATGCTTGGGACTGCAAAATTTAAAGTATTAACAGGAAAGGAACATGTTGTGCCCTGGGTATTGTGTGTGACCAGCACTGATTCAGGCCAGATCCCTGCCAGCGTCCTTTCCTGGCCACCCACTAGGACGACTGTGAGGGGAATCCAGGCTCCTGTGCTCTGGATCCTCAGGATGTTTCAAGCTCCTCCTGGAGTCTGAACAGAGTCCAGCCATTGCCCCAGCCTTGGGGTCTCTAGGCGCACTCTCAGGGCACAGACCTTCTGTCTGGCATCGCCCCGATTGTCAGAACTCACCGTCCAGCTGCCTAAGTCCTCTGGATGCAACACTGACTCATTGGACTCCCTGATACTTAAACAGACCCCTTTACCAGAACTCCACCCTGACCCAAAAGGTGTGAGTTTAACTGTCTCAGGACATGCAGCAGTTGTGAAGCAGTCAACACTCATTCACACTTCGTACAGTTTAACATCGTTATGCTCTTTATAGTAATCATGTAAAGCACAGGAGAGTACAGATCATACACAACAATAAAACGTCCTAAACACTGTCCCTCACTAGCTCATCCTTCCCTTGGGAGTCCTCCATCCCCTACCCCTATCCCCTTGCCTACCCTGCCTCTGCAGCAGCCTCCCTCATCTTAGTCTGGTGCAAAATGGTGCTCTCTCACCAGTTCCCCCACCCTCCACCCCCGAGTCCCTTTACAGACTCCTGCTGAGGTCACCTGCTTCTCCCAGTTAGAGTATAAACCCATTGTCCCAAGGTGTTTTACTTTGAATGGATTGTTGAGTACTGATCACTCACCATTGTCTCTGGCCTGGCAGAGACATGACACAACCCTGCTAACTCATGGAGGGATTCACATACTTATGAGCTTTCCATGACACAGAAGTTGCATGATACAATTTAATCAAATTATCCACAATTCGGAAGTTGTACAGACAGCATCTGCAATTTGTCACAATGCCTGTGTACTCTTAGACTACATCTACACTCAGAGGTAGGGGGGTGAATTCCCCTGCTCATGTACACATACAGGTGCTAGCGCTCATTGAGCTAGCACGTGTATAAAGGGTAGTGTAGCCATGGTAGTCTGGGCAGTGCAGGCACAGCTTAGCTATGTCAAGTACAAACCCACTTGAAACTGGATTAGGGGTGAGATTCCTACTCCCATTCCTGCCCCTTTACTTCGTGTAAAAAGGCTTGGAGCATTGTAAAGGGGTCAACAAAAAAAACCAGTTGTGGACGGGGTGGATCCCAACAATGCAGGAACCAAGGAAGACAGCTGTAAGGTTGCCCTTCAAGGATCCCAACAAAGCCATTGCAGAGAGGCATGCTGAGAGAAGGGAAGAGGTATGGTCACATACTGCTGTAGAGATTCTAGGCAGTGCTGCAGCCCGGGGTGTGTCCCTGGAAGGCTGTCATAGTTTAGACAGACCTCCAGTGGCCTCTCCAACCCATGGAGTGGCCAAGGATGAGGAAAGGCGAAAAGGGGGCTTAAATCACCTTAGGCCTCTTTCCCCTTGGGCTATGAGTTCTGTGCTACATCTGTAATAGTGTATGTCTTCACTGAAAAGCTAGCCAGGGTCTTACCCAGGTTCTAGCCTAAACCTCTCTACTGTCCATGCAAAAATCTTTTACCTGGGTTTGGAGATGCTTTAAGGCTGGGACTAGCTGACACCACTGGGCTAGAGATTAAAGATCAGGCCCTGCTTTTACATGGCTGGAACCTGCCCAATTTGGATTAAGGATAAAGGCTAAATCATTCAAGTACTTACGGTCCTCCAGTACTGTTCCCACAATCCACTGAAAGACAGACAAGTTCTCTGGCAATTGACTCTGTTGATTGGAAAAGAATCCTAGGGCATCTCAACACAAAAACGTGTGGAATATGCCCCCAGTCCAGACACATATGGGCGAGTGCAGAAACAGTGAGAGCACAGTAATGGGGGGTATGGATTTGCAGTGGGGAAGCTCACACACAGGTTAGGCTGACCTGGGTGCTCAGACCTGGGTGCTGATCCCCTGGGCATACTCATAGAGCCCACAGCACATTATCTTGCTGTAGGAATTTATAGACAGTGATTATATGGGAGTTTAATTTACACTAGGAGAGGCCAGTGCATTCACAGGAGAAGAGGGGAAGAGAAAAGAAGAAAACTTTTCTGATCAGACATGTATGGCAATTAATTATTTTATGTTATCTTTTATATTCTTTGGAATTTCCTGGCCTGTGTAAAGGAAAATCCTATTGTATTCTCATTGTTTGAGAATTATTATCGTCCGCTTCATTTTCTGTAGTCGCTATATGGGAAGGAAGAACCAGGTTTTAATGAGAACATTCTTTGCATCATCCATGCAAAGAAGGATGGGTAGGTGTTTCAAAGATGATCATCACTACAGTGAATAGTATCAGAGGGGTAGCCGTGTTAGTCTGAATCTGTAAAAAGCAACAGAGGGTCCTGTGGCACCTTTAAGACTAACAGAAGTATTGGGAGCACTTCTGTTAGTCTTAAAGGTGCCACAGGACCCTCTGTTGCTTACTACAGTGAAGGTATCAAAACTTTAGGAGTTTGAGTCATAGAAAATAGTAGGACCCTCATGATGCATTGATGGGTGGTTTCCTATACCTAATTTACTTTGGTAAGTTCAAACCTGGAAGCACAGTACTTTTAGTGATAACTTTTTGAAATTAATTCTCAGAGTAAGTGAACATAGGCACTCATCAGAGTTTAATGGATTATTATTAATCTGTACCTCTAAATTAGTTTTCTAAGATTATTAAGTTCAACTGAAATGTCCACATGAAATTTTACTGTTCATTTAGTGACTTCACAGTCCTTACTCATGTAAATATCAAATAACCTCCTAGTTGTAATGATTAGCACATTTTCAACGTTTCATCTTTTATTTAAAAATTATATAGATTTTCTTCATCACAGCAGCTATATTATTAAAATGTATTTCCTATTGCCACCACTAGAGGTCAGCTAAACCTTCTTTCAGAAAAAGTTATAGCATACAATAACATCCCTTTTAATATATAGTATTGACATTTCATTCTAAAATGTGAAGGTTTATTACAGTATGTGCCAAATGTTTTGGGGGCAGGGACTTTTTGGAAAGCATCTAGAGGATGTTCAGTTCTACCACAATTTAAATTAAAAATAACATAGTTATTGAGAATTGGTGCTAATGTTTTAGTAATAGTACTGATTTTTATTTTTAGGGTGACTAAGCCTAGAGATTTTACCATGAAAACGAAACAAAAACACAAAAAACACCACTCCTGCCCCTCCAAATCAACCATAAAATAAAAATTATATTATAAAGGGTAAATTCTGAGGCAGGAAAATAACTCCTTACATCCAACATATGAAAAAACCCCAACTAGCAATAAATTAAATATAAATTAAAAAGTAAGAAATTATGTAAATGTAATATAATTATTGCATTTCTGCATATAACACTATTGTCCACTGCAATAACATGAGTTTCAGTACAGTACAATTTTGTAATTACAGTGCATTTGTGAAGATGGGCAACAAAATCTGAATCTGAACTTCATCTCTGTCTGTCTGTCTGTCTCTCTCTCTCTCTCTCACATATCCCAGCTATTTGCTCAAATGTAGAAAGAAATTTCTCTCCTAAATCAGTTGCACAGAGGTAACTCAGGTTTTGGAAGATTTAAATTTAATTACCTTAAATTAAGTACCTTTCATCTCAACAATAAAAAAATCACTCTAAATGAGGATCGGGCATCGGAGTCCGCCTCAGGAGACCTTGGTTCAATTCTCGGCTCTGCCCCTGGTTTGCTGGGTAACTTGGGGCAAGTCACTTCCCTCTGTGTGTCTCAGGTTAAACCACTGTAAAATGGGGATAAGAATTCTGCCATCCTCTGTAAAGTGCTTTGAGACCTATTGATGAAAAGTGTAATATAAAAACAAGATGGAATTACCATTATGATTAAATTATCATATCTGGTATCCTTGGCAGTAACTTTTTTCCTGCTTCTTTTCTCTTCTGTCCCCTTTCAGCTGTAGTTCTGATTTAGATTGCTTATGAATCTTCTATTTATATATAATTGAATTTCATTTATTAGTTGAATTGCTGTTTTTGGGTAGGATATTGAGCTTCCTGGCACATTTCATACAGTTGAACAAATAACAGATTGTTTTCAGTTTTTTCATGCTGAAATGAACACTGGACCTCCAAAATTTGTTTCAAGTTGAACAAAATACTTTGTTAGACCCAAAATAATTTCTTGTTTTTGGAGGGGTTGGGGGATTAACCTTTTAAAAATCTTTTAAAAAACAAATCTAGCTAATTTTTAAATCAAAAGTCCAAATGTTTCAAATCAATTATTTTGAAAATAACTGACTTTTACTTTTTTAAAAAAATATTCATGAATAGTTTTGGTTGCCCCAATACTACATTTTTCCACAAATTTACTATTGGACTGAAAAAAATTGGCCTGCTCTAATATTTTGTATCTTTTGAGTGAACAGACATCATAATATTGTAGTGAGTAGTTTGTTTGAGGAGTTATCTTCTCCATTTCTAGTATTTCACAGGTTTTCTGGAATCACTTAAAGATGCTTCAGATATGTTGAGTTTCCCATTGTCTTCCTTTTGTGATCCTTGCAGCAAGCAAGAGGAGATGCAATAGTTCAGATTTCAGAAAATTTTCACATTCCAAATTGGGCTGAAAAGTTGAAATCTCAAAATTTTTTGCAAACCAGTTTTAGTTTTGATTAAGGATTTTTCATAATTTTAATATTAGCCAGTGGTGTTTTTGATGGATCCTTTAAAATACAGTAGGTAGTATGAGGGCAGATTAGGTAACACTAGCCCCTTTCCGTTTTTTGTCTAAATTGGAAGGCAGCATGGACAAGTGGATAAGGTAATGGATTCTGTTTGCAACTTTGTTGTTTAATCTCTGTGTGGTAATGGATAAGCCATTTCATCTCAGTTTCACCATCTGTAAAATAGGATTAATGATAATTACCTTCCTTTGTAAGTGATTTGAGATTTACGGATGAAAAGTACTATTTAAGAGCATGGTGGTGGTGGCTTTATTCAGTTTTAGCCTTTGTTTGAGCCAAATAAAATGCAGGATTTGCCTTTTTAGAAGATCAAATTTTGATATTGGTACATAGACTGGAAAATCTTGGGGGGGCGGGGAGAAACTTGGTAACCTGGAAAGTTTATTTATTTTCAAGTTGTTGACCTGATCTATGCCACTAAACATTCATCTGTTTCCATGGCTAGATATTATCCTGTATTCATTTGACCATTATAGAGTTTCTAACTACTACCAGATAGCTGAGACTTGACCTTTGAAAGGGAAAAGATCCCTTGACATCCAAAGTGCAGAGCTGGACAGGTTCAGCACAGCACTTTCAACATTATTTTAGTTCATTTTATTTAGTTTAGTATTTTATGATGTTGTTTTTTCTGCAGGCTTTAATTATGTTGGGCATGTAAACTATTGGCATGCTGATGAAGACCAGCATCACCCAGATATCATGTAATTTTGTTCAAATCCACCAGGTAATATCCAGCAATAGGACTATCTCCAGTTGGTTGATTAAGGATCACCATCATGTCTGCTAAGAAATCAAATCTATGTAGCCCGAAACTTTGCAAATCCATTTTATTCGAAGAAATTAATGAACCATGTGGATATATACTTTATATATACTCTTGGCAAACTGGTTCCCCCAGCCTATTTTATTTATAAGACTTATGACTAGGAAAGGCCATTACAATCAGTCAAAACCCTTCCCCATCTCCAAAGAATGGGGAAGGAATGGAATTGTCATATACAAGACCGAATGGGTTATGCATAGCTGTCTACAAAGGTTATTGGCACCTTGCTTGTTATGGATAAAACTAACCTGGTCTTTATTGACAAAATTAGGGAGGATTTGTTCTAACCTCAGTGCAAAGGCCAAGACAGTCCTTTATAATATCACTAGAAAGGGGGCATGGGAATGAGGCAGAACTTTATACATTTTTGTTCTTTGTTGGATGACAGAAAATGTGGCTGTCCTCTTAATGTCTAGGATTTATCCATGCTCTTCTACATAGAATGTTTTATTAAATAATGGTGCTGGGATATATTAGAACTATTAGAGTATGTGGCTGGAAAGCCGTCTGATCTAGGAGATTTATCCTTTGTTTAGTAATTTGATAGCTATTTTCACTTGTATTGTGCTCTACAAGGATATTCAATGCTTTTGCTTAGGCTATTGCTTAAGCAGATAGCATTTCTTTCTAATATTCATTAATGTTTTTGGCTTTGGAGCAAGGTGTATACAGTTGTGTAAAACAGGAAAATCAATTGAGATTTATAAAAATCTGTTTAGACTTATATGAAGATGTAATTAAATTTAATTGTACACATTTCTGATTTTAATATTTATAAATTTGCTAGTAGAAGTAGTGGCCCATTTTGAACAATAGCTATATGAAGACGCCTGTTTTAGAAGACATTAAAGTCATAGGTCAAAACTGAGACTTTATTGCAAATTTACAGGGAAAAGGCTCTCCAGTGAGAGATGGTATAATGTTCAGCTCCTAATAATCTAGGAGTATTTGGGCAGAAATTTCAGAAGCACCCAAGGTCCATTTTCAAAAAGACTTAGGAACCTAAGTTTCAATGAAAGTCAATGGGCTCCAAAGTAGATCTGGGTGAAATATTTTTGGCAAATTGTTTATTTGCCAAAGACACAGTTTCAGTCAACCCAGAATTCACACAAATTCACTGACCAGTTTCAGCATGAAAACGTTTTTCTGGACAGATTCACAAAACAGGAAGCGGTGGTGATGGTACCTCCCACCATATAACTTTTAGGGAACTTATCTGGGATGTGAGGGACCTAGGTTTGAATCCTTGCTCTGAAGCAGGGATTTGAACATAGGGCCCCTCTCCCAGGAGAGTTCACTAGCCACCAGGTTGCAGGCTATTCCAGGGTGGGTATTCCTCAATCTCTCCTGTTGAAGTGGTTCCACTTCATGTTAATATTTAAATATTCATTGAAGCATGGATTTGAATTTGAGTCTCCTACCTGAGGATCCTAAGTCACTTAGATGTATTTGAAAATGTTTCCCTTCATCCGACTATTCAGTAATATGTTCAGGATACCTAAAGTAAATTTTGGCAGGACCATGTTACTCAAAAATATATAATTATGGTAAACGTAATAGCAAATATCAGACTTTGTCATTTTTTAAAAAAGTGAATTTGGTACTTAATTATTCATGAAAGGTTCCATATTCAGAGCCTTCCACACCAAAGTCTCTCTCTATCCCTGGTTTAGCATAGACGATAGCAATGTAAAGTCCTCTCCTCTCTTCTATGCAGCTCTGTGAATGTGACCTAGCCATATTCTGGGGTTCAACTCGCACATCCATTCAGTCCTTGACCTTTGAGACTGCAACCTACTCTACAGTGTGTTGGGGGTTGTTTTTATGCTATAGACATCTAAATAGGTATTTAACTGATAGCTCAGTGTTGTAAATAAAATTGTTAATTTATGAATGGAATAATAAAGCAAAATATGTGCTGAGAAATGTTTGCATATGTAGTATTACAGTTGATTATGCTGTTAAATAATTATGCTGCTCTGTGATGATCTCCCTCAATTCATCAACTGAGTCTTTTTACAAATCTCTTTCATGATCATCACACTGATATATATACATATATTTTTTTAAAAAAATCTGTCTTTTACTTTGTTTTAAAACTATAATCAAGATTGTGGGGGGCTGACAATGAGAACAATTGAAAGTTGCTGCCTGCCGGAATACTCAACAAAATACCCTTTTAGAAATGGACTATATGTTGTCTGTTGGTAGCATGGTTTTACAGTGCTTCCCTGTGCTGAGAGCTTTGCTTTTTAATCTTTACAAGGGGAAATTCAAAAGTAATGTCACTAGCTGTTTGGTGTGTTCCTCGCTGAGTTTTCATGGGACCCAGCATGCAGAAATTTAAGAAAACCTCTATCATGTATGCTTCTGTCTGCTGAAGCAGAACTGCATCCAAAAGCAGCAGCCAAGGTCACCAAGGGTTTATTAGTCAATCTTTCCTAATGAGCTGTTCAGCCTTTTCAGAATTACCATGTGTTGTTACTGATGAAGGTCTCCCAGCTTGTGGTTAATCATAAATGCTACTCGCGCCGGTCTTTAAATGTTTCAGTCATCTGTATGCAGTTCTCACGTTCATGGTTTCATCAACATACACACTTTGCATATGCTTATGAATTGTCTTACTATCTACACCTTCCTTTTAAAGGAATTTTTGCAACTTGCTGTTTATACTACACTTCCATAGAACCTATTTGCATTATGCCTGATGATGGCAGCACAACAGATACCTGAATGACGAAAAGTATGCAAAGGTTTGAAATAGAGATCTTGAAAATGTCAAAGCTCTATAACTGTGTTAAGGTCATGAAACTATACTAAGATGCTTATATTTCAGTTTAATTACTTGTGAAACTCCATGTATATTTAAAAAGCTTATTCTAGGAGCAAAAGACTTTCTGAAATTTAAGATTTTTATCCTTAAAATAAATAAATATACCCAGCCAATATAGAAACCACTATTCATCAGGGAAATATTTGCATAGATGGCTCTGGGAAACAGGGAATGGAAGGCTAGGAGGTGTATTGGCAGAGAATAAGAAAAGCAGCACAATAACTTTTTTTTCTGAGGGATGGCTAGGAACCACATTGGTAGAGGGGCTCCCAAGAATTCCTTGTTAAAGTTCTACATTCAAATTGAAGGGAACTTTGGGATGATTTTCCTAATCTTGAATGAGTTAATCTTTCTCCCTGTCGCCCTTTTTATTTTATCCTCCTGAACTCCTTGGGGTGCTGGTAAACTTTCCCTTCCAGAGATGACTTCTTCCTGTGGTTATTAGATTTTTTTTTTCTGGGTGCAAGAGAAAATTATTTGGTTTTACGGTTGTGAGAAATTATTTTTATTTAAATGAGAAAACAGATAAATTCCCCAGTCCCCTCTTCTCCTTTGTTGCAGATTCACTTCATGTACTCAAAGGTATTAACAGACTAGTTGAGGGAAATTTTGTGGGAACTGTTTGTTAAAAATATGGGCAACAGATCTCTAAGGGCAAAAAAGGCAGAACGGATTAAGCTTGAGTGCCCAAAGCATCTTGATTAGTGAGGTTGGTGGCAGCAGGATCAGGGAAGAAGTTTGAAAAGAAGACATGGGAGAAAGCACGGTCATTTGCATTTAAAAAGGCAAATTCACATTGCACATATTCAAATTGTGCTCTGTAATCAAATCTTAGAAGATAGAGTTTGAGGTGACCTCTTGAACTATCTGATCTAATGAATTCATTGAATAGGACTCTTTACATGGATTCTTCTGCAAAGTTTTAACAAGATTTTTCTTACTGTCAGAAAGATTTTCCTAATATCCAATTTTAATTTTTCCTTTATTAAAATAAACGTGTTTCTTGTTTTACTGCTAATGTCTAATATAAACAGCTATTTCCCATCCCCCTACAATATTTCCCTAATATTTTTGTCTTTGCTAGTTTGCTGTAGGAACCCTTCATGTATTCAATTCCTTTTAACTCATGGTTGCAGGTAATTCTGTAAGTTAATGCAAATTAGTCATTTTTATTAAACTGTTTTGCAATACAGTCTGTTCTCAGAGTGAAGTAGAGTGAAAATGTCCTACTTTGTTTTGGTGCATTACAATGTACATACTACAGTTACAGTGAATCTGTGCATAAAGACCCGATTCAGCAGGTTGTTTAGTGTACTTAATACTTCAGTGGGACTGCACACATGCTCAAATTTAGGCACATCCTAAAGCACTTTGCTGAACTGGGGAAAAAGTAAAGCTCTTTTGTGAAAAATAAATTCACTGTGAAAAAGTTCAGTTATACTGTATTTAATTCAATCTTTCAAAAGCCTACTCACCCCTTTGCCTTGAGCAAGTAAATTGTGTGTTATGGGAGAATAAAATAGAAGTAGAATAGGTTTTCTGAACATGCTAGTAAATTTTTGTGACAATTTTGCAAGACTGATATAACATATGAAGTCATATTTATTATCTAGAAGAAAAAATAAGTGAAATATTCTGATTATGCCATTATCAAAACAGTTAAAAATAAAATGGGGGGAGCTGATAGAATCACATATTATTAAAGTTGCCTGGCACTTCCTCTTATAGGACCTTGTGTTTAGTAGCTTATATGTTTTAGCCATTGGGTGAAATTTATCATCCCAGGTGTCTGTCTCCAGGTTGATTCTTTGATTCTCCCCTCCCCCAATTTTTTTTTTCCAGCCAAAATGGTTTAGCCATTTCAGAGAACATGTTAGGGGAAACTGTTACTTGGCAATGAAAAAAAAATTCCAGCAACCTTTTCTTTGAAAACCTCTAGTGTCCTCTTGCTTTGGAGCAGGGACTTGAAATTTGGGAGTGGGTTGCCTTTATCTCAGGGATGTGCCTTGTGCCATCCCTGTGAAAATCTGCCCAAATTTAGCCAAATTATATACCTTTGAAGTATCGCAATTTGCACACGCTTTTTAGAGACTTAGATTTTAGCATCTCTGAAGATTCAGTCCTCAATGAGCATGCTTGAGCCTCTTGCAGTTCCTAGTGCTGACTAGACTGTGTTCATTCTAGTGAACTAGACTAGAATGCCCAGAGCAACTGAGCATGCGCCCTCTCCTCACAACTCCTACACATGACCAGATAGAGCATGTACCATCCCCATAGAGCAAATAAAGGTCCTTCCTTCAGCCTTGGCTTATGGTGGTGAAGCTGAACTTTCCTTTTAATGGCCTTCTATTGACTACTCTGGGCTGGGGATGAGGGCCAGGCAACAGAACTGAGAGCGGGGACCCTGTTTCTCCTGTGCTCTCGGGGACTTCCCGTCTGGTGCCCAGGAAGCCTGGAGGGGGAGCCACCTGATTCAAATGAATTGGGGACAAGAGATGGACCTGGAGTTTGGAGGGAAGATGTGGGGGTAGATTAGGGTGAAGGGATGGGGGAAGGAAACTGGGACTAAGGAAATGGACTTGAGGGAATTGAGGGGGAAGACTGGGAGCTGTGGGGTGGGGACTGGCTGGAAATTACGTTAGTCTTTAATTAATGATCACATACTATTTAATTTAAAATAGTGTTATAATACACACAAGGGGGGCAAATTAAGGTTGCATGGGCATTTATTCTGGCATTTTCTTAATTCTGGCATTTTCTGTCTTTTGAGTGCCTGATGTTGAATCCTTAATATCCTTTCAATGTAATTTTTTAAGTCCGTTTTATTGCTTTATTAACTTTAAAAGCAGATATAGCACAGCTACTGTACAATGAACATTTGTTTAAAATAGATGTGTTTTACAGAAGTAATTTCACCATTGTAATAGTGTTTCAGTATTAACTTACTTTCTGCTTATCAAAGTGGACAGTGCAAATTTCATATTGATGCTATTAGAAAGCAGAATAGTTATTAAACATAATGTTGGCATTTCTTCTGTAAACCAAGCATATTAGGCTGATTTGGTTAGTCTTGAAAGACTGTGGTATTCTTTACCCTCTAAAATTTAATATAATAGGAGGTTCCTGAGGAGTCGCTGATAAGGTAAGGCACAAGATTCCAGAAGGTTGACCTGCAGAGGGTTAACAGGATCCTCTAACATACTTTGACATGTTGATAGGGGAAATTGCTGTTTGGAGTGTGTTTTTTTCTTCTTTGCAATGGCAACAGCTTTACAATAAGTGGAGTTGAGGGGAGAAGGATCAAGATTTTGTTTTATTCCGTGGATTGTGTGTAACATGGTGAATGTCGTAGTTCATGTTCTTTTCAATGTAACTGCAAGTGTCATAAAATTAGAAAAAAAGTTTACAAAGAAAATTAGATGAAACAAGATAATATGTACACTTTAGGTTGAAAGGAAGCATCTTTTCATCCAAGAGATCTATTCTCTTTTACATGTTCATGTTCCTCCCCATAACACTTGTTGCAGATATAGTACCTGCACGCATCAAGGAGAGACTTAGACCTCTAGGACAAGTTTTTCAAACCTGAATGTTTGAAGTAAAGTTGAAACCTCTGTGTACCTTTTGCAGACCTGGGTGCCACCAAAACAAACAAGAGAAGAAAAACATACACTACCCAAGCTCTGCTTAAAATCAAGTACTTTATTTAGGTACTTAGGGGTTGAGGCTAAGTTTAGCTGTCAAAATCTGAAAATGTTGCCCCTAGAAAATAGCAAACATTCTTGCTGAACACGAAGATCTTTCCCATAGGGCTACGATAGTCATAAGCTATCTGTGTAGTTGATGTTGGAGGAGTTTCTGAATTGCCATTATTTGGCTGGTTTGACAAACCCACATACTTTATCAATATTTGCTTCCATTTAATCTCGCTTTCATCTCATTGCAAAGATCCTATCAAAAGACTTGCTGCACCCCAAAGCTGAATATGTAGATAAGATTTTTTTTTTAGCTATTCCAGTTACATTAATCTATGTACACCGATAGAGAGATATGGTATATAGGATATTCATAGATATTTGCAGCAAAAGAAAGCCATGCTATAAAAAAGGGCACAAAATGCCAAATAAGATAAATTTACACCAGATCTAGTTTACAAAAGATTGTGTTTCTAAAAATGCAGAGAGATTTTATTTTAAAACTGCTGTTTATCTTGAATATACACTAATGATTATTTAGTGCTAGCCTACAATTGAATTAACTGAACGAAATGTGAAGGCTTTGGGATATGGCCTACTTCTTACTAAGCTGGAGCATTTTGACTCTAAATTTAACTTGATGTGTAGAACTGCTGTTTTTAACAGACTGGTTTGTCCATATATTTCACTTTGCAGATCATTATTCATTATTATGTGTTGTCTTATGAAAGGTGGCAAATGGTAAAATATATAATTTTCCTTTGTTCATAATGTTGTGGGGTTTTTTTGTATATTCTATTTACTCATGAACACATTGGTTTAAACTGAACAGAACATAATACACTGGCATTACTTTCCTGTGTAATGCCATCATTTTGTTAGAATGGTCTACTCTTGGAGTCTGATTGCCATCAACTAGTTCAAAAATTACCTTTTTGTACTGTGGAACCCTGGAGATAGTGCACCAGAGAAAGAAAAGAGGAAAAACAAAGTTGCAATACAATTTTGGCAACATCAGCCACACTAATAAAATCAAATCCAATGTTGTTTTATGAGCCTGAATTTATGTGGCTGCACAGGATCAAAGGATTTGTATCCCACTGGACTACAAGGTCTATAGTTCACAGCAAAAAAAAACTCATCAAAAAGAACATTTTCGTAGTAAGGCATTTCATTTTAATCAGCCATAGCAATAAAAGAGCTGTTAGGTGTCCAAAAACATTCTCCAAGATCAGAGACAACTTACTCTCTAGTACAATCCGTTTATTTATTGGATCCATACAACGTCTCTAGTTTGACCATGCCACTGAACCTTCTCCCTCAACTTGTTTCAGTAATTTCTTTTTTATCTTTTCAAATTTTATGCACCAAGTATATCAGAAATTAGTAACATTAATGACGCATGATATCTCCCTGAAAATTATTAGCTAGTATGACTTTGACATGTAACCTTGGTTGAAACAGCACTCAGAGGATCAGTTAAAACAGAGGGAAAATACTGGTCAATTTAAAAATTAAAAAATAAAATTTGGGTATTGAGTTTAACCTTTTCTCCCTGGATATAATCATTAGAGCAATGTCAAAAAAATAAGGAAACAGTAATCCAAGTTGTATTTGGTTTGTCAAGGGAGAGGAGGTGAAAACGGTGGTTTTGGAGATGAAGTGGAAAATATTTAATGCTACCTTAATATATTGAAAGACTAATAGGAATTTCTCTAATAGAAAAGGCTTTTGTTACAATTGGTAGTCCTTAAACTCTGTTTGTTAACTGTTTAAGGTCCCGATGCAGCAAAGCAGTGAATGTTCATGCTCAACTTTAAGTGTGTGCTTGCATGCTTTGCTGAGGTGGGGCCTAAAGGGGGAATTGTTAACTATTAAAAATCAACAACTAAACCATATATCATAGTAATTCATTCCACTTTCATGTATTGATTCCTCTATGATGAATTGCCCCATCTCTTTCTACAGAGTCAGAAAGCTTCAAAAGATGGTCTGTCAATCAATCTGTCCTCAAAAATATGTAGATTTGTTTTCTTTAAATTGAATGGTAACTCAGTTTAGCAGGATTAAAAAAAGACTGCTTAAGTCCTCTTTCTTTTTAAGGTAAGCATAGCTCTGTTTTCTTCCCGGGAGTAAAGTAGCTGACAGATGGGCAAAATTTTGTCACTTTCAAAACGAATTTCTGTATACATCTGGATGACCTGGAATATTTGCAGCCCAATAAATCAATCAGATCATTTAGCCACCATGGTACTTCCATTGCATTTGGTGTCTTGGGACTCTATGTAACTGCAGAATACTGGCTATCCATAAACTCCATGCATATGTTGTGTACTACTTGGTATGATCCAGGAGATGTGTAGGTTTGTATCATTTTTTTTTCTTTGAATGGTTGTCAGGTTTCTCCATATAATTCTTATAAACATGGGTTCCTTCAGTCAAAGTTGCAAAAATTTTCACTTTAGAACTGATGTTTTTTCATGTTACCTGTCCAGACATCTCAAATCCCAGTGAAGATGTAGATTATCTACTCTTATAATGAATTAATCCCTTTAAATTTGTTGACCAATAGGCTTTTAATGAATGTTTAATCTAGGGCTCTGGAAGAGGTACAGTTCAGCTCAAAGAATCAAATTGATTAGCATATCATGTAACCGTAGGGTTACCATACGTCCGGATTTTCTCAGACATGTCCGGCTTTTGGGGGCTCAAATCCCCGTCCGGGGGGAAATCCCCAAAAGCTGGGCATGTCCGGGAAAATCGGGAGGGAGGGAGGGAGGGCTCGGTGGTGCTCGGCCGGGGCCTCTTTGGCTGGGGTCGGCGGTGCGGGGCCGGGCCGGGGTCGCAGGTCCGGGGGCATGGTGC
>NC_048301.1:56197417-56430096 GCF_013100865.1 Trachemys scripta elegans | reverse complement strand
GCCCACGGGGCCGGGAGCCAAGCCGGGGTCGCGGGGCCGGTCCGGGGTCGCGGGGCCAGGGGTCCGGGGTTGCGGGGCCGGGAGCCGGTCCGGGCCCGCGGGGCTGGGCCTGCAGGGCTGGTCCGGGATCGCCGGGCCGGGGTCGCGGGGCCGGGCCGCCGGGGGGTGCGCCGGGCCACCGGGGGCCGGCAGTGCTGGGCGGGCCGGGGGTGGTCGGCCGGGGGCCGGCACCCCAGGGCCCGAGCCGACCCAGGCTGGAGCCACCGGGGGGCCAGCCTGGGCCGCGCCTCCTCCCCCCACACTCCCCCTTACCTGCTTCAGGCTTCCCGCGAATCAAATGTTCGCGGGAAGCAGGGGAGGGGGCGGAGACTTTGGGGTGGGGGCGGAGTTGGGGCGGGGGCGGGGCTGGGGGCGGGGCCGGGGGCGGGGCCCCGTGGAGTGTTCTCCTTTTGGAGGCACAAAATATGGTAACCCTATGTAACCGGTGAGCAGAGATCCAGTTAGAGAATCCAAGACACTCTTAAATTTACTGTACATGAATCCTTTAGGTATGTTTCAATTGCATTCAATCTCTTAATTTTTAAAGTAGATTTCTGCTTCTGAAAGGTATAAAGTTGGCAATCATGAAAACCAAAGGTCACCAGTTCTCCCTAGAACAGCTAATATATAAGCAGAGTTCCCCTATGGTCATGCTAATGTACCTTAACCTTGATCTGAAATAATTAGTCTTGGGACTGAGAGGAGAGTTCAGTCTCCCTGCTTATTCAAATTTTGCCTTCTGTGCTAAGATAACTACATGCAAATTAGTGCTAACTGTTACTGTATTTTTCTCATGTGGGCATCTGTTCACTAGAAACTAGACAGACTGTTATCTCACATAGGCCACCAAACAGGCATTAGATGCTAGTGAGAAAGGTTTTGGATATTTCCCAGAGACTAGATAGAGCAGATTCAAGAAAGACAGATTCCACTAAGATTTCCCTGTGCATACAGAGATTAGACAATGGAACAAAACATTGTCCAAATGCAAAATTAATGTTATTGTATCCTTACCCATGGATGCTAGCACAATGAACATGTTTAGGTATATTATTTCCTATGCTGGAATTTTTAATATTTCACATTGTATTGAGAGTTCAGCAAGAAGTCATTTCAGGAGTACTATCTATGAGTTTGGGTGGAAGATAGGGCAAGGGAGGGATTTCCTTTTAGTAAATAGGTTCATGTGGGTGAAGTTGCATATAAATGTTTAATATTAATTATTGTTATCTATAGGGGGCACTTAAAGGAATGCAAGATCCAATGGCAACTTGCATAGAGCTGTGTAAAATTTTAGTAACAAAATTCACAAAGTGGGTGACATTTTGTCTAGTTTCATTACAAATTTTAACATCAGACTAGATTCAGTTCTGTGATCCTTCCAATGTGTTGCTTCAGATAGAAACCGTGTGAAAGGGGCAAATTATTTTATCATTTTTAAAAGTGGTTTTAATGTTATTAGCAATATATTAAATACAATTCATGTGTATGGTGCTTTTCAAAACACTTCATTCACATGGGTCTCTGACCGCAGACCTTACAGTCTAAATTGCACAGATGTTAGAGGGGGAAGGAGACAGAACTATATTCGCTCAGGAATAAAAGGTAGGCAAATAGGAGTTTTACAGAAATGTTTGCTGGAGCCAGGATGCTTGGCATGCAGGATGAGGAAGATGATCACTGGGGACAGCCTGAAAAAAGGCACTGACTGAAGAGTGGGGAAAAAGTAAGAGAGAATCGGGCAGAGTGTCAGGTCCAAAATGGGCTGTAGGAGGAAACAGTAGTGTTGGGAGTAGCCTAACACAGCTTTGCATCTTAAAAGACAGCCCCTTATAGTGCATGATTGTGATGAGTCATGCCTGAACTACCTCTGAACTTTCTTAAGCCTGATGGGTCATCCCTGACCCACAGTGTAGTGAGTCATTACAAGCAACTACCTGCTCGTCTTGTGACAGATCCCGTGCAATTCAACTAGGGTTCAACCAATTCACAGGTGAGGGCCAACCCAAGTGATCCCAAGGGAAGTATATAGGTTCCTGAGGGAACCAGTCTCTCCAGTCTGCTCAACCTCAACCTCATTACCTGGCCCATTGCCTAGTAGTTCTGACAGACTGCCCTTGCTTCTGCTCCAGGTGGCCCTTGCACCTATGCCTGCTCTTGCTCTAGCCTGTGCCTGTTTTCATATAAGCCCATCCCTGCTCCAGCCTGCATCTGCTCCTGCCTCAGCTGGCTACCTGGTGATTCTGACAAGAGTCATGGTCAGAAAACATCTGTACAAAAATATCACCACCTTGCTCTACAGATATGCACTCTCCCTGTGCTCAATCATACTGGCTTACTTTACTGGCAAAAATAAGGATTTACTACCTTTTCATTGTGTTCGCACTGATGGGTCTGCACAACTGTGGGAGAGAAAACTGGGTTTTATTCCAGCCCATCCATCACCAGCAGAATTGTTAAATAAGTTCCAGTGTGGAATTTTTATTAGTGGTGGTGCACAAGCTTAAAAAGAGGCGTTCTCTTCTCTCTGTGTTGTTGCCACAGAGCCCCCACTCTTGCAATCCTCCTATGAACTGGCCTAAAGCCTGGAAAACTTTGGAAAGCTTTGGCTGTTGGGATGTGTGCAGACTTTGTCATGGAGGAGGAGTTTAAAGGATGCTATGTCCTTGTTGGATATTATCACTCTTGGGAATATACAGGAGAGAAGGAGGGCAGGAAAGAAGTTGAGTATCAACAGTTGAGTATCTGAGTTGAGTATCAACAGTAGAGAAATTGCCAGAGAATGGGATTTAATTGAAAAGAAGTAGAATTGTTTTCCCAGTAACAGAGCAGAGCTGAAGGATGATGGCAAACCGATAGTGGCTTTAGTTACTCTAGTCAGAGGATGTCTCCCTGTGGCAAACAGTGCAGTGAGAGTAGGAGGTGAAAAGGTGAAGAAGACAGAGACCCGAGCCTGGGATTTGTTGGGACAGAGTTGGGAGACAGGTGTAAAGGAATCGAGAATAGGAAGCAGTGACACTGGGAAAATGGAGCTGACAGATTGGACAGTGGGAAGGAGGTGATTGAGGATAGATGAAAACATAAAGATGTTAATAACCAGGAGGATGTGGAAGGTGTGAGTGACACAGAAGGGGAATAATCAGTGCACATACTAATGCTTAAATTGGAAAGGGTACATAATGGACTATACCAGACCCAGACTGCTGCTGGTGAAATAAAAAGGATGAAAAGTATATTCCTACAATCGCTATTTTGGGTGAGATTACCATACTTGGTTTGGATATTTTGAGGTGAGTGGGCAAGGCATTAGCATTTTAGTATTTTCAGTTTTGCCTCTGGTTTCTATACCCTGGGAAGTTGAGTTCATGGATCTGAAATAGCTGTATGATGCCAAAGAACAGAGACAGCTTTACTGAAAATGATAGGGCTCAGAATATTGAACATGGTACATTTTTAATGATATATTAAGTTACCACTTGAAAAAAATTACAACTGTGTGAAAATAATGCTAAGTGCCACGGAGATGCACAGAAACAAGGAAGACTGGACTTTGGGGATTCCATGTCATTATTCACTTTTCCTTTTGTTATTGCAATTGTCCTTGAATTTTGAAATTCCTTTTGCAAGTATGATCATTTAGGCTGGTTTTACATAAGTAACCTTATGTAGTATGCTTTTATGTTCATTACCAGACTAATCCCCTATTTAGTTCAAGAAACTTTTTAAGAGCTATTTTCTTTTTATTATAATTTCTTGAATAATTTTATGTCATAAGTAGAAGACTGTGCCCATTCTGTGACAGCGATGCTTTTAACATCAACCATTAAGAAGTATAAAAAATGACCTTCTCCCTAAACACATACAATTTCCCAATGCCCTTTCTGGAATCTAAAAATGGTGATTAAAAAAGGTGTGAGGTGGGGATGGGGAATAAAAAGCATGACTTTTCTAAATTAATCTTAACCATTAAGACAGGGCCGGCTCCAGGGTTTTGGTTGCCCCAAGCAGCCAAAACCAAAAAAAAAAAAAAAAGAAAAGCCACGGCCGCGATCGCGATCTGCGGCGGCAATTCGGCGGGAGGTCCTTCACTCCGAGTCGGAGTGAGGGACCATCCGCTGAATTGCCGCCGAATACCTGGACCTGCCGCCCCTCTCCCGACCGGCCGCCCCAAGCACCTGCTTGAGAAGCTGGTGCCTGGAGCCGGCCCTGCATTAAGAGATACTAGATAAAAGTTACTAGTTTTGTTTTTTTGTTTTTGTTTTTTTGCTTCCCCTTGAGCTCTTTTAAAATTGTTTTCTCATTAATTAATGCAATCAGTCATTCCCCTCCCTCACTCCATCCCTCCATTTCTATTGTTTTTCTCCAGCAATTATTTTGTAATATCAAAATTTAACCCTGTAAAGAAATCATTAGTCAAACAATGAAATTACTAACACCAAACCAAAACCAACAAACAAAAAACACCCATATAATAATAAACGTATAGAATACTAGATCAGCTAGCATAGGAATATGCAAAAGAGCAGGGGAGGAAAGAAAAAATAAAGCTTTTTTTCCCGTCTGATAATTAACAATGTAGAAACCCAGGGCTACAGTGTATTTGTGTCTTCTGGTGCATAGGAGGGAGGATTTCATGAGTAAATTCCAGTTCGTTGTGATGACTGTATTCTATCTGTTAGGTATGTCTAGCAAGTCATTTATTATAAATACAAATGGCCAATTATGTGAGATGTTGTGAACGTAACTTTCCTTGACTTCAGATAGTTTTATTTAAAGTGGACATATTTTAATTAAATTGCGCTCTTTATCCTCTGTTACCTCATTAATTAATATGTTAAATCAGGGCATGATAAAAGGGTGGTTCACTGTATTTAAACAATGTATATTTTAAGTATACAGTGGAGCTGTTAGAACGCTGTGTCCTTCTAAAATGTCTGTTGCCTACCAGCTTAAGGAGATCACCGTGGAAAAGTGCCTCCCTCCACTTGGATTCATAGATTCTAAGGCCAGAAGGGAGCAGAGTGATCATGTAGTCTGACCTTCTGTATAACATAGGCCATAGAACTTCGCAAAATAGCTCCTAGAGCATATCTTTTAGAAAGACATCCAATCTTGATTTAAAAGTGGTCAGTGATGGAGAATCCTCCACAACTCTTGGTAAGTTGGTCCAAGGGTTAATTACTCTCACTATTAACAATTCATGCCTTATTGCCAGTCTGAATTTGCCTAGCTTCAACTTCCAGCCATTGGATTTTGTTATACGTTTCTCTGCTAGATTGCAGAGCCCATTATTAAGTATTTGTTTCCCATGTAGATACTTATAGGTTGTAATGAAGTCCTATGTAAACCATATGTAGACCTGGCCCCTAATTATTTTTCAGTAAATATTATGGAAGAAAAATGCAATTTGGTCATCTTGATTTATTTTTTGTATGGAGGGATTTTAATAATGTATTTTAAGTCTGGAATGCTCAATGCTGCACCTCAAACAGTTAAGATAATAAATGAAAGTTGGCCAAATGTTTGTTTTGGTTTCTGGATGTATAAAGATACTTGGAATATCAAAATATAGTTTTAATTACAGTATAGTATAAGCATACAACCTAATTTTGGAACGGATAATATCTCATTTCAGATTGATTTTATTGATAGAATAACTACATTCTTGGGGTATTTTTGTCGATATCTCAATAAACACACATTAGGGAAAAAGATGGCAATTGTTCTAAGAATTGCAAATTGGTTTTTATGAGTAAGTGCAAGAAGTTCATTTAAATAAAAGTTCATATTTCATAACAGATCAAACATGGTATATACTTTGTGAAATACCTTCAAAATTAATGTTTAAAATAGCAAACATGAATAAAGTAAATGTTTAAATGTGAATTTTAGAATCTCCATGGTGTTGTATATGAATATATAGTATTTCCTTCTCTCAATAAATTATGTTCACTCACATTGAAATAAAAAATATTGATATGCAATATTCAGAATAGTTTATATAGAGAATTATAAACTTCATTTCTTTACCAGCTACTCAAATGCTAATAATGGTGCAATAATGGGATATTTTAAAAGCATGTCACTGTGCTCCATAGCATAATTTTTGTTTTTATCAGCCTAAAATGGCTGCTACCATCCCGTGGTATGCACCCTATTATTAGTAGAGTTTAAAAAATCATAATGTCTAACCAGGCTATCAATAGTGGCCCACCATCTGAAAATTTTTTCTACTGAAACTTTATTAGTTCTATTACTCTCCAGTGCAAATCAATAAAATAGGTGAGGCGCAACCTCTTTTCTGGATTTGAGCATCTCAAATTTTGAGGAAGATAAGGTCTGGCTCTGATCTTTTATGGTTTTTGGCCCATTTCTGATTATAAACTTCAAAGTAGTCTTGTACTCTAAAATGTGAGTTGATAAAAATGGCATAATTAGTGCCAAGTTTATTGTATCACAATGATTTCCACATCAAATACGCTTTGTTAACTAGTAAAAGTATTTTTCTCAATGCCAGTCTTGTAAATTTATCCTGAGCTCTGAGGGTCAGTCAAATAGGTTCTGTCATTCTTGTACCTTGATCACGAATGGTAAAGGTGCAGCATGCCAAATCAGATACTTTGTTGCACCTGTATAACCTTGTTATCTTTCACTTAGGTACTGACCACCACATGGCCTTTTTGCTTTTTATGGATTTAAACAAGTAACTGATTGGAATTAAGTTAGCAATTCTGTATATGAAAGCACTCGAGGGAATAAAACACAGATTACTTTCTCTTATCTGTATTGCTTCCTAAGGGCTAATGGGAGTAAAAAGTACTAAAAGCTTATGTTTGTCACTAAAGGAATGGATATGACTCTGATCAACAAAGAGCAGCTTTATTCATTAAGAAGGTATCACATG
The DNA here is from genome assembly GCF_013100865.1 of Trachemys scripta elegans. Classification (NCBI taxonomy): domain Eukaryota; kingdom Metazoa; phylum Chordata; order Testudines; family Emydidae; genus Trachemys; species Trachemys scripta. The sequence continues at coordinate 56,423,153 of NC_048301.1, read as the reverse complement.
CCTTCCAATCATAGATTCAAGGAGCTCCCAGAAAGTTAAAGGCTGACTTGATTGCAGTCTGCAAGTACCTACACGACAATGGGCTCTCCAGTCTAGCAATATAACACAATCCAGTGGCTGGAAGTTGAAGTTAGACAAATTCAGACTGGAAATAAGATGTAAATTTGTTACAGTGAGGGCAATTAACCCTTGGAACAATTTACGAAGGTTCGTGGTAGATTCTCCATGGCTTGCAATTTTTAAATCAAGATTGCATGTTTGTCTAAATAAAGAGCTGCTCTAGGAATGATTTTGAGGAAGTTCTACGGCCTGTGTTATACAGAAGGTCAGACTAGATTATCACAATGGTCCTATTCTGGCCTGGGAATCTATGAACCTTTACACAATCACTTTCCACAATAGAAAAACTCATAAACAGAAATAAACAGTTGTTTTGAAACAACATAATGCTTCATAGAATAAATGCTTCCTCATGAAAAGAAGACTTCCAGTCTCGAGCAGTAATTTTTTCCAGGCTACTCTGAGAATGTTGCAGACATCTGTGGTAGTGCTGAAATGTGGTTGTTTGCTATTAATACCCAGCAATTAATTCTTTGAATGCAGCAGGATGTCTAGGCTTATGCTTTCCTGATTTTGATTTATACCAATGTTCTAAAACTCCAACACTGGGCAGTTCCACTACCTGTTTCAAAAGGTTCCCATCGACTTTCACCAGATTGCTTCAAGCAACTTTGTCATCCTTGAGTAAACTGCATTCAATTGAGTGCATAGAATATAATGTAATCTGCGGATTAAACCATTTAAGTCTGTGTGAATTGTGCCATCATAAACCTTGTTTATACTTGTCGCAGTGTGTAGGGTAGTTGTAGCTATACGTCATAGTGAAAAGTAAGCTGCATCCACACCCCTGTGCAATGAAAGACTCCAGTGGGGAGAGTGTAGTGGGGAAAGGCTCCATTAGCAGAGAGGCAGCAAGACACCACTAAAACTAGCAGTGTAGACATTGTGGGGTACTGCTTGGGCATGTAGAAAGCTATGTAGGTGTGTACACTAGAGTTCAGGTGTACAGAGTACTCTACTCACCATGCCTCACTCTCTACATTACTGTTTATACCTGTTCTGGCTGGGCATATAGTGTCTGTTCTCTGCACACCACTGCAGGTGCAGATCTGTTCTCACACTAGTGCTCAATTCAGTCCTAATCATGTAGTCTGACATTAACACACAGCATAAGAGATTTGTGTTTAATTCCCATTAACATTAATGGATTTTGCTGGTGTCACTCTCATGTACAAGTTCAAGTAGGTTAAGAAAACCGGCAGGCAGTGTAATGGAGGCAAGGGACCTAGCTTTGATCAAGTAAGCACTTGATCACCTGGGTCTGTTGTTTTAAGAGCAGCATGGTATCTTGGTGTGCCTCTCTGTCTGTCTCTCTCTTTCATCAGGCTTATTCTCCCACCATTCCTGAGTTTCAGAGGCTCCAGACTTGGCAGTCTGCATCAATTCATAAAACGTGTTTTCCATTGTCTTTTTCTTTTTCCTCCTTATTGTGATAAGTCATTCAGCAGGTATAGAAGGGATGAGCCTGAAGGATATCCTGACTGAGGTCACTTATAGATGGAGAGCCACTGTTAGGTGTAGAGGGGTGGATACCAGACAGCAGAAGGTAACTGTTGTGGCTCTCTACATTTTCCCAGCTAAGAGTGTATAAAAATATGAAAAGTTTCACGATCACAATTGCTTCATGACTTTGGTGAATATATGGAGGGGCCTTTTTAACATGTGTAGCTGTGGGGGGCGGGAGGGGTCTTGTGACTTTTGGGATAGGGTAATAAAGACAGCTAAGCTGATTACAGGCAATTATAATCCTTAATGACATATTGATGATGAGGATGTCCAGGACAAGAGAAGCAAGCTGCTTGAGAAGGCTGGCAGTCAGCTAGGACCGTATACTGCTGGGCTAAACAAAGCAGTGACGCCCATTCTCCCACAAGAGATCAATGCAGACTGGCATGGGAAGGTGGGAGAAATGTAGCAGCTCTGCTTAAATATGTATAGGCAAAGATTAAGTACTATTTTCTGAAAAATTTCTGTGAAATTGTGCCAGGAGACCACCAGCCCATGTGTATTAAGATCAATGGCCTCTCTGAAAGTGGCAGATTATTCCTTTGCCCCACCCGTTAGTGTGCGTCATGAGTGTGCCACACACTTTCCCTGTCTTTCTTCAATGTGATGCAAATAACTGTAGTTAAAAATAATTTCAAATGCTTTATGAGTATTACCATTATATTGCATTTTTATTGGTTCCCAGCAAGCCACATTTCTCTTTTCCTATTTTTTTTTTAACTGGTGACTATTAGTGTCATTTCATGCTCTTAAAATAAAGGGCCTAGTTCAAAACAGAATGCCTCTGTCCCCACACTCACTCATGCCCGTCACCCCAGTCGGGGTATGGGCCGCCAACCACAGATCTCCAGAGTCCTTTATCCTGGGCCATTTGCTCTAGCTAGTTCCAGGTATAGCCCATTTTTATGCTATCAGCCTGAAGGTCGCGTCGCCAGGTGTTTCTTGGACGGCCTTTTTTCCGCTTGCCTTGGTAGAGGGCTCATGTCGCTTGGGGGAACTTGTTTAACTTTGCCAGCAAAAGTTGAGGGCTTTGTCAGCATGATTCAAAACTGAGTATAGATGCCTTGGGGGTTTCACCGCAATGCCTGTCTAGTGATGTTGGTTGGCTGCTTGCGTAGTGTGTGTTTAACTTTGCCAGCAAAAGTTGAGGGCTTTGTCAGCATGATTCAAAACAGAGTATAGATGCCTGGGGGGTTCCACCGCAATGCCTGTCTAGTGATGTTGGTTGGCTGCATGCATAGTGTGTGTCCTATCCAACCCCACCTTCTCCTTCTAATTTCTTCCTCTGCTGGAAGTTGATGGGTCCTCTCCAAGAGGTAGATGTTGCTGATGGTGTCTGGCCAGCGGATCTGGAGAATCCTTCTAAGGCAACTATTTATGAAGGTCTGGATCTTCCTGGTGGTTGTTTTAATTATCCTCCAGGTTTCAGCTCCATACAATAAGACTGATTTCACGTTGGAATTGAACAGTCTAATCTTTGTTGCCAAAGACAGCTCTCTAGAGCTCCAGATGTTCTTGAGCTGTAAGAAAGCTGCTCTTGCCTTACCAATCCTTGCTTTGATGTCTGCGTCCGTGCCACCCTGTTGGTCAATGATACTGCCTAGGTAGGTGAAGGACTGCACTTCTTCCAGAGGGATTCCATTCAGTGTGACTGGGTCATTACTGATGGAGTTAATCTTGAGGATCTTGGTCTTGTCCTTGTGGATGTTGAGGCCAACCTGTGATGACATGGCTGCCACTACGTTGGTCTTCTCTTGCATCTGCTGTTTGCGATGCAAAAGGAGTGCAAGGTCATCGGCAAAATCCAGGTCATCAAGCTGGGTCCACAACTTCCACTGGATTCCGTTCCTACGCTCATAAGTGGATGTCTTCATAATCCAATCAATGACAAGGAGAAAGAGAAATGGTGACAACAAGCATCCTTGTCTGACTTCGGTTCGCACCTGGAAGCTGTTTGTAAGCTGTCCTCCATGGATCACTCTACAGCGTATGCCATCATATAAGTTCTTAATCAGGTTGACCACCTTTGCTGGGATGCCATAGTGCCGAAGGAGCTTCCAGAGAGTCTCTCGATCCACGCTATCGAATGCTTTCTCATAGTCAACAAAGTTGATGTACAATGAGGAGTTCTACTCCATAGACTGCTCGACTATGATGCAAAGCGTTGCTATCTGGTCCGTGCATGATCTATTTTGCCGGAAACCTGCTTGCTCATCTCGTAGCTGTGGGTCGACGGCATCCTTCATTCTCTCTAAAAGAACTCGGTTGAAGACCTTCCCTGGCACCGACAGAAGTGTGATTCCTCTGTAGTTGGCACAATTGCTGAGGTCTCCTTTCTCGTGGATTTTAATAAGATATCCCTCTTTCCAGTCTGCTGGAATCACTTCTTCTTCCCATATCTTCTCAAAGAGGGGGTACAGCATTTCCACTGAAACATCCAGATCTACTTTCAGGGCCTCTGCTGGAATATCGTCAGGTCCAGCCGCCTTCCTATTCTTCATCATAGTGATGGCTTTTCTGATCTCATCTCTGGTTGGTCTATCACAATTGATTGGAAGGTCTTCGCTGGCTGGGTCAATGTCTGGTGGATTTAATGGTGCTGGTCTATTCAGGAGTTCCTCAAAGTGCTCCGCCCATCTATTCATCTGTTGTTCTATTTCTGTTATAGACTTTCCCTGCTTGTCTTTGACGGGACACTCTGGTTTGCTGAACTTTCCAGACAGTCGCTTGGTGATGTCATACATCTGTTTCATATTACCGTTGTATGCTGCCTGCTCCGCTTCTGCTGCCAGTCCATCCACATAATCTCTCTTATCCTTCCTAATATTCCTCTTCACTACTCTATGGGCTTCAGCATACTCTTTTTGCGCTTTAGCCTTTGCTGCTCTAGTCCTGCTGTTATTAACTACTGCCTTCTTCTTCTTTCTATCTTCTATCTTAGTCAAGGTCTCTGCTGTGATCCACTCTTTCTGCTGATATTTCTTAATTCCAAGCACTTCCTGGCATGCTGACCTAAGTGTGTCTCTCACTTTCTGCCATCTGTTGGATACACTGTCTTCCTCTTCCTCAGACCGATCCTGTAGTACTGAAAACTTATTCTTCAGCGTCAGTCCAAAATCTTCCTTGATCTTATGATCCTTCAAAAGGCTAACGTTGAACTTCACTCTTCTATCTGACGCGTCTATCCAGTTCTTCTTCAGCTTCAGCTTCAATCTGGCCACCACTAAGTGATGGTCGGACGCTACGTCTGCTCCTCTTCTAACTCTAACGTCCTGCAAAGATCTTCTGAACTTCTTGCTAATACAGACATGATCGATCTGGTTTTCTGTCGTGCCTGCTGGCGATACCCAGGTACTCTTGTGGATCTGCTTGTGAGGAAAGATGCTACCTCCTATGACCAAGTTGTTAAGTGCACACAGATCCACAAATCTCTCTCCATCTCACTCATCTCTCCCAGAGCGTGGGTCCCCATGACTTGTTCATATACTGTGTTGTCAGGTCCAATTTTGGCATTAAAATCTCCCATAAGGATGGTAATGTCTTTGTCTGGGAGAATCTCTAATATTTTCTGAAGTCTATTGTAAAAATAGTCTTTGTCCCCCTCTTCACTGTCATTGGTTGGAGCATAGCACTGTACAACATTCATCTTAATCCTCTTCATTTTAGTTCTGAAGGATGCTGTGATGATCCTGGAACCATGTGCCTCCCAACCAATCAGTGCTCTCTGTGCCTGCTTGGACAACATGAAGCCTACTCCCTGTGTGTGGGGTGCGTCACTCTCTTCATGTCCGGAATACAACAACAGCTCTCCTGTCAACAGTCGTCTTTGTCCAGCTTGCGTCCATCTTGTCTCGCTAATGCCTAGTAGGGTCAAGTTGTTGCTCCTCATCTCTGCTGCGACCTGCGCCATCTTTCTTGACTCATACATGGTCCTCACGTTCCATGTACCAATGGTAATCCTCCTGGTTGCAAGAAGGGTAATTGGCTTAGTGGCTTCCTCACGACTTTCACCACCCAGCGTCATGCGTCTTCGAGTCGAAGACCCTTCTTTTTCCAGGCTAAAAGTCTCTGTTATCTCTATTGTTGGCGTTTCTATAGCAGGTTGATTTTTTTACAGGGTGGAGTTGCTAGCCCCACGCCCAACCCTCCTCCTTTATCCTGACTTGGGACAGGCAGTTCAAAACAGAATGCCTCTGTCCCCACATGTGGCCACCATTTTGAGAGGGGTGAGAGTGAGGACAGTGAGGGGAGAAACCCATGTTTTGGGGTCAAAAATGGCCTGCATTATTGGGGCAGGTCTAATAAATTATACCTACCTGAGTCTCTTTTCCCAGTGTTTTCTTGGCTTGTTGGCTCCTACTAGGGCTCAAAGAGCACCCGGCTCTTGGTCACGTCAACATCTGCATCCTCATCCTCAATGTTTTCCCAATTGCCAGTTTTTGATAAACACAGGTTGCAAGATATCCACTTGTTTTGGCGGGAAGGTGGTGGAATTCCAGTTCAGTATACCATCAAGCTGTTCATAATAGGAGCATGTCTTGGGGACAACACTAGACTTTAAGTTGTGCTCCTTTGTCTTCTGATAAGCTTGCTGATGTTCCTTCCCCTTTGCTCGCCATTAGCTGTCATCTCTGCTCTACACCCAGACCTCCATGCATTTTGCAATTTCCTGGTACACATCTTTATTCCTGCAGGAATACTGCAGCTGTGACAGCACATGTTCCTCTACAGGTTGAGGAAATCTAGGACTTCTTTCCTAGACTATACAGAAGCATGAGGGTGAGCTGGTGCTGAAGCCATACCTGTGCACGTGTGGTTGTGGAAGTGGGCTAGCAGGAAAAGAGGCATTAACAAAGCACACTGAGGATTTTAAATGGGAGGTGTGGTTCCAGTCACTGTAATACGTGGGCAGTAGAGTTCAAAAATTCAACCAGAACAGTCACTGCTGTGGGGACAGTTGCATTGTGGACTTGTGGCTGGAGGATGCTTGCACTGATACAGATATTTCGTCATCCACATAGGCATCGTGTCTTAGAAATATATTGGTAGAGGGCTCATGTCGCTTGGGGGAACTTGTTTAACTTTGCCAGCAAAAGTTGAGGGCTTTGTCAGCATGATTCAAAACTGAGTATAGATGCATATAAGACTATGCTGACAAAAAGACAAGTTTTGCCAAGCCTAAGATATTTAAGTTCCTTATTCAGCTTTGTAACTGTAGTTCTGTGCCAGCCAAGTATTGTGTTCTGTAGTATTTGATTAGAGATGTTTAATTTTATACCCATAGTTTATTTTGAGTTATCACTTTTTCTCTTAAAATATGTAATGAAAAATATACTTTTGTATAAGGATACCTAATTGAGTCTTAAAGCTGGTAGTTTGAATAGCTTCTGATGGCACTTTGCAGAGACAATGAGTCCTTCTTGGGAGGCACAGTCAACTACAGTCAACAGCTTGAAGGTATGTGCTGGGGAAGGAGGAGGATACATTATACCACCAGATAATGTCTGGCTGGCAAGAGACATTGTGGACACAGTGAGACTTCCTAGTGATCTGAAATATCTGAAACCCAGATTTATCTGTGAATGCAGAAGGGCCCGAAGAGCTTTTGGCTCTCTATATGTTTATTGAATAATTCCAAATGAATATATGTTTAAACAAAACAAATATAAAATTATTTCCTCCTTTGCTTTTCAGGTCTTGGGTACTGACTTCTATATAGTCTCTGAAACAGAGAGTTGATGTTCCAAACACATGAAGCAGTGCAGAGTACAAGAATATGTTTCTTACTTTATATTAGGTGTTGGCTGTTAGAACTGTGTGTCATTCCCAGTTTTGTCTTGATAAACTATATTTTGGAAGGCAAATGTTTCAAAGCTTCATTAAAAGTTTGCCAATGAAAAAAATTGATTTTGCCAGTAAAAATGATGACATTTTGTGCTTAAACCACACTCCCACCTCACCCATTCCCTATGGGAAATCTGGATGAAGATTTAGTTCAGGTCTCTATTCCAGTTCCCCAGAAAATTCTCTTCTCATTTTATAGTGTTACATTGATATCCTCTGATGTTTCCAAAATCCTTAAATACATCTCATAAATAACTCATCTCATTTTATTGAACAAGCATTAGCACTTCAGTGCACAGAGCAGTTGTCTAGTCCCCAGCTTCCAGCCTTTTTTTCATGCTTTGTTTTTTTCCCTTGTCCTTTTTTCCCTACCAACAAGACTTGCCCTTCTCACTCCGCTTTAAAATAACTGTGTCCAAGGCCTTGTCTACACTACATACAGCCAGTAATTACTGTGGTGATTCATGTCCACATTACTCCTCCTCTGGTGGTGGTGTGCGTCCTCACCAGGAGCACTTCCACTGACTTAACTGTGTGGGGAATTGTGGGGCATTGACAACTGGAGCTCCCTTCTCTGCTGTGGGGCTGACAGCCCGAGCTGTCAGCCCCCAAGGTGGTGAGGCTTCAGTTGTGAGCCCCATGCGAGGCTGACAGCCAACAGGCAATGTAAGTAATGCAGTATCTACACAGACACTGTCATCCTAACTACATCGACCTAAGCACTATGACTCTCTCAAAGGTGGAGTTATTAAGTTGGTGTAGTGGATATAAGTTCGATATAACGTGGTTTCACCTATAACACGGTAAGATTTTTTGGCTCCCGAGGACAGCGTTATATCGAGGTAGAGGTGTAATACAGAGAATCCGCTTTCTTAGATGTCTGGCTTGTTCACCATGCTCACATGCTCAGGGTCACACTGATAGCCAGACTTTAGGTCAGGCAAGAATTTCCCCCCCAGGTCAGATTGGCAGAGATCTTGGGGAGGGGTGTGAAGGGTTGGCCATCGTCTACAGCCTGAAGGTGAATTGCTTGCTAGGATCATCTGTGAATATCTCACCTACTCAATACCCTGCCATTCCAGGAGCCATGAGCACTGTTGGTACCTTGAACTCTTATCCTCTCTGCCTGTGACACACAACATTTTAGTCTCCTGAGGACTGAAATGCTTTAGTTTAACTGAAGTCATTGGATTTCATATTGGGGTATATGGGTGAAAAGTAATGATCAGTGGTATTCCTGAGGTCAGGCTAGCTGATCAAATGGTCTATTTGGGCCTTGGGCTTAAACTCTGTGAAATCATGAAACTTTTTTATTGTTGTCTGTTAGTCATAAAATATTCTCATCACTTCCTTTTTATTACAGAATAAAGTTTTAATTCAAAAATTGAAATTAGAGCCTAACATATGTGCTGTCAGAATTCTGTCAAACATGTGAGAATGTAATAAATATAAGGAAATAGGGTCAAAACTGGCAAGAGAAAAAGGAAAAAACGGGTAAAATCTAAAGATAGAACAATTATCTGTAAGATACATCTCTACCCCGTTATAACACAACCTGATAGAACACAAATTCGGATATAACGCGGTAAAGCAGTGCTCCGGAGGCGCGGAGCTGCATACTCTGGCAGATCAAAGCAAGTTCTATATAACGCGGTTTCACCTATAACACGGTAAGATTTTTTGGCTCCCGAGGACAGCGTTATATCGGGGTAGAGGTGTACGCATAAGGCTGTTATCTCTTCCCGTGAACTAAAATTGCATTTTTCCTATGAAATACAAATTATGTATATGTGCTTGTGATTACAATTTTCAAAAACATTTTAAAGTCCATTTCACTAATATAGAGTTATCACTCTCTTTAAATATGACATAGCTATAATAATTTTGTGCCTTTCATATTTAAACACAAAATGTCTACACTGTTCATCAGTTTTCCTGTCTTATTTTTTAGATCCTATTAGTAATCATACTACTTAATATCTACATGGCAGTTTTTCATCTGCAAAGTGCCTTACAAATATTTTTTAAAAATCTGCTCTTTCTTGCTCTACCAAAAGACCTGATAGCTTCTGAGCACTTGTGAACAGTTTTTTTAATTTCATTTAAAAGTGTTCTCTGTGCTTATTTACAGTTTCCCTCAGCACAAGTCTATTTTTCTTAAACTTTCCGCATCCATTTTGCCTGGAGTCACAAGTACAGCATGTGTTTGTTGTAGTTCAGAATTAAATAGACAGGCTCTTTACTGTACAGACAAACTCACTTTTTTTACAACCTTTTCTGCATACAGTATGTGACAGTTTTGAATGAATAAGTTTGTAAAGTTGCCAGCAATTCTGGCACTCAAAAGAAACCACTGTGTTGTATGAAGTCTGTCTGTGTGGAAAACTAAAAATTTTTACCTTATAGTTTGTCTATCACTAAGCTTGAGAGGATGAGAAGATACTATATGCCAGAACTCTGTTTCAAATGAGAAATATGTATACCAACTGATTTATTTTCTTTCTATTAAAATTCAGTCTCGAATTCGACACCAGCTATATTGTGTTGCTGTGACTCATGTTGTTTTAAAGGGTGGCTATGGACAGCGGTGCTGGGACAATCTGTACAGTGGGGTTGCTGAGAGCCAATGAACCAATCTGTAGACCCTGTATATCAGGGGTAGGCAACCTATGGCACGTGTGCCGAAGGCGGCACGCGAGCTGATTTTCAGTGTCACTCACACTGCCGGGGTCCTGGCCACCGGTCCGGGGGGCTCTGCATTTTAATTTAATTTTAAATGAAGCTTCTTAAACATTTTAAAAACCGTATTTACTTTACATACAACAATAGTTTAGTTATATATTATAGATTTATAGAAAAAGACCTTCTAAAAATGTTAAAATGTTTACTGGCACGCGAAATCTTAAATTAGAGTGAATAAATGGAAGACTTGGCACACCACTTCTGAAAGGTTGCCGACCCCTGCTGTATATAATGGAAACCACTTCAAGGCAGGGGTGCAGCATTTACCCCCAGCACCCCAGTTCCAGCACCTATGGCTATGGACTGTGCACATTTGTTCAAACAATAAAAAATTAGCTGGCCAAAGTGGTTTCATGTCTACAAAGACAAATATATTCACCACTGTTATGTCAGTGCTGGCTTATTGTGTGGCTAGAACAGTCAAGTGAAACTGGCATTTAGATAAAGCTGTGGTACCTTGATGGTTCCTTTATTTCCTTGCAATTTTCATTGTGTGATTAGTGATTAACATTTGGGGCCACATCCTTACTCATGCAGTAACCCCAGTGATTTAAAACGATCTAGCTCTTAAATTATTTGGAAGTTGCAGAGAGGATTCATTTTACTGGCTCTTAGCAATCATTAAGGATAGGAAAACTTCCAAACTGAGGAGGCCTTGTTTGTTTCAGATGCCTTTCGGAATTTACATATGCATACTTTTCTGAAGAACTCACCCCTTTAGTCTGCAAATTCAATTTGAAATCTTGTGAGAACAGACTTTCTTGTAAGAAATCCAGTATATCTTGTTTTTGGCAGCGTCAGAAATATTGTGATAATATCCTTTCACTCAATGTTTCCAATCTAGTTGAAGCCAGGAATGGTAGAGCCAAACTAGTATATATATATAAGCCAAGTATATGGAGAGTTTTTTAACCTCAAAGATCCATTCTGACTTTTAGGTGAAGGTTCAGATAAGTTCTTACCTTATCTGAACTAGCATGCACATCTCTATATACGATCCTTTACATACCTCAATGTCACTACAGGTTTCTTTTTAAGGGATATTGATATTCAGGCTCTCTGTGCTAAGATGCATGGAGGCAGAGTGATAATATTGGAGAAATGGAAGGAGGCAATGGAAATTGACACTTTTGTCTTCTTCTCTTATAGAGATGAATAAGCGATGAATAAGATGAATAAATATTTAATTTTGAAATTTTAAATTGGTCTGTGCTTGAGATGTAAGGGACATTTGTATATGAAGTTTGATGTTAGTGCAAACTATAGTTTGTCATATTTTGAGGTACAATTTAAAAAATCCCAAAACCTTGGGCTCCCAGACCCAAATTTTTAAAAGAACATTTAAAAATCATTCTTTAAATCTTTGAAAAGTCATCTCTTGGAAAAAAAGAGAGAAAAATGAATGATCCTTTGCAGAATTAATGGGTCAAATTTGGTGAAGAAATTCAGTCATTAAATTTTTTTGAAAGAGGGGTTTAAGTCCTGCAGTAAGAGTAAATCTCAATATAATTTAAATTATAGATTAGCTCAAAGTGCCTATATAATGCATGTTTATATTTCCTTACTTACACATGGGAGCAGTTGTTAGAGGTCTTCATTTTTCTTCCCTGGGCCAAAAAAACTACACCTCAAATGTATATATGTATCTGGAAGTAAAATGAAATGGCTTAATATCTAGCATTTGAATTACTTCTGTGATTTATTGGCCCTAACTGAACTAACAGTGCTATCTTGAATTCTGAATATTTTTTTATCTGGTGAAGCTATCATCTGTGTTGGTGGCATTTATCCAGTCCTTTCAATGCAACACCCAATAAATTGTTTGAAATCCATTTCTGCATCTGTGAGCAAGACAAAATATGTAATTTTAAAATAGGGGAATGCATTGGACTATAACTTTTTGAAGCATTTTCCTAAAGCTATAGTTCATACACTCCAAGCTCAGCATTCTTAAGCAGAAATGTTGTTTGGTTTATATAAACTATGCTTCTGAAGTGAGTTATAGGGACATGTTTCTACTATAGTCTTGGCTCTGTAAAATTTCTCTTACCCTTCGGGCTCAGTTCCACTAAATATCATTGAATGTCATCTGTGAAAAGATTTTTCAGCAAGAGAAGAGAACTGTAGCTGTCCAAAAAGAGCCAGGTTTCTGCCTGATGCCAGGCTTTTAAATGGTAAGAGTGTTACCTTCACCCTAACAATACCCTAACACCCTAATAATGGTATCAGTTGGTGTTTTTGTTTTTAGTTTAGGACAAAACAAAACCATCAGTTGATCAATTGTTTAAAATGTGATGTACAGCTATTTGCTCAATTTCACCTTCTCAAATCTAAGAGTCCTGAAAAAAATGACTTCTAGTTACAGCATTTAGGACAGAAAAAAATATATTCATAGTCACTAAATTGGATCCATTGTATGTTGGGATGCTGGTGTACTGTAGTCATATAGGAGAGCTGACAGCACCATAAAACACCAATGCCCTAATTCACAGCAAAGCGCTACAGGTATAAACTACCTGAAGAGATCTGCACAGAAAGGATTCTCTACACACAGATCAAGGAGGCATAGTTCGGCTCCATGTTTGTGAAACCATGTTTAACTCCTACAGCCGCAATAGTGCAAAACAAAACGTCCTTGCTCCTACTGTGTTCAATGCCCACATTGCTCCAGGCCCCGCCCACAGTCCACCCCTTCTCCCAAGCCTCCACCCTGCCCTGCCTCTTCCTGCCCCTGCTCCGCCCCAGGCCCCATCTCCACTCCACCCTTTCCCCCAAAACAGCTGATCCATGGTGGGTGGGAGGCACTGGGAGGGAGGGGAAGAAGTTGATCAGCAGGACCGCCAGTGGGCGGGAGGCGCTGGGTGGGGGAGGGTGGACCTGGCTGCAGGTAGGAGCATATAAACAAAACTTCCCAAAGACATCAAATTCTGTCTCGCTTCTCTGTTTGCCTTCTTGTCACAATAAATATCTTCAGAACTTATTTGGATTTTGTTTATATTTAAATATTTTATTAGCATCTTCCTTTTTATGAGTTTTATATAGTTGTACGTTTAAATATCTTAGTGGTTTTTATAGCACATTAATGAGCCAGTTAGGATTTTGGTAACAAGAAATGCATTTGCAATTTGAATTTACAGATGTTGCAACTAAATGTATTCAGTAGAATGACTTGCAGTATGATATGTGGCATCTACTGTATATATATAGCCTTTATAATTTCATCTGAAAGATTGTTTATCTTTCAGCAAGCAATAGCCCCTAAATTCATCAGTGTGGATTACTCGTTGCATAAGGAGAGATCCAAAGATGGAGGAGAGGGAACACACAAGGACAAGCAGATTAAAAAAATGTAATGTAGGACTTCAAGAATTGACATAGGAATGTAAGATTTAGAAAAATGGGTGGCGGGGGGGAGGAATTAGGCACAGACATCTGATTAGTCTCCAGTCTGGTCCAAACTCTGTGGCAGATAATCCAGATAATCTCACTGTCCTTGGCTCTGCAAGAGAATTTTCATAAAACCGAATTACTAATAAACAGTTTTTCCAAAGCGTTTGGCACAAACAAGGTTCGTAACAACATCAGTTTTTCCACTTTTTTTTAAACACATGTGGACAAAGCAAGAAAAAATACTTCACTCTGCTCTGGTTCCAGTGTGTAGAGTCCCTTTTGCAGGCAGTCATATCGATTTTGTCAGAAAGTTTTTATACATAATGGGCAGTGATTCCAACAGCCCACTCTTTTCAGGCCATCATTGGAGGTACCAGAGACATCAAAATGAGAAGATAGTTCTAGAGATTTTTTTACTTCTTTGTCATGAGATCGTACTGTTCTTGGCTTCTTCAGTTACAAATGCTTTTCCTGTGTTGTTGCCTTAAATACCACTTTAAGTGTCAAGTTTAGGCTTTTCACTGTTAACTTTATATGAACTAAATCCAGTCATGTTAGGTCAAATGTGTGGACGCTTGTTGGTGAATACTCTATATGTTGTACAGATATCTGGCTAGGTAAATCCTTGTAAGCAGCCCCTAATAAATGATAGCAATTTGAAAATCACTTTCATTATTTCATTTTGTATTTTGTTTATAAAGCTATAGAATTAGGAATGTGTCAAAGTATAATATTTTATCACTTGTTATAGGTAAAAGAAAGAATAGTATTTTCTTCACATTAAAAGTTGACTGTAAATGTAATGTTATTAATTAATTAATTAGTGTTGTTATCCCATATTTGATGCCACTAAATTTTCACGCTGATTTGGTTTGGAGAATATTTCAAATTAGGATTTTCATCTTTTATTTCATGTTTAGCTGGCATCTGAAGCAGGGGTAGAAATCACCTAGACAGTCATATGCTGCTTCTGGCAAATGGATTTGAAAACCACTTTTTAAATTTGCTTTGCTGAAAATGGTTACATAGTATTGTATATGAAGTTATCTAAAATAAAATTGTCTGTAATGATGTTTTTGAACAGTTTTTCAGTTAACAGTTAACAATGTTTTTCTGGGATGTTGGTAGTATGAACATAGGTAAATACCAAGGCAAACTTCTCTTTTGGATACTGTAGTTTATTACTCTCTTGAAATGCAGTTCATCATTATAAAAGGACACTCTTTTTCTTAGTTCCCTATTGACTAGATCCTCTGCAGGTCAGATTTCCAATATATAATATTGTTGGAGCTACTTTTCTTTTCGCCTGTGTGATTTTGCCTGATGATAAATGTTAAATCTCAGTGTAAGATACCTCTATAGTAAAATATTTAGGGAAAAAAACAAAGTTTTGGGGATTCTGTTCCTTACAGTTTGACCTTAAAAATCCAGAGAAAAATATGACAAATCATACTTGGCTGAAAAAAATAATTCTGTTGTTTCTTACAGTGGACAGTTATTTTAAAAAAAACATATAAACTAATAAAAAAGCAAAAGACAAAGCATAAAATTATCACCTAAGAGACAGTTTTCTTTGAGTCAAAGCAATAGTTTTAAACCACACTGTATATTAAAACACACACACACACCCATCACAATTGCTTTGGTACCTAATTAAATCCATCAAGTAGTTTAGACAATTTACTTTGCTTGTCTTAGAGATTTTTTTTTAAAGGACACTGCTCTGGTTTTACAGTAGGAAAAACTTTCACTTTGAAAAGCAAATAGTTTTATTCGCCCATTTTGTTCTGTTGGGAATTTTTTTATGTTAAAACTGTAAGGAAAAATACTATGATAAAACATTTACAAAGACATTACCTCATATACAGATCAGATCCTTGAGTTGGGGTGGGGTGGGGAGGAGTGTTTGAACTAGTAACTAAAATAAATCACAATAAACTTTGGTAGAGAAGCAGTACAATGGGGGGAAACAGAGCTTGAAGTGGTCTGTTGTTTTTAAATGCCTTTCGGTGTGCTGACGACTATATTTGAGAGGACCAAAAAGTTTACAGTATCATAGGATGTGAAACTTTAGAGACATTTGTATCCAAGGGCCTGATCTTGCAAATATTTATACTACTTAGTGTAGTTCTAAAAACTGACAAAATGGGATTACTTACAGTAAAAAGCAAAGTCTGCTAGTGTTTGCAGTGTTAAGTTCTTAGTTCACTTTCTCTGGCTTTATACATTTTTATAGAGAAAAGGAGCATTTACTTAATCTGTCCTTTCGTTCACTTTTGACAGCACTTGATATATAGTCAATTTAAGAGTCTCCCCTGTCAATCAATAATGTTCCTTTTTTATTTGTGTGAGCTTTTCACTAGTGACTGGGAGGGGAAGTGTTTTTGATGTTGTAGTTGTTTTTTGTTAAGGTCATCACTATCTGATTACTTTGCAGAGATGTTTGAATGATCACACATTTTGTATTTTTTATCACATTCATTACTATAATACAGGTGACTGCCATAGACTATTTGTAACACTCTACATCCATTTAATTTCATAGCATAAAAACCAAAGTTTTGTGATATGAAAGTTTAGTTTTTCTTCATTGTTTAGATTTTTTTTAAATGCCTGTCATTTGTACTTTTCACAACAAAATCTCTTTAATACCCCCTTTGGGTCCAAAGGTTGATTTTACTAGCTGTAGGTTAAATTGCCTTTTGAAAAAATATGGCATTTTAAATTCTTAAATAAAAATTGTACACATGAAGGTGGGGGGTTTATGTTTGTAAAGAGAGCAATTGTTGGTGGGGAGTACTTTTAATACTCTAGTATTGTTTTTAAGAAAGAAGGAATTTTAAAAACTCCTGTAAAGAGTTTAGAAAAGGGGAGTTTTTGGAAAGGTTGTATAGTGTTCAAATTGTTCTCTAATTTCTCAGTATGTTAAGCATATACTGTGTATCTGTGAGAGCTAGCACTGAATACAATGCATGTGACATGAAATCTGAAACCATTTAAATCAGATATTTCTAATTAAACATTGTAAATAGTATTAATTGAATCATTTTAATTTTTTAATATTAAAAAAGGGTTAAATAATGTCCAAAAGTACAGTACTGATTTTAAGAAAAACCAGCAAAGAATAAAGCCAATAAACAAGCAAACAATGAACAAAAAATTAATATTAGTGAACATAAAAAGAAAACCAGCTGAAATGGATGTTAATGACAATGTATAGTCAATACAAATGGATGAAAGTTAAAAATTTAAAAAAGGCCAATTCAAAAGCACCAATTAAAAAAATGAAATGCAGAAAGGAATCAAAAGTTTTGTATATAGGCAAAGGATTTTTTTTTTTTAATGCAGCCAGGTAACACTCATTTACAGTTAGACTGAATTACTTGGATCCACATATCCTCCCGTGTTCTGGTGGAGGGAAGGTGAAAGGAGGTAATTTACTTCAGTCCTTGAAAGGTTGCAGGTTTCTTCCCTCTATGCACCCTGCCAGCTCTGCAAGAGAGCACACAGGGAAGGCGGAGCATTGGTGCTTTCCTTTCCCCACCCATTTGTTCCCTGGAAGGAGCACCTGGTGTTCAGATGCTGTGCTCCCCCCAAACCTGGTTCCGGATACAAGAGTCTGAAAGCACTGATGCTGCTTAAGGCTGAGAGGGGGGGGTCTTACATGTTTGCATTAAGGCAAGTTACAATCTAGACCTTAGTTAGCAAACTGCATTTTTGATGTATTCTGAGTAATTATTCATGTGCTTTACACAGAAGTAAAATCCTTTACATTTCCTAAATTTAATTAAGTCTAGGAATTTGCATAGATGAACGAAAGAATTTTGGAACTCAGAGACCTGTAAAATTCTCCTCTCTTTTAGTATGCAGTATATCTGCCTAAAGTGTGTCACATCCTTATCTAATACCTAATTATACACAGTTTTTACATGGTGTTTTTTGTTGTTTTTCCACAGTCTCAGTTTGAACTCCAGATCTTTCATATTCGTGGAGAGCATGCTGTATCGAACACAAAGCTTGAGGAAACCATTGCAAATCTCAAGAATGAACTGGAAAACAACTTAAATAGAAGAAATGAGGAAGCAAAGGACGTCTGTGTATCCACTGAAGATGATAACCCACCAAAGACGTACAGAAATGTATATATACAAACTGACAGAGAAACCTTCATAAAGCCTAGTAAAGAGGAAAATATACCAGTGAAGAATAACCAAATGGTACCTAAAAAGCTTAATATTTCTTCTTTAAATCATAGTATTTCTGTCCCAAATGACAATAAGGAACCATGTCACTGTACACAGATTTCAGAAAGTCTCGCATCTTGTGAACAGAAACCAATGTTAGTATCTCTACCACCACCCCCACCACCTCCTCTTCCTGAACTTTCACTACCAGCTTTAGTTCCTCCACCACCTCCCTTGTTACCAGATTTGGCATCCACTCCATTGACATCCCAGTTTGGATCTGGGCCACTGCCACTTCCTTCAGGTTGTGGGAATCTTCCACCACCGCCACTGCCGCCGCCACCACCACCACCACTACCACTCCCAGGTTTTGGGCCTCCTGGTCCACCTCCCCTGCCTGGCTCTGGGCCACCTCTACCGGGAAATGGGCCTCCTCCTCCACCGCCACCTCCTGGGTTCTTTTTCAATAGCACTCTGTCTTCAAACCAAGGTCCTCGAAAGCCTGCCATTGAACCTAGCTGTCCCATGAAGCCTTTGTACTGGACTAGGATACAAATCAAAGACAGCAGGTAAAAAGTTATTTTATTTGGATTTATAGATATAATTTATGTATCGTGAGGATGAGCATGTACAGCGTTGTTGTTGTTGTTGTTGTTTTTAAAGACAACAAAGAAGAGTTAAAGATAGAGCCCCCCCCCCAGAAAAAACAGGAATATGAAAGGAAAAAAAGTTTTTTTAAAAAAATCAGAAGATAGGCCAAGCTTTAAAAAGCACAACAATAGATAATAAGCAATGGCTTTTAAAATGGAAAACTATAACTAAAATTTGTAAAAGTTTAAAAGTAGTAGGTCATAGGCAAGATTGACAAATATAGCAAATAGGCACAGGGTAAAATAAAAAGCAGAGGATGTGTATCCAATATCGCTTCAGAGAGTTTGTCTATTATTGCTTGCCTGTCTTGTCATTTTAGATTGCAGGATCTTTAGGGCAGGGAGTGTGTTGTCCTCTTTGGTCCCAATCCTGCAACTAGTTATCTATGTTTAACTTCTGTGAATAGTTCTGTGGGAGTCCAAGGGAGTACGGTTAAGTATATGCATAATTGTTTGAAGGATCTCTGGGCTGCCAACTGGCCTGGGAGTCTGGAAGCCCTGGGGCAGTCCACATAAGGCTGCAATTCCAAGGCAATCAGCCTGGTGAGACTGGCCTCGCAGATTCTGGAAGCCTGGGGTTCCTAGTAGCCTGCCAGGTGGTTGTCAAAAGTTCATCAAACCTGACATGTTTCCATGAAAAATGTTAGGTTTGATGAATTGGCATTTTCCTCACCAGCTCTGCTTACAGCACCACTCAGTGAAAAGACAGAGAGACATAGACACTTCTGCTTTTCAGAGTTCATTTTCTGAAGATTTCTTTCAAGTTCTGCTATGTTCTCTGACATTTCTTGTGGTTAATTACAGTAGGAAAGAACTCAAAGTGACTTAGCTAAAAGGAGGATTCCCTTCTGATTCGGAGCAAAGTATTTCTAGCTCAACCAGAAGTTGCAGGAATTAAGGTGAAATTATATGGCTGTGTCATGCAGTAGGTGAAATTAGATGATCCCTGTGGTTCCTTCTGGCCTTAAAAATCTATGCATCTATGATTTTGGAACAGGCGTGTAGGCATATCAGTGCAGTAGCACAGACAGAATACTTTCTAATCTTTGGTTTATACATTAAAATAAAAGGTTTATTTCTGAAGTACATTTTAGACAAAAATACATTTACTTTTAAAAAATATTTTGGTTTTATTAATTTTAAAATCATATAAATGATCTTTAGTCTTTAAGGTGCTACCAGACTCCTCATTTTTGTGGATACAGACTAGCATGGCTACCCTTCTGATGAATGATCTGTTACAGTAAAATGAACATCTGATTAGGTTGTTAAAATGTGCTTAAATCTGAAAGTATTTTATTTATTTCAACCTTGTTGAGTTTATTCTGATGAAAGCATCATTTCATTTTTTTGGTGAGGCCTCTGAGGGAATCAGTAATTCTACAATTTTATTTCCAGTATAACACAAATAATATAATTTGGGATCATCAGTGTGAAATATCAGGTAGAAAAATGAAGGGTTTAATAAAAAGTCAGTTCACTTTACAGTGAAAAGGATTTCTAACATAAAGGGAACAAAATATTTTGGAATGGGGAGTTTCATATTTTTTGGACTACATTCCCAAAATTAAACGTACGTATTCAGTATCGTGTAGAGTGTGTGTGCTGACAAATAGATGTTAGTGCCTTTGTGATCATTTAGTCTGACCTTCTCCATGCACAGGTCATAGAACCTCATCCAGTGATTTCTGCATCAAGCCCATAACTTCTGTTTGAGCTACACTATATCTTTTAGAAAGATATCCAGTCTTGATATCAAATTACAAAAGTACTGGCAGTCCCACTGGAAAGAGGGTAAATGAATCACAAATGGATAGAAAATAATTATTTGCATTCTTTTAGCTTATTCCTTCCTCCCCTCCCCCCCTCTCTGGATATATATTAAATTCTGTTACATATTGCACCTAATCAGAGTAATCATTTGATGACAGCAGCCATGTGCATATTTACGCAGTTTTTCCCCCCCCACTGCAATTCCACCTCATTTCATGACTGTTAATAATACCATTGCCTGCTAGTGACACCTGCTGGAAGAAATAGACTCAGAATTTCAAGCTTATCAATAGAAGTTAAGAATAGTCTGAGGATAATTTTATCCCACTTCCTTCCTTCCTTCCTTAAGTATTGCAGTTTCAGAACTAAAGCAATTCAGTACTGAAGTGCTCAATTTGTTGCGCTATGTATTTGATTTCCCAAACTTTGGATAAAGCCAGGAGAGTTGTACTCACACATCTCTATGTTTAAACACTAATGAGGGTGAGTTCTGCATGCACCAAGTCATTCTTGAAGGATGCGTGAAAGCAAAACTACCTTCCCTCTTTAAAACTTACAGAATGCTAGTAGACCCCCATTCCAGTTCCTCAGACTCGTAGTAATCGTGAATAGAAAGCACATAGCCATTTTCATTTCATCTGAAGTGAACTGAATCTCACTGATAAGATAAATAAGACAAAACTTTTTCCTTGAGGTTCAGAAAAGTTTGGCCAACTATTTTTATTACTTTTCATTTGCATAGTGCATTCCCTTGTTCTAAGCAGATGAGCCAGAATAACATAAGGCTGCTGTTGCAATATTTCCATCCATATAAGGTATGTCTACACAGCGTCTTGGAACATGCTTCCCAGCACAGGTAGGCAGACACATGCTATCTTTGCTTGACCTGATGTGCTAAAAATAGCAGTGTAGCTGTGGGTATCATAGGCAGTGACTTGGGCTAACTGCCCAAGTACATAGCCAGGGGGACCAGGAAGGTTTGTACTCAGGTGTCTAGCCTGAGCTACTGCCTATGCTACCCCAGCTACACTCTTATTTTTACCATGGAAGCTTAAATAGAGTTAGCACACATCTGTCTACCCAGGCTGTCAAACACCCTCCCAGATGCAGTGTTGACATACTCTAACTGAAATGAGAATTCTCTTGAAAGCCTGTTTTCACAAGGTATTATCCTGATCTTTGATTGGTGACCCAACATTCTAGTGCAGTACAAATAATAAATAGTAATTTTTGATAACCAGTAGGCTTGAATAATTTAGATAAGTACTTAAGTGTTGTAGTACTTTTTAGTGCTGCCTTCTGCAATTTCTTTTGACACTACCCAGTCTAGTAAACAAAAGAGGAAAAGTTCAGTTGCTGTTCTGGTTTTAAAATCTAATGAGGAAAATATATTTTTGTAAATATTTGTTGTGAAATTTTAATTTTATTTATTTGTTTTTAGCAAAACATCTATACCAACTTTATGGGACTCATTAGAAGAACCTGACATAGTTGATACTAGAGAATTTGAATATTTATTTTCCAAAGATGCAGTTCAGGAAAAAAGAAAATGCTTATCAGAGTCTTATGAAAAGAAAACAAAGGCCAAAAAGGTATACGTTTTTTTCATAATTACATTCTCTTTATTGAGTGTGTTCATGTTTCTATGTTTTAAAAAAACAGTGATTTACATTCTGTTTGATAGAAACTGCCGACAAAACGTGAATAAATGAAAACAAGAATTGTTATTATGTTAGTGAATAATAGATGGATTTTCTGTTTTGTTTATAAGTGAATTGTCAAACCACTGTGCACCATCTACACATTGCTGTTTTTATAAAGGACCACTTGCATTTCTTCGTCCTAACATCTTTGTGCATATTTAAAATAAAAGTTCAAAAACAAAGTATTGAAAGAAGATGCAACTTTGGTGAAAATGTGAGGCATAAAAGAATGAGCATGCTTCACATCACAGAAATGTTTAAGAGTCCATACCAACAGTAATATTAAGACTCTTTTTGTTTTTACTGAAAAATTCCCAGGTTTTAGAAATGCTATTATTTGGTTCTTAGTGATTTACACGCAAATTTTGGACCGCCTAGATACATAGAAATATTGATTGTTACAAAAAATCCAACACGTTACATTAGATATTAATTAGATGTTAATCATAATTTAGTCTAAGTGTAAACGTGAGGCTGTCTATTAAAATAAGACAATGTAGTGGAAGATATACATACATACACTCTCTCTCTCTCTCTCCTGTGTGTGCATATGTGTACATACTGTTAATGTACAGTTCATTAAATAAACCACAGCATTAAACTGCTTTTATTTTTAATACTTTTACTTTTCTCTATTTGTTGCTTTTTTCTGTCCTTCCATATCCCAATATTAACCCCAATATTTACCCAGAAAACTATAAAGTTAATTTTTTCACTGATTTTTCACCTTTTTAGAATTTTTATTACAAACACTGACATGTTCCCAGGAAATTTTAAACAAAATAAAAACAGAAAATGAATGGCCTTGAGCATTGTGTATGTGTAGGTGTACACTTCAAATATATTTACAATTTAAAGCAAAATATTTTAAATCATTTCCTCCATTTATTTGCTATGCAGGGCTTGATGTTCGCTTTGAAAAAAGTTAATAACACTACTTCATTTTGTTCTTTGTTTCATCCCCCTCTTCCATTCTTTTCTCTTTGCTTGGTCTCAGGTGCATGCTCCTCTGCCATTTTGGTTGCATTATCAGGACCAGTTTTAGGGGCAAGCAAGGAAGCGGTACCACTGTGGGACTTTTTTGTTTGGGTTTTTTCCCTCTCCACTGATTGGCTGCCTGTGAGGGTTGTTTCTTTCTTTATTCTGGGCGGTTTTTTTGTTTCGTTTTTGTTTTGCACCAACATACCAAAAACATTTTCCAGCCTGGCAGGCAAAATGCCTAGGGCTGGCCGCACCCATTATCCTCCACACACTTCTTGCCTGGTCCCCTGAACATTCCTCTTCTACTAGTTACTTTGGCTCCTCTCCTGATGGTAGTTCTTGCTGTTGGCTGGCAGCTCCAATCCTACTGATTGCTGCAGTCCCTGAGTTCCTGTTTCCTTTCCTACTGTTATATAGCAGTAGCCATTAGTGAGGGCACCTAGGATGGCGCTGCCTCATTTTCGGTTACTTTGGTTGCCCAGCCTTTTCTCTGCAAGTAGGAGCCAGCAATAAGGGATCTGCTATTTCCCTATGGGCAACCAGCAGCATCTCTGCAGACAACCAGTCGTCTATGGGGCACAATTAGTGAACAGTGTGTGTAGAGTCAAGCCTTCTTGATTCTGGGCCATAAGGGTGTAGGTTTAACTCTCATAGGAAGCCAGGCCCTATACCAGGGGTTGGCAACCTATGGCATGCGTGCCAAAGACGGCACGGGAGCCGATTTTTAATGGCACGCTGCGGCAGCCGCTTGCCCTGCTCAGCCCATTGCCAAACCCCGGCAGCGGGCTGAGTGGGGCCGACGGCCAGGACCCTGGCAGGCAGCAGCGTGCCATTAAAAATCCTGCCCGGCACAGCTCGCTCTTCTCCGCCCCCCGCCTACCGCTCTCTCTGGCGGGGGAAGGGTGCAGAAGCAAGCTTGGTTCTGCTGGCTGCTGCTGTAGGGCAGGTTCCCCTAGCAGCCAAGCTTCCCCCTCCCCCGCCCTTTCCCCCATTGTGCTGCGTCGTGCCCCACCTCCTCTTCCTCCCTGCCGCCAATGGCCCTTGTGAGGGAGGGGAGAAGAGGAGCCCCAGTGCCCTTGCTGCTCAGACCGGGAAGGAGGTGGAGAAGAGGCAGGAACGGGGCTTTGGGGAAGGGGGGTGGAATCAGCGTGTATTCCTCCAGCCCCCTGCTGTGAGCCGCTCAGGGCAGGGGGCTGGGAGCACCCCCTCGAATCCCATCCCACCCCCCAGCCCTCTACCCTGACCCCGGCACCCCCCTGCACCCCCCCATGACCCAGCCCTGACTCTGGCACCCCCACACATACCCAGCCCCCCCACATCCCATGCCCTGACTCCTGAACCCCCTCCCATGCCCCCAGCCATCTGCCCTGACCCCTGTGCCCCCCTCACACCCCAGCCCCCTGCACCCCCGCACGACCCCAGCCCTGACTCTGGAACCCCCCACACATACCCAGCCCCCCCACACCCTATGCCCTGACTCCAGCACCCCCTCACATGCCCCCAGCCCTCTGCCCTGACCCCTGCACCCTCCTCACACACACCCTGCCCTGACTCCTGCACTCCCCACACATCCCCACCCCCCCTCCACATCCCCACCCCCCACCCTGAGCACTAAATGGGAGCTCCTGCACCCCCACACACACACATTCCCACCTCCATCCCTTGCACCATATGGAAGCTGCCCAGGTAAGCGCTCCACACCCAAACCTCCTGCCCCAACCCTGAGCCCCCTCCCTCATTCTAGCTCCTGGCCAGACCCTACACTCCAACCCCCAGCCTGCTCCTTCACCTCTAGCCCTGTGCTCAGTGAACCCCCACCCTCAGCTCAGTGCAGAGAGAGAGGAAGAGAATGGGCCAGAACCAGGGAGAAGGTAGGTACCCACTCTACGTGGGCAGGGCCGGGACCCCAGACCGGCAGCAGGCTGAGCGGGGCCGGCAGCCGAGACCCTGGCTGGTAGGAGCCAGCGGACGGAACCCCAGACCGGCAGCAGGCTGAGCCACTCAGCCTGCTGCTGGTCTGGGGTGCCGGCCCCGCTCAGCCCGCTGCCGGTCTGGGGTTCTGGCTGCCGGCCCCTTGCCAGCTGGGGTCCCGGCTGCAGGCCCCGCTCAGCCCGCTGCCGGCCTAGGTGAATGGAACCCCAGGCCGGCAATGGGCTGAACAGGCCGGCGGCATAAGATTAGCATTTTAATTTAATTTTAAATGAAGCTTCTTAAACATTTTGAAAACCTTGTTTATTTTACACATAACAGTAGTTTAGTTATATAATATATAGACTTATAGAGACAGACCTTCTAAAAAACGTTAAAATGTATTACCGGCACGCGAAACCTTAAATTAAAGTGAATAAATGAAGACTCGGCACACCGCTTCTGAAAGGTTGCTGGCCCCTGCTCTATACAGTCTATTTTGCTCTTGATTAGAGTATACATGGACATACAAATTATAAGTAATTGTGTTTTAAAGCAAAATAGCTGAATAGGTATTTGCTTTTTCATCCTTAGCTAGCTATCCAAATTCAGGTTTATGTTTAATCTTGGAAGATTTAATGTCATCGCAAGCATTAGGTCTGCAGCCATGTGAGCTGTTCAAGGGATCTTACAAAAGAATGATAAAAAATCCATGCCGCTTGTATTTATCCTAAAAGGCCCAGTACAGTTAAAGTGACAGTGCCACTAGATACTTTCAGATATATTCACAGTTGCCATATTATCTTATTTGTTACTCACACTTTAAAAAATGGACACAGAAATATGATTTTAAAGTGAAATTAGGAGCCTGACAAAGAAGAAAGAGTGTTAGTCCATGAAGTGATTGACATTGTTTTGTTACTGCAGAAGTCTCATAACAATACATTATTATATATTATATGACATAAGCTCAGTTGAGTTTCCCTGATTTGAGCCACAAGAGGGCACCTTGGATATAATCTTTGCCTTTATCATACATAATTAGAAAAACAAAGAAGTTTGACAACCTCCAGATATTTAAAACATTTTGATCAGAAATTATTTGTCTTAACACAGTAATTAATCTAATTATAAATAGCACTTAATTATAAAACTCCAAATAATGTGTTAATAGAGAGGAAGATTGGTTTTGTGATCTATATAAATGCATTTTAAGGATATTAAACTATTTGGGTTTTTACATGTTTACTATTATTATTTAACCTGGACACACCTGTTCATATAAGAAAAATTCTTCCTATCATATTTTACTTTATAAATCTTTAGAGTGTGAATGGTGTTCAGTACTCAGTTTTAGAAGTAAATCCAATTAGTACAGTAATGCAAATTCCTGATACCCACTTTTTAAATTTGCATTTGAATAGTCAAAGATTGAAAGGAGAGATTTATTCTACATATCACTGAATTTGATCCATAAGAAAACATTTTACTATCTAGATGGAAAATATAGACTTTAAAAGTCTCTTGAACATAATGCTATGAACACAGGCTTTTATGAAGAAATTAGACAAATTTTTTACATTTATTTGTATTTCCTACTCCAACTCATACATGTAACATCCCTAAATTTCAGGTATGCTGGACCAAAATACGGAGAGCATTAGTCTTCTGTTCTGAAGAGCAAATACATATTCCTGTTCGCTTCCTCACCTACCCCTTTTGGTAAAACAAAAACTGAATCCTAATTTGTTATGCCTAATACAGTGTTCTTTGCTGTATTTTTTTTCTTTACTCTTTGTCCAGAACCTAATTTCGAGTAGGATTACATACATACAGTATAGGTGGCAAATAATATGATGCCCACCTTTTGTGGGAAACCTTATCTATTTTTTCACACACTATATGGTCCCTTGTTTATCTGGATGTATGAATGATTCTTCATTTGCATTTCAATGTAGTTCAACTTCAACATTTATTTTTAAAAATATGGAATAGGGTTTACTGAGATTACTGAAACAAGTAGAGTGTAAAAATATAGATAAACAGACATGAAAAACTAGGGTGAAAATATGAAAAAAAAACCTCACTTGAGGAAGCAGATAAGAGATGAACTTTGGAAGTCACCCACCAGAATAAAAAAGTAAAAACTAGGGCTGTCAAGCAATTAAAAAATGTAAATGTGATTAATCGTGCTATTAAAAAAATTAATCGTGATTAATCACATGATTAATTGCACTGTTAATAATAGAATTCCATTTATTTAAATATTTTAGTATGTTTACTACATTTTCAAATGTATCAATTTCAGTTATAACACAGAATATAAAGTGCACAGTGCTCACTTTATATTTATTTTTTATTACAAGTATTTGCACTGTAAAAAAAAACCCAAAAGAAATTTTTCAATTCACCTAATACAAGTACTGTAGTGCAATCTTTGTCGTGAAAGTGCAACTTACAAATGTAGATTTTTTTGTTACATAACTACACTCAAAAACAAACAATGTAAAACTTTAGAGCCTGGAAGTCCACCCAGTCCTTTTCTTGTTCAGCCAATCGCTCAGACAAACAAGTTTATTTACATTTGCAGGAGATAATGCTGCCCGGTTCTTGTTCACAATGTCACCTGAAAGTGAGAACAGGTGTTTTCATGGCACTCTGTAACCGGTGTCACAAGATATTTACATGCCAGATGCTCTAAAGATTCATATGTCCCTTCATGCTTCAGGCACCATTCCATAGGACATGTGTCCATGCTGATGACGAGTTATGCTCGATAACGATCCAAAGCAGCGTGGACCGACACATGTTCATTTTCATCATCCGAGTCAAATGCCACCAGCAGAAGGTTAATTTTCTTTTTTGGTGGTTCGGGTTCTGTAGTTTCCTCATCAGAGTGTTGCTTTTTTAAGACTTCTGAAAGCATACTCCATACCTCGTCCTTCTCAGATTTTGGAAGGCACTTCAGATTCTTAAACCTTGAGTCGAGAGAGTTAGCTATCTTTAGAAATCTCAGATTGGTACCTTCTTTGCGTTTTGTCAAACCTGCAGTGAAAGTGTTCTTAAAATGAATACAACAAGGAGTCTGGTGGCACCTTAAAGACTAACAGATTTATTTGGGCATAAGCTTTCGTGAGTAAAAACCTCACTTCTTCGGATGTTTGTTTTTGTAGATACAGACTAACACGGCTACCCCCTGATACTTAAAATGAATGTTCTGAGTCCTCATCCGAGACTACTATAACATAAAATATATGGCAGAATGCAGGTAAAACAGAGCAGGAGACATACAATTATCCCCCAAGGAGTTCAGCCCAAATTTAATTAACACATTATTTTTTTAATGAGCGTCATCAGCATGGAAGCGTGTCCTCTGGAATGGTGGCAGAAGCATGAAGGGGCATACGAATGTTTAGCATATCGGGCATGTAAATACCTTGCAATGCCGGCTACAAAAGTCCATGCGAACGCCTGTTCTCACTTTCTGGTGACATTGTAAATAAGAAGTGGGCAGCATTATCTCCCATAAATGTAAACAAACTTGTTTGTCTTAGTGAATGGCTGAACGAGAAGTAGGACTGAGTGGACTAGTAGGCGCTAAAGTTTTGCATTGGTTTGTTTTTGAGTGCAGTTATGTAACAAAAAAAAATCTACATTTGTAAATTACACTTTCACAACAAAGAGATTGCACTACAGTACTTGAAAGAGGTGAATTTAAAAATTTTCTTTCATTTATCATTTTTACAGTGCAAATATTTGTAATAAAAATAATATAAAGTGAGCAGTGCACACTTAGTATTCTGTGATGTAATTGAAATCAATATATTTGAAAATGTTGAAAAACATCCTAAAATATTTAATAAATTTCAATTGGTATTCTATTGTTTAACAATGTGATTAAAACTGCGATTAATTGTGATTAATTTTTTTAATCATGATTAATGTTTTTTTAGTTAATCGTGTGAGTTAACTGTGATTAATTGACAGCCCTAGTAAAAATACATATTTTGATTCCCAGATCCCATATTTGGGGCTCTACCGAATTCATGGCCATGAAAAACGCATCATAGATTGTGAAAACCCCCTGTGAAATCGGGTCTTTTGTGTGCTTTTACCCTATATGGTACAGATTTCATGGGGGAGACCAGGGTTTCTCAAATTGGGGGGTCCTGGCCCAAAAAGGGAGCTGCAGGGAGTCAAAAGGTTATCTTAGGGGGGACACGGTATTGCTTAGCCTTCCTTCTGCACTGACCTCAGAGCTGGGCAGGAACCCAGAGCTGGGCAGGAATCCAGCTTTGAAGGCAGCACCTCACCAGAATTGTGCAGAAGTAAGGGTGGCAATACCATATCATTACAGTCTTTCTTCTGCGCTGCTGCTGGCATCGGCTCTGCCTTCAGAGCTGGGCTCCCAGCCAGCAGCCACCGCTCTCCAGCTGTTCAGATCTGAAGGCAGTGCTGCCGTCAGCAGCAGCGCAGAAGCAAGGGTAGCAGTACTGCAACCGCCCCTACAATAACCTTGCAACTCTCCCACAGCTCCTTTTTGAGTCAGGACCCCTACAATTACAACACCATGAAATTTCAAATTTAGATAGCTGAAATCATGAAATTTACAATTTTTAAAATCCCATGACTGTGAAATTGACAAAATGGACAGTGAATTTGGTAGCGCCCTACCCATATCCAGCCATTTACGCTGCTAGAATGTTACGGGTGCTTATATGACCATATAT
Source organism: Trachemys scripta elegans (assembly GCF_013100865.1). Lineage (NCBI taxonomy): Eukaryota > Metazoa > Chordata > Testudines > Emydidae > Trachemys > Trachemys scripta. The sequence continues at coordinate 56,393,622 of NC_048301.1, read as the reverse complement.
GTGATTTGAAAAAACTGTTCCCACAGGATTGTTAAATTGCTTCAGAGTAATTCACTGTTTTAATACAGTGGAAATGTAGTTATTTGGCACTACTTAATTGGCTAGAAAAACAGGCCTTAGGCTAGTCTAACCATAAATGACCTACACTTAGTTGTAGACGTGTGAGTGAAAATGAAAATATTTACCGTATATAGTCGAGCATAAGCCGGTTCGTTTATAAGCCGACCCCCTCCCCCCCGATGGATAAGTAAAAATGGGACATTTTTATGACACGTTCATAAGCCGACCCTATAATTCAGGGGTTAGTAAACTTTGGCTCCCGGGCCATCAGGATAAGCCACTGGTGGGCTGAGATGGTTTGTTTACCTAGAGTGTCCGCAGGCACGAAGGTAAACCTAAGTAAACAAAGTGTCCCGGTGCACCAGCTGCTTACCCTGAAAGGCCGGGACAGCAATTGGTGGGGAAATATTTTGGGGGGGAAAAGCTGGGGCTCAGGAGAGTTAGCCCTGTGACCACCCCCCACATCACCTCACCCCTAGCCCAGGACCCCCACACACTCCCTGTCCCATCCCTTCCCACCTTATTTGGGGAGGGCCAGGGGAGGGTGTCTCTGGGCTGGCTGGAGCTGCTCCAGCAGGCTGGGCAGCGTGGCCGCAGCCTGCTCCGGCAGGTCAGACCGGGCGGCGCGGCCGCAGCCTGCTCTGGGGGGTGGGACCAAGCGGCACGGCTGCAGCCTGCCAGCCCCGGAGCTGCAGCTGCTTCGGAGGCTGGCGGGAGAGCAGCCTGGCCAGAAGCGGAGAGACTCTGGCCCCACCTCTTCCCTTCTGGCTCTGCTGGCTGTGCTGCCTCTCCTTGCTCCCTCTGTTGCGGGGAGGGGCTGTGTCCCACCTCTCCCTCTCTATACCCGTTCATAGGCCAACCCCCATCTCTGGTGCTTCCCTTTTTTATTAAAAAAATTCGGCTTATGAACAAGTATATATGGTAGTTTGATTTATTCATGCTAGCTGTTTTCAGTGATTTGGGCCTAAAACTATGATATACTGTAATTTATAGTCATTATTGTTATGCCCAATACATACAGTGAAACCCTGTGATAATTGGGGTCCAAAAAATTCTATTGCGATAAATGGGGCGTCGCTTTATAGCGGGATTATGAAATTTGCCATTTCAAGACGGTCAGTTTAAGTCTTGTAAAAAAAACAACGGTTATCCCAGCATGTTTTAAACACAAAAGTAGTAATTTAATTACATATATATGAAAGAAACATGTGAAATCGACTATACTAATCATTGCACAGAGTGCAAAGTGACTCCATAATTTTAAATTTCATCACTTCTTAAAAAAGCTATCTAGCATGGTCTGCTTATTTGCCGCGGACTGTTGGCTTCTAGCAAAGTCAAGAATGCTTCTGAGTTGGAGGATTTTGAAGCTGTCCACGTCTTGAATTTCCAGCCACCTCAAACTGGCTTCTAGGTGCTTTACTGCCTCGGATACTTTTGGTGGGGGAGTTGAGGTGCCATCGTCGTTGTCGTCATTAGCGCCACTGGTTTCGGGCTCTGGTGGTGCAGCTTCATTCTTCCTGCTGACATTTGCAACAATTTTGTCATCTGAGATGTGTTCATATATGGGGCAGATGTCATCTGCTGAAAACCAGTTGAGGATATCATGATGACTGTGCTCATATTCTCTGAGTGCTTCTTCAGCTAAACGTACATCGTCTTCAATGAATCTTGTAAATTCAGGCTCGTTGTCGTTACCATCATCGTGTGTAGATGATGGAAAAGTTGGACCAAGACCCTTTATCCAGCATCGTTCAATGCAATGTGCAGAGATAGCATCCCAGGCTTTCCCGCTGAGGTGACAGACTTCTTTCAAGTTGAGTGATGCCAGTGATGTGTCGACGGAGGAGTTGTTATCCACTACCATCTGCTTGATCATTTCGCGACGATAGTTTTGCTTAAATACCGATATGATGCCTTGGTCCAGTGGCTGAATTTCTAACATAGTATTCTTCTGGAGATAAGAGACTTTAATCTTGCTGTCATGACTGACAAGATTTTCCTCTGGGGGGTGGGCAGGGCAATTATCCAGCAGGAGGTGATCTTTTCCCTCCTGCTTGAGTTTTCACAAATGAGCCCAAATGGCTGGCACGAAAGTTTTATGGAACCAGTCTTCAAATATGGAGCTATTCGTCCATGCATTCTTGCTGTTGGTGTATTCAAAGAGAAGGGCCTTCATATTAACATGATGAAAATATCTGGGAGACCTTGCTTTTCCAATCATCAGAGGTCTGACTTCGTGGCTGCCAGACTTGTTGATGCAAAACAAGAGAGTGACTCGGTCCTTTCTCTGCTTAAAGCCTTCTTGTTTGTGACTATCATTCCTGGTTGCGAGGGTGCGATCGGGTAACATTTTAAAGCATAAACCAGTCTCCTCGCAGTTGTAAACTTGATCAGCTGTGTAGCAACCTTCCTCCAGCAACTTTTTAAGCTCAATTGGATAGGAATCAGAAGCCTCCTTATCAGCTGAGCGGATTTCCCCAGACACAAGAACTTGACTTATAGTGTGCCTTTTCTTGAATCTGTCCAACCAGCCATTACTCGCCTTAAATTTGGATTCATTTCCATTGATAAGGCGATCAAATTTCTCTGCTTGAGCTTTCAGAATAGGAACAGAAATGGGAACTCCTTCTGAGCGAGCCTGGACAAACCAAGGCTGAATCTAGGCTTTCGTCATTAGCAAACTTGACCTTTTTATGCTGTAAACCAGTTTCCTTTTCAAGAATGCAGGGTAGGCTATGGAGCTTTTCTTCTTTTTTCCACCCTCGCAGAGTGGACTCGCTAATTCCTAGATCTCTAGCAAGCTGAGTTTGTTGTTTGCCCTTTTTAGTTGATCCAGGGCGTACAGTTTCTCTTGGGCAGAAAATGACATGCATTTGCGAACTGGCGTATCCATAATGGTAAAATATTTTTTTAAATATAGGAAATTAATAACAAGTTCATAGGCAAACACCATACGCTTGTACAACTCAAGAACTAGTGCAATGGGCCTGCAATGGCCACGAGTCACTTTATCCTATAAGACCGGAAGAACGCGGTTTATTTATAAATGTCATAAAAAAAGTATTCCGGCAAAACATGAACAGTATTATGGCCTTAAAGGGGAGCCAACTTATGATTGCGTTATATCCAAATTCGCATTATCGTGGGGCGCGTTATTGCGAGGTTTGACTGTATTGCCAGTCATATTTGTGTTGTCCAAATACTACTGCACACAGTGCAGAAGAGACCATTATTATCATCTAGTCTGATTTCTTGCGTAACATAGGCCATATAAATTTACACCGTAATTCCTGCATTGAGCCCAGTAACTTGTGGTGGAATTACAGTGTATCTTTGGGGGGAAAAAATTCTTTGTATATGTACATGCAATTTTCAAAACACCTTATCAGTAATACGAAACTTCTTATCAATTAATCACTTTTAAAATACAAAAAAAAAAAAAGATTTTAGAAGTTAACTGAAATCCTAGAACTAAAGCTTTTCTTATGTAAGGTTCCATGAGTTTCTGATAAATGGCTAGTTACCAGGCCACAGTACCACTTGAAAATCTTACAGACAGTTTGATCCCCTTGTATAGTCTTGTGTTTTTCATTGTCTCTCTGAAATCCCAAATGTCTGCTGGCTAGCTCCAATGGATCAATCACGGTGGGCTTCTTGCAATCCAACAGGGAGTTATTTTACTTAACAACAGTGTGGTGTGTTACTTGATGGTAATGGAAGGCTTATTGTGGATTTATGTAGAACTATTCTTCTTTTTTCATTCCCCTTCCCACCCTCCCAAGACCCCAGGCCCCTTAATAAAATAACCCACCAGTCATATGTATCTAGTCAAACATTTACTTCCTGCTTGTCTCAGTGCATGCTTTACTAGTCTGGGCTTGAGAATCCCACAGTATCATAGAGTACAGCACTTAATATTCTGGTTAAAATAAAACTTTTATGCAGACTTCAGGGAACATAGATTCTGAGTCTTCACTGCAGAAGCTGACGAGTTGATCTCAAAGATGTTTTCATCTTTTTAATTGATTCCTTGTGTTACTTCCATAATTCTTTTTTCAAGTGCTCATGAACAATAAAATCATCTAGAACAAGATGCATTGTTGCTAGGGCTGTGGATTACAGGGTGGTGTGTATTTTGTGTTTGGAGTATTTAGAAGATTATTTTAAATGCATAATTAACATGTAATTTAAGTAAAAATTTAAAATGTTCAGAATTGTATGATTGATTGGAGACCTCTGTGAAGAGAAAGAAGATCCAGAATAAGAAAAAGGGGGAATTTGTAGGTTTTTCAGTGATGTTATTTAATTGATTCAGGTACAAGTAGATATGGATAGTTATTGATGAATTTACAGATTAAATTGACCTTGATTTTTTGCAAAAACAATAGCAAACCAGTAGAACTGGTAAAAAAAACAAACCTCTTGAAACATTTTTCAATGTAAAATACCATTTTGACTGAAATTGAAAACATTTAGCAAAAAAAGTCAGTCTAAAGTTTTTTTTTTATTTATTTAAAATATTGAATTTTTTGAAAATTTTTGAACATTTATTTTGTTTGTTTCTCAAAAGCCAAAGCCATTCATTTAGCTCCCTTCCATGTATGTTTTATGAAACAGTCTTTAATGATATGATCACATGTTATTCTTCCCACCTTGTTCTGGGAATGAATCAGAGTTGTGTAGTGAAGAGAGCAGTTGTCTGTAGGACCTCTGCCTCTTTTGTTGCAAAAGTTGGAAGATGTGTAATGAATGAGATGGGAGAGAGGAGACAGTCTCATTGTTAGGACAGTTGAATGTCACCCTAAAGAACTGGATTCTATCTCTTCCTCTGCCACAGAGTTCCTGTGTAATGCTGGGCAAGTCAGTTAAACCAAACTTCTTTGAGTGCTGGTCTCTGTAGTTATTCACTATGGGCACATATGTGCCCTCCATGCGCCTGGGACTGGAAATTATTCTATAGCAATGTCCATTGTTCCATGCCTCCTTATGCTTCCATCTGATGGCATAAAACACGTCATGGACTGACCACCCCACCCCCAGTTCCTTTTCCAAAATGTCCTCTTCTCCCCTTCCTCTGGCACTGCCAGATACTCCGTGCCCGGAATGGATGCAGCCAGAGACTATACAAAGAAGACATTGATGGTACCAGGAGCTCACAGTGTCCTGAATCTGTGCCTGGATAGACCACCACCAATGCCCGAGCCTCATAAGGACATAAGGGATCATTCTCCCCCTGCTCTGATGGTACTGCCTATACACAGACCTTCCACCTCTAAAACAGGACAGACAGTCCTGACAAAGCCCAGGAGACTCGGCAGTTCACCTAAGGCTGGTCCTCCGTATGCTGTCCTGGGGGACTTGGCTATCTATTTGGACTTGGAATCCCTGATTTTTGCAGAGCTGATACTCTTGTGGGAGGTTCCACTCTGTCGACCCAACAGTTGCTGGTATGGGAGCCTAGCTGGGAACTGGAGGATCAACTTCAGTCTCTTTCCCACCCACCTGCTCCTACCTTCTATCTGATATAATCAGAATCCACGGTATCCCGGTCCCATGGATAGAACATGAGGAGGCCCATTCATCAGACAAACACAAGCCAGTGCTGATGGTCACTTCAATTACAATTATCAGTTCAGACAGGCCTTTCAGATCCACTCAACCTCCCTTTCCTCATCAGCAGCAGTTCTGGCCCGGAGACCAATGGTAGCCAACATGGGGGCCATCTCCATTTCCTCCCATTGCATTGACCTTATTGGAGCCCCAGAGTTAATACTTCTGGGCAGTTGAGTTATGAGGACCTTGAGTTCTACTCCCCAAAATGGTCATCACTGAGTGAAGAAGCACAGGCCTGGTCTACACTTGGGGGGGGGGGGAATGGACCTAAGATATGCAAATTCAGCTATGAGAATAGCGTAGCTGAAGTCGACGTATCTTAGGTCAACTTACCTTGCATCCGAACGGTGCGGGGTCAACTGCCGCCACTCCCCCGTCAACTCCGCTTCCGCCTCTTGCTGAAGTGGAATACAGGAGTCGATGGCAGAGTGATCGGGGATCGATTTATCGTGTCTACACTAAGTGGATAGTAGATAGTGTAGACGTACCCACAGTCTCCTCAGGAGCAGTTGATGAAGGAGTATCAACCAGCATTGATGAATCCACCAGCAATACTCTTCTCACCCTTTCCAGATGAGGCAGTATCACCGTCTTCTCCCTCATCACCAGACAGTTTTCAGATTTGAAGACATTCTCCAGATTCCTAAGAAGACTGTCCAGAATTACACCCTCAAGGTTCTAGACATACTCCAGGCTTTGGCTCGATCTAAAGTGGTACTCCTGATTAATGCGGCCATCATGGAACCTGCCAGATTGGTCTAGTGAACACCTTTGTCCTGTGCCCTGACCCCAAAGAGGGCTGAGAAACATTTATGTGTTCCCCTCCAGGGGAGCATAATTTTTATGTTCCCACCTTAACCCCATTTTCCTGGTGGTGCAGGAGGGTACAGAACAAAGTCTGCTACACCAGCCCAACTTCACTCCACCAAACAGAGATGCTAAGGTACTTAGACCCCTTTGGAAGGAAGCTGAGTTTTTTTTAGCTAGCTTAGCACTGCAGATAGCAAACTACCATCCTTTAATGTCCAAGTGTAACTTTTTCAATTACAGAAAGCTATCAGAATTCGTGAACAAGCTCTGTCATGAATGCAGATCTCAGTTCCAGAACATCCAGGATGAGGAAAAGCCAGTTACATGAACTTCCCTCCAGGTATCTCTTGATGCAGCTGACACAACAGCATTCTTCAAGGCTGCCTCAATAGTCATAAATAAATATATGAAGATATACCTATCTCATAGAGCTGGAAGGGACCTTGAAAGGTCATCAAGTCCAGTCCCCTGCCTTCACTAGCAGGACCAAGTACTGTCCCTGACATTTTTTTTTTTTTTGCTCCAGATCCCTAAATGGCCCCCTCAAGGATTGAACTCACAACCCTGGGTTTAGCAGACCAATGCTCAAACCACTGAGCTATCCCTCCACCCTATGCCGTCCACTTCACTTCTCTTCCAGCTGCCAACCCCCCTACCCTGCCCCTCTTCAGGGACTGCTCTCATGAGAACCTGCTACGACAGGAAATAGACTCTCTTCTACTCTTGAGTACTATACAATCGGTTCCCATGCATCACAGAGGGAAAGTGTTTTATTCCAGGTATTTCCTGGTTCCAAAAAAAAAAAAAACAGTGGTTGGAGACTCATCCTAAATTTAAGGCTACTCAACATCTTTGTGAAGGCACAAAAATTCAAAACAGTGACACCTGCAGTAATAATTCTGATACTGGCCCAAGGGGATTGGTTCTCAGCCCTCAACCTTCAGGATGCATATTTCCATATAGCAATTCACCCATCCAACAAAAGATTCCTACGTTTTACTGTCTGTCAGGACCATTTTCAGAATAGGGTGATTATAAGTAGTAAGCATCGAGATCAAGTTGGTTATCTAAGAAGTAAAATAAATTCGCAGTCTAAGTTCTATAAACTAACCAGGATTTGAATCAAGCCGTGTCTCACACTAATAGATGGTAGAAACAGGTCACAGAACTTCAATACACAGGCTGGAACTCTCCACCAGCCCAGGACCACTCTCCCCAGTTCAAAATCTTTGTCCTCCAGATGTGTTTCCAGGTGTTGAGTTGTCGGGAAGTGAGGCCAAGTCATGATGTTACTTTCCCTCTTTATAGTTTCTTTCAGCTTGCTGGAAAGATGTATGCTTGTGAAGTGGAGGTCTACTTTGTCTACTTGCTCTTTCTGAGAAGTTTTCTGGGATGGTCATTGGGAGTGTGGATACATTTTAATGGACCATCAGCGCATCTGGCTAATCTGTGGTTGTATCTGATAGGCTGGTTGTGGCTGTTCCCAACTTCACAACGTATTTCAGTAACACACACATAGCAAATCTTCATAACTTCAGATACAATGATATCACATACAATCCAACAGGATATTAATGTTCACCAGATCAAGACTTTCAAAATGATGCCTCACAAGACACACTTTGTACAAAACATATCATAATTATATGACAATGGTGAATATGGGGGTTCAAGGGTGATGCTTTGAGCTACAGAGTGCCACACTAACCTTACAGGGATGTTGTGAATATAAATTAATTAATGTTTGGGATGTACTCAGATATCATAGTGAGGAGTACCATAGAAAAGCCTATGAGGAAATTAATAGTTCTGTCTTCAAAGCAGGATTTGAATAGTGTATAGTAAATAAGGCACAAGACCACATACTGAATAGCAAGGAGAAACCAATACAGTAACTCCTCACTTAACATTGTAGTTATGTTCCTGAAAAATGCGACTTTAAGTGAAACGATGTTAAGCGAATCCAATTTCCCCATAAGAATTAATGTAAATGAGGGGGTTAGGTTCCAGGGACATTTTTTTCACCAGACAAAAGACTATATTATATAATGTACACACACGCAGTATAAGTTTTAAACAAACAATTTAATACTGGTACACAGTGATGATGATTGTGAAGCTTGGTTGAGGTGGAGGAGTCAGAGGGTGGGATATTTCCCTTACTGCTGAATGATGAACTAGCAATTGGCTGAGCCCTCAAGGGTTAACGCTCTCACTCTACAAGATAGCAGGAATGGAGGGAGATATGCGCATTTCCCCTTTAAGTACAATGCCTTGTTAATTAGATCAGCTTGCTGAGACCGCAGCTGCTGCAAGCCCTCCATCCTGAGCCCTGGTGTGTCCCCCCTGCTCTATGGGAGATGGGGTAAGCGGGGTGCAGGAGCAGGGGGGAGGGAGACACCCTGACATTAGCCCCCCTCTTGCTTCCCTTCCCCCCCCCCACAGCAAGCAGGAGTCTCGGGGAGCAGCTCCAAGGCAGAGGGCAGGAGCAGCACGTGGCAGTGGGGGGAGGGACAGCTGCAATTGCTAGCCTGCTGGGCCGCTAGCTGCTGCACAGGGAACTCAGGGGAGCGGGGAGCTGATAGAGGGAGCTGATAGGGGGACTGCCGGTCCACCCTGGTTCCAACCCCCACCAGCTAGCTGCAACGGGCTGCTCTTCCTGCAAGCAGTAGACAAAGCAGGCGGCTGCCAAACGACGTTGGAAGAGATATTACACAACTTTAAACAAGCATGTTCCCTAATTGATCAGCAACGTAACAACTAAACAACGTAACTGGGATGACTTTAAGTGAGGAATTACTGTATATTGAATCGTTGCCCATTATGTGAGCACTGTCCATTCTGTGCACTGAATGAGTCAAGGTTCCTGTGGAACAATAGTATGTGCTCATGTAATTGAATACTATCATATTGCATATGCCCAAGGAGGCACTTCCTAACTTTTGAGTGCTTGACTTTGCAACCATAATAAGGTACTTTTAACATCATTTTTGTGTAAGTAGATACAAAACAGTATATAATGTCTATATAGAATACACCTTAAAATGCATTGTTTATAACTTCAGCAAGGCAGTTCTGATTTGTTAAATTTACTGGTAATGTATGGGTTGAAAGGAAGAAAAGTGCTTGAAGTCAAACTCTTCATCTGAAAGATCCTGAAGTTTGGTGCATTGGGAGGTAGGATTTTATATCCTAATCCGGATCCAAAGTCCTCAGCTTTGTTACACTGTAAATACTTGGACAAAAATCAAGAAGTTGGGAAGTTTGGGATAAGTATTTGGATCTAAACATTTTCTCTCGGCTTATACCTAGTTTGAAGATATGTTAAGTATTTTAGAAGTGTTTGTATAATTCAAAAGGATGTGGTGTTTTTGATAAGTATGTCTTGTGGGTTAAAGATAAGGTTATTGGGGGGAGATAAAGTGAATGTATTCACTGTAAGCGTTCTACAATCTTAAGGTAAAATATTCAACATCATCTAGGTCCCACTTTCAAAAGGGACTTAGGATCCTAAGTGTCATTGAAAATTGGTGGGATTTAACCTCGGAAATGGTTAAATCAGATTTGAAAAAAGAATTTGGGTATTTTTGAAAATGTTACCGTTTATCAACATGGCCTTCTCTGATTGTTTCCATATTTTGTAAGGCTTAATGTTTAGTTATAACATTCTTTGCATATAGCTTTTGTGGCCATTCTCTATTACCTATCTCTATTAATATTATGTTGACACAGTTATTTGTCTGGAAATTTTATTATTTTTAAAAGAAATATTATGTTATACTGAAAGTATAAAAAGACTTCAGCCATAATGTTTGGTGTGTAGACAAGTTTTTGCACTATGAACAGATTCCGCACATGAACTTTTAAGTGCATAAGTGTTTATGCACTGAAAAGAATTGAGTATATAAAAGTTAATGTCTATAATACTGAAAAGACTTCAACTGTCATTTTAAAAAAACACCAATTTCCACTGAATTTTAATGGTATTTGAACACCTATCTTCTTTAGGTTCCTTTGGAAATCCTAGACTTCATAGATATATGCCAGGCTTACAACTCCTTAGAGATATCTGCCACACCTGCAATCTCCCAAAATGCTCTTATAGGACTAGCAAGCCTTGCATAGACTCTTTCATATGTTGGATTTAAGCATCTAAAACTTTATATACTGCAAGATCCTAGTTCTCCCCTCACACCAAACTGTCATTGGCCTTTGTCTGCCTCTTAACAGACCTAATCCATGCAGTTTGCAAACTGATACATTGCTTTGAAGCCAGCCCACCCCCCACCTTGTGGGAGTTGCACAGCCCAGACTTGTTGCCCTATACTTGATTTCAGCTGTAAAGTCAGAGGTAGCTGGAAGGAAGATAGAACTAGGAAACTGATTTTGAGATGCAATAAACAATGGGCTCAGCAAGCATCAAACTACAATGCCATGTCGCCTGAAAGAGACGTGTTTTAGAAGACAAGTGCTTCCGTGTAATGTACAGTGTATGCATTCTTTATATCTTAACGTTACTAAGGCTAGATATATTTTAAAGTATGTGTTTGTCTTCCCTATATTTCTGAGGATTTACCAGGAAGATAGTCATCCTTATAGAAGCTAGTATTTTCTATACTAGTTCAAGGAACAGTATGGCAGGAAGTACCTGATGCCACTGTTTCTTCATCTTACAAAGAAAATGGGTAAATGTCAGGTAATTTGTGTCACGTGTATGATCTAAATGAAGGCCCATCAATCATCTTTGGTCCCTGAGTGCAATGATTATCATATCAAAGACACAGAATGACAGTGAGGATAACAACTTTCTGTTGTCTATTATCGATAACTGGCTTCAAGTAATTATTAACATATGTTCTCATTTAACATGTGTCAATATTTTGAATGAAGAGCATTATTTAAGTTTAAAGAATATATCTGTCAGCAAATTTTCTATCTATTAAATGAGAAATTATGATTACTTCATTTTCTGGTTCTGCAAGAAAAGCAGATATTGCAGAAATAGTTGTCTGCTTCACAGGTTTGAAACACAAGGGTCGTCTTCAACTTTCTACATAGAGGTAATAAACAGTCTTTGAGCAGAAGAATTCTGGTGAATGTTCGTCCCAGCCACTCTTCCTTTCTCTCCATCCATTGTACAGCAGGGAGAAGAGTGCATTCCTTTGGTTACCACCAAGTTATACACTCACATAGGGTGTAGGATATACCCTTTAGCATAGATAGGAACCGTTAATTTTTGGTACTTTTACAAATTTGATAATAGAGCAATGGAGATAAATGCATATCTATCTCATTCCTCATCTACTATGAAGAAAAGTTCTGTGTAGATCAAAAGCTTTTCTCTTTTACCAACAGAAGTTGGTCCAATAAAAGCTATTACCACACCCACCTCTCTATACTATATCAAGCAAGTACCATGTCTATTACTTGTCTATTTAAAGTGTGTTTTTAAAAGAATAACAGGAGATTTTCCCCTATTGTGTTTAATTTAAAGTTAAATGCCTCCTGAAGCACTTAAAAATATAGATCAAAATATAAAAACAAAATGGCTTCTCATAATTTTGATTGAAATGTATTATTCAAATAGGGATAAATCCTGCCTTATTTTGAGCAGAGGGAGAAAAGATTGTGGCTGATGCTTTATATCCTACAGAAATCCCATGAGCACATATGGGGGGGGGAGGGGTTTGATGGCATTGTGGAGTATACTTAACTATAACTCTGAGCTGGGTTTCAGTAGGCTCCTAACAAATGCTTGGGGATAATTGCAGTATACAAGCTAAATGACTGGGTATGAGTGTTGGACATTGTGATCTGCAGGACAGCATGTTAGCGATAGTTTCTCCCAACACATTTGAGTGTCATGGAAAGAACCTGTCCACCACTATAGGGAAGGACTTTGCCTTTAATTGCTTAAGTAAACTTAATCTTTGCAAAAAGAACAGGAGTACTTGTGGCACCTTAGAGACTAACAAATTTATTTGAGCAATAGCCCACAAAAGCTTATGCTCAAATAAATTTGTTAGTGTCTAAGGTGCCACAAGTACTCCTGTTCTTTTTGTGGATACAGACTAACACGGCTGCTACTCTGAAACCTGTCATTAATTTTTGCAGTTTTATGTACCACAAAGTGTCCGGGACAAAATTTGACAGAACAGTGAAGTTTGTCATGCAACATTTAATGGTATGTATTTCTGGTTGCATTAAAGAAACACCCGTTAGTGGGGATGTCAGAATAATTTAGCTAAATGTATTCAAGCATGAATACATATCCACTTTTACAGTAGATGGTAGATATTAGAGAGAGATACAAAGAACGCTTTGCATCAAATCAAGTAGCCTAATAATATTTTTTAGATGGCTAGTCAGTAGAAGCCACTTACAGGGGCGGCTCCAGGCACCAGCGCAGCAAGCGTGTACCTGGGGCAGCAAGCCGCAGGGGGAGGCCTGCCGGTCGCTGTGAGGGCAGCAGTCAGGCTGCCTTCGGCAGCATGCCTGCCGGAGGTCCGCCAGTCCCGCCGTTTTGGCGGCAATTCGGCGGCGGGTACACCGAAGCCGCGGGACCGGCAGATCACCCGCAGAAACACTGCCGAAGCCGCGTGACTGCAGACCGCCTGCAGGCATGCCACCAAAAGCTGCCTGACTGCCGTGCTTGGGGCAGCAAAAAACATAGAGCCGCCCCTGGCCACTTAGGGCAAATTATGTTATGGACCAGGAGATAGACTGAATAAGACAGCAGCAGCATTCACGTTTTGTCATTGAGCCAGAAGATGCTGCATCTATTTCAGTGATGTGTTTATTCACTAGAGGAGAGACAGACTGTTGGCTGCCATGTCCAGTCTTAGACAGACTCTGCCAGCTGGCAGAACAGCATCAGCTAACAGCTAGGAAGTCAGCTGCTTACCTGTCATTGCCAGCCACAGTCAGGAGACACAGACTGCTGAGAGGTGATTCATGCCAGGTCATCTTTAACAAACATAGATTAAATACAACAATGGTGCCTTTGCAAAGTTCTATTTCATTACCATGTGCTTTTTAATAAGTTGGAGAAGTGATGTGTCCTCCTTACATCTGTTTCTATATAAAATTCTCAAATAGAGTTTATACTCTGCTGCCAGCAGCCTCCTGAAACTGACCATAATTTGAGGCAAAGGAGATGCCACAGAAAATATATTCCCTATTTCTAATATTGATTGCATCTGGTTGTTGCAAAAGGTCCCTAATTCTTCATTGGTTCCAAATTCTGACAACAAAATTCCTTATGCAATTACATAGCATTACAACTGTATTTTTAATATGTTTTATATGTCCTACTTGAGCTATTCTACTGTCTTATTGTTACCATTTTTACTATCTAATGAATAAAATATTAGTCGTTAGTCACACAGGTTTGGTTTGGCTGAAGTTATTTCAAGTAGTCTGGGTCTAGTCTGATCTATAGTAATTGTGACCATGTGTACTTATTTCCATACAGATTTTTAGAAACAATAGGAATCTCTATTTTTTTTAAATGTACCATTAAAATTATTTGCAATTTTTTTTACAAAAGTTACAAGAAGAAAAATTAGACACATGAACTAATTTGATCATATCTGGAGAGTATATCAACACTTTTCTGAAGTACCCTAATGTATTAGTTTTAAATGTCATATTATCTGTATGAGGTATAGTCTGGAAAGGTTTTGCGTCAAACTAGGCATGTCTAATGGGGTTTATGACAACATATGAATTTGACCCTGAACAGGGTCAGCCTTGAGGTCAGTGAATGCAATACAAATTGCGTACTAGTCAAGCCTATAATTATCCCTGTTAGAAGTTAATGTGCTACCTAGTTCAGCAGACTTATGTACAGCTTCAAAAATGATCATCATATCCTGGGTACTTTCTAACATTTTACATGAGGGGATGTATGCAAAGTATTCATATACAGTGACTTGTAGCCAAGTCATTTTGTATGTTTGTATATTTGGGAAATTCAGAACATGGATTCTGTCTTGTTTGAACAAAACATATAGAATAAGAATACAAAGTTACCATAATTAATTTTAATAGCTAACATACGGTATCATAAATATAGTGTATAAAGACCTTCAGGATATGTTTTATTTGCAGTGCTGGCATAAAATATGCTATATGTAGCATAACTAGCATTCATTAAATTGTGTGGTGAGCCTCTACTGCATGGTCATAAGTAGTTTGTAAGATCCTTCTTGGAGGCACCATATATTGTTATTTGTTTGTGAAGTGTCTGGCACACTTTTAACACTTGATAAATAATAATTTACTCTGCATTTATTCAGACAAAAATGTCACTAGCCTTTCACTCTCTACCATGTTTCCCAATTCCCATTTCACTTTTATATTTGTGATTGGCTGAGTGGCTGTTCTGCTAAATTCCCCGAATGGGCCCCTAAGATAGGAGTATTGCAGTAAACAATTGTATGAATTAGTATGAGGTTTTTTAAACCATATCGTACTCTGCAGTTTTCATTATTGTGAGAGCCACTAAAATATATTTTTGGGATAACAAAACTTATATCATGATTTTGGGGGTTGGAAAAGTTTAACTGTTTGTTTCGATTTATATTTGAATGCCTCTGTTGGTGGGATTAAAATTCAGTTTCTCACAGTATTTTCCCAGACATATTGTGCTGGAAACCTCTATTAAGCATTTATTTGTGCAAGTTTCCAGTCTTGTTGAAATCTAGATTGAAGAGAGGCTGATTTTGGTGAAGTGTTTGAATTTTCAAATTAATTAACGAGAGATGGTCCTGAGTCAAGACCCTGGATATGAAACGCCTCCTGAATTTTGAGGAAGTTCATCTCTGGATCTGAATTTTGTGACTTGTTTCCTATCATATCTCTCTAATGGTACAAACCAAACCACAGATACAAACATCGCAAAACTTGGGTCAAATTTGGCTTCAAATCCTAATTTTGCATCTCAGATCTATCTGTGCCAAAAGCTGAACTAAACCTCCAAAACTTTGAAGGTTCACCTTTCAGTATTTTATGTATGTACCTATCCCCGCTCTGAGGTAATACATACCAGAATATGGATCTTTTGTTCATTTTAATGTGCTAGCATCTTCCCCCCTTCTTCCCCCCACACAAAAATAGTTTGGGCTCAACACAGAGCACTAACATGTATGATCTAATATTCAAAAGATGGTCAAAGTCCTTCACTCTTCCTGGGCTTTGGTGACAGATGCTCAGTCATCATTGGAAAGAAGAACTTTTCAGCAATCTCGGAGTGTTTTAGGGGCTGTGTTGAGAGGTAGCCATAGGAAAAGCCGTCAGCTTTCTTTGATCAAGAAGACCATGTGTTGGGAAGTGAGGACTTGAGGATGGGTTGTAGTGAAATTAAAATTATCAGGTCACCTGAGGGCTTTGAGACATACTCAGAATTAGGGCTGTCAAGTGATTAAAAAAATTAATCACAATTAATCGCACTGTTAAATAATAATAGAATACCTTTTATTTAAATGTGTTTGGATGTTTTCTACATTTTCAAATATATTGATTTCAATTACAACACAGAATACGAAGTGTACAATGCTCACTTTATATTTATTTTTGATTACAAGTATTTGCGCTGAAAAAAACAAAATAAATAGTATTTTTCAATTCACCTAATACAAGTACTGTAGTGCAATCTCTTTATCATGAAAGCTGAATTTACAAATGTAGAATTATGTACAAAACATAAGAATGGTCATACTGGGTCAGACCAAAGGTCCATATAGCCCAGTATCCTGTCTTCTGACAGTAGCCAATGCCAGGTACCCCAGAGGGAATGAACAGAACAGGTTATCACCAAGTGATCCATTCCCTGTCTCCCATTCCCAGCTGCTGGCAAACAGAGACTAGGGACACCATCCTGGCTAATAGCCATTGATTAACCTATCCTCAATGAACTTATCTAGTTGTTTTTTGAACCCCCTAACAGTCTTGGCCTTCACAACATCCTCTGGCAAAGAGTTCCACAGGTTGACTGTGCGTTGTGTGAAGAAATACGTCCTTTTTTTGTTTTAAACCTGTTGCCTATTAATTTCACTTGGTGACCCTAGTTCTTGTGTTATGAGAAGGAGTAAATAACACTTCCTTATTTACTTTCTCGACACCAATCATGATGTTATAGACCTCTATCATATCCCCCCTTAGTTGTCTTTTTTCCAAGCTGAAAAGTCCCAGTTTTATTAATCTCTCCTCATATGGAAGCCATTCCATACCCCTAATAAAAATTTTAGAGTCTGCAAGTCCACTCAGTCCTACTTCTTGTTCAGCCAGTCGCTCAAACAAGTTTGTTTACATTTGCAGGAGATAATGCTTTCCCATTTTTTGTTTACAATGTCACCTGAAAGTGAGAACAGGCGTTCTCATGGCACTGTTGTAGCCGGCGTTGCAAGATATTTACATGCCAGATGCACTAAAGATTCATATGTCCCTTCATGCTTCAACCACCATTCCAGGGGACATGCATCCATGTTGATGATGGTTCTGCTTGATAACAATCCAAAGCAGTGCAGACTGATGCATATTCATTTTCATTATCTGAATCAGATACCACCAGCAGAAGATTGATTTTCTTTTTTGTTGGTTTGGGTTCTGTAATTTCCGCATCAGAGTGTTGCTCTTTTAAGACTTCTGAAAGCATGCTCCACAGCTTGTCTCTCTCAGATTTTGAAAGACACTTCATATTCTTAAACCTTGCGTCAAGTGCTGTAGCTATCCTTAGAAATCTCACATTAGTACCTTCTTTGCCTTTTGTGAAATCTGCAGCAAAAGTGTTCTTAAAATGAACAACTTGTGCTGGATCATCATCTGAGATTGGTATAACATGAAATATATGGCAGAATGCCGGTAAAACAAAGCAGGCAACATACAATTCCCCAAGGAGTTCAGTCACAAATTTAATTAACACATTATTTTTTAATGAGCGTCATCAGCATGGAAGCATGTCCTCTGGAATGGTGGCCAACGCAAGAAGGGGCAAACGAATGTTTATCATATCTGGCACATAAATATTTTGCAATGTCACCTACAAAAATGCCATCCAAATGCCTGTTCTCACTTACTGGTAACATTGTAAATAAGAAGAGGGCAGCATTATCTCCTGTAAATGTAAACAAGCTTGTTTGTCTTAGCGATTGGTTGAACAAGAAGTAGGACTAAGTGGACTTGTAGGCTCTGAAGTTTTACATTTTTTTGGTTTTGAGTGCAGTTATGTAACAAAAACAAATCTACATTTGTAAGTTGCACTTTCACGACAAAGAGATTGCACTACAGTACTTGTATGAGGTGAATTGAAAAATACTATTTATTTTGTTTATCATTTTTACAGTGCAAATATTTGTAATAAAAATAATATACACTTTGATTTCAGTTACAGCACAGAATACAATATATATGAAAATGTAGAAAAACATTTATTTAATACATTTCAATTCATATTCTATTGTTTAACAGTGCAATTAAAACTGCAATTAATCCCCATTAATTTTTTAATGGTGATTAATTTTTTTGAGTTAATTGCATGAGTTAACTGCAATTAATCAACAGTCCTACTCAGAATATCTCACACTCCTGCACCACATTCTCCTAGTTGGGGTAAGTGGAAAGAATATGCATTTCTTGAATAAAGTTCTGATGTGAGTTTCTCTTACTGGTAGACAGTATCCTACAAATAAAGGATGATCTTTACTTACTGGCGCTGGTATGAATTACATTTTGGAACTGAGTTGTATTTACTACCGTTATTTGAAGTCCAAGCTTTGTGGTCCCTTTTGAACTGAAAAGTTTAACTAATTTGAAGAAGCTGATGTCTTGTCACCTATATACATGGCTACAGAAGGCCAGGAGAAGATTGAGATAATCATATATTTATACCACATTTAAATAATAAAAAGGGTTGAGCAGCATTCAATTTAACTCACAAATTAGCATTTCTAGCTCTTCTTTGATAATGAAAGCTTTTGTAGCTTGGTAATTTTGACAATAGCATTTTGTTTTATAATTCCAGATTATCAAACTGCTGGATGGAAAGCGATCTCAAACTGTAGGAATTTTGATATCCAGTTTGCACCTGGAAATGAGGGATATTCAACAAGGTGAGAGTTACAAAACTCTTGATATAACTTATTTACATGGAAATTTTCTCATATATTTTCTAAAAGTGAATGAAAATGGGTGCTCTTATGTGTGTTCCTTTTTTGGTGTCAGTATAATAACAAGAAAAAGTAGAATTAGTTTCCCAACTAAATACATATGAGAAACCCAGCTCTTTTCCCTGGTAATTAATTGACTTTAATTTTGATTTTATATGTCACATCCAGTGTTATGATTTTAGTGTTGTGTTTTTCATGTATAACTGTTTTGGATTTTAAGAGTGGTTCTATTGGATTGCCTTCTATATGTGGGCTCTCAAAGCTGTTTATGTTGGCTCCCTTCTTTGTTTCCTCTTCTTTCTCTCCCTCTTCCCCGTCCCTATCCCCAGAGGCCCTCAGCTCAGGGAAGCTCAAGTGAGAACTTACAAATAGTATTTTGGGGTTTTTAGGTGTTTAATTTTTTGCTTCGATGGCAGTGTAAAAAACTTATACAAAAGTGAAAATACCAAAACCATATGACAACAAGAGGGGTGAACACTGAGCTGTACATTTTCAAGTGATGGGGGCTATTCTGTGCATACGTCCTGTTATTGATAGAAATGAGCCAAAGCAGCTTGGAAAAAATGTATCTGTCTCTGACTATAGAGTTTTCAGGGGACGTAGACAGATCAGGTATTTTGGTGCTTGTGTTACATATTAAAAAGGACACTATTTAGGTAATTTTCATATTTTAAAAAGCTTTTTACTCTTGTTTAAAACAACTGCTGGAAAGCTCCAAATTGAAGTCTGCTTTCTTGCGTGTGATGGAGGGAAAACAATGGCATAGACTGGCTTGGAATTGTGGGGTGTTGAGATGCTGCTGGCATTGATTATTATTAATTTTAGAACAGCCTTGGAGCATTCTAGCTTTTTTAAAAAAAAAAAACAAGGGCTTACAGATGGTTACAAGAAGAAGAAAGAAATGAGGCAAAACTTTGAGCCTTCCCATAATGTGTCAGAGGTATCATAATGATAGACGCTAGCTGCAGTAATGAATTTTGTGAATAGTTTGCTGGCAAGACTAATAAGAGGCAGCAGCTGTAACATAAAAACCCTGTGATGTTCTTCAAGTTTCTTCAGATAAATTTTCAAGGCCTCTTATTTCATGCTGTGAGATGTCTTGTAGATAAGACACTTATGCTGCAGAGTATTAATGTGGCATTTTTATATTTCACAACAATACAAATGCTATTAATCATGATCTGTCTGATGAGACTACTGGACAAAAGAATCATAACTCCCCAGGACTAAGGATGGCACCCAAATGCTATGAGGATGGTCCTGAGAACCCCATATTATTATAATGATGATAGTAATACTTATACTAGTTCATCTTCTGCTTCATGCTGTCACATTCAGCCTATTCCTCACTAAGACTTATTTCTATTTCTTTACGTAGACTTCTCACCACTATGGAACCTTGACTATTGCTAAGAGGATTACTTGCTTGTAGGGCTGCTAACTATCACCATTTAATCTCGTGGCTGGGAAAGGATCATTATAATGATATGCATAACTCATGAGTGCCTTTGGAATACTATAATCTTCTTTGAGTGATGATGGTCCCTACCTGTATTCCACTGAGGGTTATGCACATGCGCCATACATCCACAGCTTTTAAAAGTAGTAGTGTCCATTGGTCCACGCATGTGCCCTTGTTCTGCCTCATGGTTTCAACTGAGGCAATAAAGGGTGGGGCAGACCGACTGCACCCTCAATTCCTTCTCAATGTTGCATGGTCCAAGTCGGAGCTTCTGCTTTTCTTTCATCTCTTGTGATGCACTTTCAGAATTTCTTGTATATACTTATCATTTTATTGTGGGGTGTTATTTAGTAGTAGTAGTAGTAGTTGGTGGTGGTGTTAGTAGTAGTTTTCTTAGGATTTAAGGACTTTGGGACACTGCTTTGGTGGTTTCCCTGCCGTCCACCCCTAGCACCCACACCTGGATACTGGATTATGCTGAAGATGCTGAGGTTCAAGATCTGCACTTCCTGCCCTCACTTGTTTTCAATCAGCGACAGCACCAACCCTGCTTTTATTTCTTGGGGGAAGCCCATGTCACATTCAGGGGCAGTGTCTGCCTCTCCTTCCTTGCCAGTACCCGCAGTTAGATCAAGGCTGAGCAACCTCTCTGTACATCAGCCTGAGCAGTCGAGGAATGTGCCCCCTACCATGGAGCTCCAGTCCAGTTCCACCAATACCAGTGCTACGGCCTAAGGAAGACACTGCATCCTCCACGAGTTCTGACCATGGAGAAACGGCATGTTTCAAGGCCCACAAACACTACAAGAAGTCACATAGAATGCCAGACCTGCCGATTCCAGTCACTGAATCTCATATCTCCTCTTCATCAGTATTGCCGGAACCACAGGAATCATCAGTTCTGAAGCAGCCTTCTGCCCATGTTCCAGCTCTGATTCTGTCTGTGGAATGACACTGGGAGACTCAAGTCGGTTCCTGGACCTCATGAACTGTTTGCCCTAGATGAGATGAAATCCCTGCATCTTCTAGTGCATTTGGCTCCAAAGAGACTCTGGTCCCCTGATTTGGACTTGCCACCTTCAGGTCATGTTCCTGAGTGCTCCCCTAGGATATTCTCAGTTTTGCCGGTTCCGGCAGCTTCGCCTTTTGAACAAGGGTCTGACTTCTCAGTGTTGGAAGATTCAGATGGTGCACATGATCCACCATTCCCATACCAACAGCAAAAATAGCCGAAGGCTCTGCTGGCCCAGTGGCAATATTCTCCCTTCCCTCAACCCAGGAGCCATTGGTACCCAGCTCCATGGGGACCACCACAGCAACTGCCAGATCCGCCTGGTTGGCCATACTGGGAGTTTTGGCCCCAGTATCTGCCTTTAGAACCTTTTGGATCTGTTCAAAAGAAGCCCCCATCTCACCAGTCTGGCCTTCATTGGGTAGACATTTGGAACCACGGTTGGAGGATGCACCAACCAGCCTGACTCCAATGGTACTGCCAGATCTGGAGCAGCTCCCCTCCTCGTCTCCGGATGTGGCAATGTCCTCAACTCCTTCCTCCCCCCATGGATGACTACCACCAGTTCCAGGAGTTGTTAAGGAGGGTGGTTGAGGCCCTCCACATTCCACTGGAGGAGGTGCAGGACAGCCAGCATCGGTTACTGGACATTTTGCATGCATCAATATCAGAACAAAGTAGTGCTACCGATCAATGATGCCATTCTCCAACTGGCCTGCACCATCTGGCATACCCGGCAACTTGTGCACCCACCCCGAAGGAGGCAGAAAAGATGTACTCTGTACTGGGGAAGGAGTCTGAGTTTCTATTTTCTCACCCCTCACCCAATTCCCTGGTTATTCAAGCTGGCACTGAGTGGGCTAGACAGCAGCACCCACATTCCACTCTGACTGACGAGGGTAAGAGACTGGACCTTCTGGGTTGTAAGGTCTTTTCATCATTCAGACTTCAGTTTCGCATCTCTAATTACCTGGTATTACTGGCCAGGCATGGCTTTTTGACTTATGGCCAGTTAGCAGAATTTGCAGACAAGCTTCCCCAGCAGGGCCATGCCTATTTCCAGGCTATTTTAGAGGCAGGCAGCTTGGTTGCCAGGACAACGCTCCAGGCCATGGTAGATTTGGCGGACACGTTTTGTGCACTAAGGCCACAGGGATTATCGTGAGGAGAGAATCCTGGTTACATTCTTCTGGTTTCCCAAGGAGGTACAGAACACAACTGAGGAACTCCCCTTCAATGAATCTCACCTCTTCAACCAGAAGACTGACATTCTCTATTCTCACTCAAAGACCTTAGAGCCAATCTGTGATCTCTGGGCATTTATACACCAGCACCCAAATGCAAATTCTATTGGCCACCTATTCCACAATGATACAGAGTGCCTCAGTTTTTCCACCAGTGGTCTTATGAGCCTCCCCACAAGCATCAAAACACCCAATGGCCCCATCTGCCTGGCCCATCAGCACAGTCCTTGACACCACACACTCAATCTTTGCATAAGCTATGTTTCTGAGTGCATCTAGAGAGCCGTCAACCAAATTGCAACCCACCGTTCTTGCACTCCACTCCATTCAGGGGTCATCTAGTGCTATTTCTACCAGCCTGGAACATGATAACATTGGGCAAGTGGGTTCTGGGTGTCATTTAACATGGCTATATGATCAAGTTCACAACACTACCTCATCCACATCCCCCATCCTGATCCTGCCTCCAGGGCCACTCTCACAGCAGTATCCTTGCCCTGGAGGTGGACTACCTCCTACAGAGAGAGGCAATAGAGCCTATGCCACAGCCTTTCAAGATACA
The DNA here is from genome assembly GCF_013100865.1 of Trachemys scripta elegans. Taxonomy (NCBI): domain Eukaryota; kingdom Metazoa; phylum Chordata; order Testudines; family Emydidae; genus Trachemys; species Trachemys scripta. The sequence goes on along the minus strand of NC_048301.1, from coordinate 56,370,689 downwards.
GGGTTCTATTCCACCTACTTCCTGATATGCAAGACTCTTACTGTCACGTAGATATCCATTTGACCCACAGACGATTTCTGAGGTTTACTGTGGGCCCTTGGCACTTCCCATACAGGATTCTACCATTCAGACTCACCGCTGCTCCCTGGGTCTTCACCAAGGTCTTTTCTATAGTGGCGGCCTACCTCTGGCATCAAGGTGTTCTCATCTTCCCTTATCTCAATGACTAGCTGCTGGCAGTGCAATCCAGACACAGAGCTCGAGCATCGACTTCCCTGCTGCTTCTACTCCTCTCCTCCTTGGGGGTGAGTGTAAACACTGAAAAATCAATGTTGGACCCCACACAGTCTCTGGAGTTCAACGGGGCGTACATCAACGTGGTCTCTGCATATGCCTACCTACCACAGGACTAATTCCTGGCCCTGCTAGAACTGATTGCTTCGGTGACTTACAGTCCTTCTGTTCCAGCCAGAACTTGCCTTTCCCTTCTTGGCTATGTGGTGGCATGCATGTATGTCACTGCCTTTACTCTTCTTTGCTTCCGTGGCTACAGAAAGCTCATTCTCCGATGCTCGACTCCATGGACACCCTAATGACTGCTCCACCCCACGGTTCTTTCCTCCCTTTGGTAAAGGATGGACCCAAATCAGATTTGCACCTGATTGCCTTTCCTTCCATCCTCCCTAAGCATGATGATCATTATGGACACATCACTTAACAGATGGGCTGCCCACATGTGAGAACACATGATGGCAGGGATTTGGACCATTTGGGAATCCAGGATGCACATCAACATCCTAGAACTTAAGGCAGTATGGAGAGCATGTCACGCATTTCTCTTGTTCATCCACTCCCACCATATTCTCATCATGTTGGACAACATCACTATAATTTACTACAGAAACAAACAAGAGGGCACCAGGTCGCTGTTGCTTTGTGTGGAAGCAGTTCGCTCTGGAAATGGTGCATCGCACACAGTATCCTGTTGTCAGGGGCTTATCTTCTGGGAACTCAGCAGCTGCTCTGAGCAGGATTTCCTGGCCAACCACGAATGGGAACTACACGACTCCGTGGTCAAGGATATTTTTCACTGTCTCCACCCCTTGGGGTACAAGCCCATTCTACAAGGGTCCAAGCATCAACTATGGCCATGCTTCACGACATGCCATTCATGGACATAGATAAGGCCGCCACTTGGAGTTCAGTGCACACTTTCTCTTCCCATTACGCCCCGATTCAAGACTGTGCGACAGATGCCTCGTTTGATGCGGCTGCTCTCCGTTCCATGGTTCCATCATCTTCCTCTCACCCTCCTCCTAATTAGATACCACTTGTCAATGAATACATCACTCAGGGAAGAGGAGGAATTGGAGGTTGTTTGAGATGCGTGGTCCCTATCTATCTGTATTCCAATCCCTCCTTCTTTCCCCTCTGCTGTGGATCCGATTGATTTGTGGTGGAGAAGGAACTGAGGGTGCAGTTGGTCCACCCCACCCTTTATCGCCTCAGTCAAAACTATGAGGCAGAACAAGGGTGCATATGCGGACCAATGGACACCACTACATTAAAAGCCCTGGCCCTGGGTGCATGGCCCATGTGCATAATCCTCAGTGGAATACAGACTAACCTCCTCTTCATGAGTCCAGAGACTTCAGAATGGAGACCATAGTAAATTATCACCTATGGCACATGTATCATATTGTGTAATTGATTTTTTTAATGAAGGAAAAAATAATTATTTTAAAAGGTTTATACAGTTTATATTTACCACTACCACATCTTCTGCGGTAAATTTTGAATGAAGATGCAGACCCCTTTGGAAATCTTAGACATAGGCTGTGGACTCCAGGTTGAAAGCCACTGGTTTAAACAATCAAACATACAAAACTGAGCTAAGCCTCATCCACGATATCCAACCTGCCTGGGTTACCCTGTCTCAACAATAACAGTACACTTAAACTCCATAAGTCCATAGCACTGAATGTCCATGGCCACATCGCACAGCTTTATTGCAGGTGTCTAAAAGTTTCACTGGATTACTACTGAGCTTGTGCAGCCAGGTTAATCCTGGATGGCTGTGTGTGGCCAGGCACTGTCCCCTTCTTTCTTCAAGTCCAATCTTCAGGGCTCAGAGTGAATGGGCTTCATCTTTGAGGTGAGCTGTATAACCAAAAAGTGCCAGCTAGGAGTGACTGATGAGCCATTTTTTTTTTCAGGAACAGAAAGCAGAGTTATTGGCCTGTAGCTGCTGCACTATGTGCATGGGCCTTTATCCTGATAAAGTGGAATGATGATCCCTTCCTTCCTCACCATTGGTACCTTCCCTGTGGTTCAAGCGTGGACAAAAAATTGGAATAATGCTACACTTAGGGGCTCTATAGTGCACCTGAGAAGTTTGGGTGTTATGCTGTTGGGTTCAGCAGTACACTCTCTTCTGAGTTTCTTTATGGCAGAATGGACCTCTTCCAATGCAGAGGTTTCGGAATCAGGGATTTCATCTATCAACTTGTCCAGATCTGAGCATGGAGTTGTTCAGGATAGTTAAGCACAGTCTTATAATATTCTTTCCATCTTTGTAGGACTTCTTCTTAGGTTGAGCATGTTTTATCATCAGCCTTATTTATCAGCATAAACCCTGCACAAAGTCCAGTTTTGGATCAAAGTGATTGAATAACTTGCAGATCATAATTTATTAGATCTTCTTCCTTCTTCTACCTCTTTTGCCAAGTTCTCAAAATAAGCTTCATGATCCACTTTTACTCTTGCTCAAAAAATACCCCATTGTCATGGCACTGTCTGGTCTCAGATTTCTTTTGCAAAATTTGAAATGTCTGATCAATTTAGTCAAGGGTGTTGCATGTAGAATTCCAGTTTTGGAATGGCATCTATGACTTCTTGGATGACCGTGCTTATGATTGTCCAAGCTGATTCTGCATCATCTGGGAGAGTGCCAAGTGCATCAAATTTGTTGCACACTGTGACAGAGTACTTATTAGCAAGTGCTGAATGTTCACAGATGCATTGTGCCTATGTTTCATAACAGGTGCACTCCTTTTGAAATCAGAGGGTAATTGCCATTTTAGCACAAGGAGATGATGGTCAGTATTTGCTGGGACTTCTGTACCTCTGTGTACACCCGATATGACCTTACTGTTTTATGATCCAATATATGGCTCAGCTCCTTCCTCGTCCAAGCATAGTTGGTTATCCAGGTTTCCAGATGAATATCTAAGCACCTGAATCAACTTCCAGTAATGGTAATATTATGAGACATGTAAAAAGAGAGAAATCTCAGAGTTATTTATGGTTTCAGAGCAAAATGGGCCAAGAATAGTCTCAAAGGCATTTCTGGGACAACTTGGTTTAGTGTTCATATATCCAAGAATAATAAGTTCATTGTGCAGTGAAACAGATTGAGCCATTGCTTCTTGCTACTAATAGAATTTGTCTTTATTAGCATCCTTAGCTACAACAATGGATAGCTGTGCATGGCACCACGTCAACGTGGCATATAGTAGTCCATCAGAAATAGGGTGCCACACTGAATGATTTATTAAATGGTGGAAAGAGGATGAGTGCCATCTAATTTATGTAGTTAGTTCCTTCAGAATACAGAAGACCTGCATCCTCACAGAATGATGACCATGTTTCACAAGTCGTTGCCTTGGTTATACAATTGCAATGTTGTATCTTTTCAACTATTGAACTAACAAAACCTGGTACCTGACATCATTTAGGGTTTGTACATTCCTGGTGGCAAATCTGGTGGATTTTTCTGAAATCATTTGTGAACACCATAGTCATTAGGGAGTTCAGCCTAAAGTGTGGACCATGTTTTATTGGATGTTCCTTGATTCCATCTGTCACCTGAAGACAGGGGAGATGTAATATGGTGATTTGGGGACACCAGCCCTCTTCTCAGAATCCCTTCCACATGGAGCAGATGGTTCTGAGGTCATAGATCAGCCACCTTTACTGCTGTTTGGGAAATATTTTTCCTTCTTTTCTGGGTCTGCCCTTGGCCTTCACTCGGAACTCTGAGCCAGGGCCCTTATTGGATGTTACTGGCTGGAGTCAGCCAGAACTGAGACTCATGATGGCAGAGTTGATCACACCCAGAAGTAGCACAGCAAATACTGCTTCTCCATCTGCTATCATAAAGGTATGGGCTTATTGACACCTGAACAAATTATCCCCAAATAAATTCTTTGGCTAGTATTACTACGGAATGAAGAACTGCCACATCGATACAGACACTTGCAAAATTAGTGAGAAGATAAACAAGAGCAGTTACAATAAAATGTAAATGCTGCTTAAAATGCTGTGGGCTTTTTACCTCCAAGGGATCCCCTCTAAATCTGATTAAAGTCAAGTAACTGGCATGCAGTTCAGATAGCTTAGCAGTGGGAACACATATGATTGGCCATATCTGGCACACAGATGTTTCGGTTTGCATTTGATAACTAGCCAGCAAACAGGCAGACGCCACATTGTAGAAGGGAATCTTCCACAGATGTTTCTCAGAGAGAGTGAAGTTCACCTTCTGTAGATAAATGGCCATTCTCATTCCTTCTCAGAATATATGCTAGACGGTGGGCAACCCAAATACAGAACAATAATTTTGGCAAGAGCTAATGTATATGTAGACTAGTTAGCCCCAAAATAATCTTTCAGTGATGTAAAGGAACACCAAGTTTGCATTGCTAGTGCTGTCGTATTTTAAACTAATTGGGGGGGGAAAGCCTACCTGTTATGTTCTAGAGAACTCAGAATTTGTGCCTTAACAGATTTTGCTGCTGAATCTGGTACTGATGATGACGGTACTGATGATGACAGTCCTGCTGCTACTTAGATCATTAATAATGGTACTCACAAAATTTCCATCTCTTGAGCATCATGAACACACAGCATGGAAAATCTATCATTTGCACTGGGTAATGCAGAATCTAAACTTACATTTACGTAAGTTATGCCCACGTGGTGTGGCATTCTGTCCCCCTCCAGTTGTGGCTAGGCCACATAGAGATTGATGAGCCTGCTACAGCCCTAGCTAAGAGACCTGGGTCTTCTAGTTCAGGCAGTAGAGGCTCATGCATTAAGATCCAGAGCTCCCAGGTCAATCCCCACCACAAACAGCCCATCCAGGGGTGTCAGCATTACATTTAAAAAAATCAAATATTCTAGTAGTAAAAGGTGATCATCAAGTGGCTCAGAGGCTTGGTATAAAACTTTCTGAGGCCCCCTTTTTCTGGTCCTTTCATAGCCTTTTGAAAGGGAGAGAGGAATATTTATTACTAAACCTGATCATAGATTTGGGTTCAGTTCAAGGGATGTGTCAACATACAGCTTAGTTCTTATTTCTCTGAATCCGCTGCACAGTTGTGAAAATAATCTTCTGCCCAGATAAGTACACTTCTGTATTTGTTTTTTTCCAGTGACAGCTCAACTAAAGCAATAGAGCAGAGGTAGGAAACCTGTTGCTTAGGGATACCTGTGTGGTTCAGTTGTTAAATATTACAACTTGCTTCATAACCAGTTCTGTTGCTAATTGTGTATATGTATGAGAGGCACCCTTGCCCCTCAGTGTCTTATAACCCCACTTGCCCACTCAAGGAACTCCCAACACAAGTAGTCAGCAATAGCAGTGTAATATAAAGCAAATAGTAATATTTCTCTGCTGTGATTTAGTTATTCCTCTCCCCACCAGTCTTTAATGAACTTCTGAGATCCTTGCTTATAACTAATTGGCACAAATAGACAGAATGCCTAAAGTGGTCTGAACATAAGTCTTAATACTTGTTTGTTTATTGTACAGGCAATGTAAGACTTAAGGTGTCCTTATTTATTCTCTCCCTCGCTCCTTTCTTTTCCCCTTGCCTTTTTTTCAAACATCTCTCACTTTTTCTTTTGGAAATTAAGTTTTAAATTTTTTAAATGAATGGGATGGATGGGTCACAATTAATAAAGTGGCACTGCACAAGCTAGTAATGCCCACTGCTCTTGAAAACATACTCATATTTACTAACTAGCTAAATTAGACATGCATACAGACAGGGGAGAAATTTCATTATCAATGGCTAGAATTGGATGGAATCGAGTATTTTCTCTACAAAATCTAGGTCATTTCTCCCTGGTCCCTTCTCTTACCAGTAGACCATATTTTCTCAGATTGGCAGCTAACATGGACTTTGCTGTTCCTCAGGAGTAAGATTTGTTCTTTTGAGAGCTGGGAATTCATACATATAGAATGGGGACCTAGGATAGTGTCCTGGAGATGAAAAATAGCTCTGGAGTGTAGAGCATGCACACCCAGAGAGACTGGATGGAAAATATTTAGACTGTGACTCACCAGAGCTGGGATTGTACCTTCTTTTCTGTTTGGAAAATGCCCAGGAGATACAAAAGAAAAATACATGATAATATACCTGAAGCTATATGTTAGTTCAGCTTTCTTTAGTTTAGTTGAGATGGTATAAGAAAATGTTACAATGAATTGTGAGGAAATATGTGCCCAGCTATAACTTCTTGGTGAGACATATACTTCTGTTTCATAAAAGAAATGTCAGTGTTTTTAAAGAAATAAAAATAGATGATGTTGCAGTTGATCCATTGTATGATGTTGACTTGAAGGGAAATCTATTGACATTGGACCTAGAAATTACTATATAAGGAAAATGCCCTTTTTATAAGTGAAAATTTACTTGCTGAAAATCAAACTAACAATAAACACAGTCTTATACTAGTTAAGAGTTGCTTACAAAGCAACAAAAATATCCTATCTATTGTATCATTGGTTGAGCGGCTGTATATTCTGTAAAATGGCCAGCAAAGAAGGCAGACGATTAGCATAGTCAAAAGTAGATCTTTACCTTTCCTCCTCTGCAGCATGTGATGTATGCCTGGCTTCAACCCACTTGGACATCAAGAATACCATTCTTTCCACCAGGCCACAATGTGTCTCATATTGTAAGGAAACATAGCGCCAAGAAAAAACACCACCAGAAACATTGCAATTTACAGTGCTGAAATTATACTGGATTAAATAACTGGAAGTATTTGAGCGATAGAGTAAAATTAGCTCATTGATAGTGTAATCTCTCTAATGATCACATATGTAATATTATATTTTTGTATGTCCTACCTAATCACATCTGTAGGTTCCTTAGATTTATGCTATGTCTTCCTTCTGTGATGAAGAGCCATGGGAAAAGGAATATGTACTGTCCAGGATGCCGGAAGATTATGGCATGAAAGCATTATGTTAAAGCTGTTTCAAATTATAAAGCATGTAGGAAAACAAAATCTATTAATAGGATTCACTGGTGATGATGTGTTTGGGGGGATGGGGAAGAAAGGTTGATGGTGTTTGTTATTCCCCTCAACTATTTGTGTATGGGTTCTCTATATACTCACTCTTCTTCCAAATGGTGGTGAGGAAATGGCCAAGATTAGCCAAAGTAAATAATCCAAAACATTGTACCCTCGCCTGTAGACATAGCCTATAGACATTGTGCATTACTTTTGGAGCAAGCCCCATGAAATCTGAGATCAGTCAGAGTTCCTGAGGTCCTTCCTAAATCTTAGCAAACAGCACCACTGCTAAATATCGAAGCAAGTTTGCTTGGGAGCTGAAAGACTGTATTGTGTATGTATATGTAATATTAAATACTTCCATACCAGCTTTCATTTGTGGACCAGAAAACACTTTACAAACACTAATATAGTAAACTTCATAACACCTCTGCACAGTAGCTAATTATTACTCCATTTTACAGATGGGAAAACTGAGACACAAAAGGATAAAGCAATTTGCCCAATACCATAGAACCCAGAATTCCAGCTTTCATTCTCTATCATGTTTGGTGTTATTTTTTTTTCTTCTTGTGCTTTGAAAATACTGTGAGTTCTTCATTCCTTCACTGTGTCCAGCATGAATGTGTTTGCATTACTATCTGTGTAAAATAGAGATAGCTACATACACAGCTCAGAAGTTGAGAAACAATTTCCCTTAAAAGTTATTTCCTTTGTTCTGGATAATTTACAACATATGTTTTTGTGAATCTGCCTAGGGCACCAAGCCTGATGTGGTTAGGTTAACATTAGTGCCAGAGTCTTTTGCTCATGACTTCATGCAGCAGTTGAGCTTTCCTAAAGTTCTAAACCCACATTATGTCTGTGGTGCTTCTTTGCATTATAGCTCCTTTTAACATTTTTACATGACAGAAAGTCAGATGTTGGAGGAAGCCTTTAGAGGAATTTAGGATATCAGCTCAATTTGTCTGAGATAAACAGGAGGAATTTGGATGTGTTAAGCAGTTTTGCCAAGAAGAGATTTGTCCATAACAATCATAACAACTTTTTGGTTGACTAGATCTGTGACATCTTCATTTAAATTTTCCAAAGATGGACTTCATTTTCCCCCTGGAACCAAACCTTAGTTACTAGTAATGCATTGTGTAAAATAGTTAAGCCCACTGTGGTCCAAACAAATGTAATTTTGGAAGAGTTGTTTTTTAAAATAACATATTTTTGTTTGATTATTAAAATGCTGATTTTAAAATGACTTTTTCACGTTTCTATTAAACATGGTTTAGTTGTTGCATTAACTGCTTTGCTGCTGATGCTGAATGTGTGTAAATTCTGGCAGCCTTTTTGAACCAAATACCATTTAAAATGAATGGAATAGTACCAGTTACGTCCCACCTTAAGATTGTTGGAAATACATAACATGCCTTTCAGCAATGGTGGTAACAGGAAAGAAATATCTCTTTAGTACTAAATCTTTAAGATCTATAGTTGTCTGAGTTTCTATATACAGCAAATGGCGTGCTTTAAACGTTCAGGTTTTCCTCTGTGTACATTTTTGCAGTAACAAAGTATAGAGATTAAAAGAATAGATCAAATCCCTAAAATGTGCTGTGGAGAATGTTTTTTACAGCTAGATTGATAAAAAAAGTAACTCTGTTAAAACCTTGGGTAAAAGTTTATATTTCTTGCAGCGGCCTCTGCATGTGAAATGTAGTTGGCAAGTATTTTTATGTGTGCCTGTTAGTTTGAATGCGCGATGCTGATCTGTTTTTTGTCCTCCCTGACGGTTATTATATCCTAATGGGTGCAACACTGCACTAATGATCCTTGTGTATATAAATTCTTCTTGTTGTGTGCAGACACCATAGGGCCACATAAAAATGTTTGCCTCAATTTCCCTGCAAAAAAGGAGCTCAGAAACCAGACTTGGCCAAGTAACAGATTTTTAAAGGTAGAGGAACCCAATAAAATTACCAGCTTTTCACAGCATGAGTCTACTTCCTTTTGACATATTGTGAGGTGTAGGTGAAATATTCTAACTGAACTGACAGTGTAAGGAGGACAGCTAACTAGAAAGCAAGATAAAAGTAAAAACCACCAATGATGATTGATATTGCAGTAGCTATTAATTGTTTTGGAACCTCTTTTGTAGATTTCTGACACTTCTCCTTTATAACTTACTCCTGTGCAAGTCTTGGTGTAATGAGATTTAATGTAGTAAAGTACCACAGTCAAATGTACTGTATCAGGGAGTTATTTTTAATACTGTAGTTTCTTGAGACACGTGAGTCACAAAATGTTTTTTAAGAGGATTAAGGAGCTTTAGCTTTAATCTAGCTCTGAAAAAAAAAAGTAAAAATAATCACAGAATGCTTCTTCCATATAGTTCAATGAATGTTGTTAAAATGGCACCAATTCAAATGAGGTTATGCAGCATATTATGAATTTAGTGCACACACTTTAAGTATAGTATATAACAGATTCAGATACCGTGCAACTGTGAACTTGGGGATCACTGCCATCACTCCAGAATTTGAGAGGCGGGGGGGTAAGAAACCAAGCAAATTGTTATGATTGTACATTTTCCCATTTTTGTATAGTACTTCCAACATGAAGGATGCTAACTTTGTTGACAGTGGGTGAAGAAAATACATAGGGATAGATCATTAAAGTTATTTAGGCACCTAGAGATGCATATAGGTGACTAGAGGCATTTTCAAAAGCACATGGTTGCCCAACTGCCACTTTTGAAAATCTCACAAGACATCTACATGATTCTTTAGGTGCCTGAATACATTTAAAAATCTGGCCCATAGGCCCCAATTTAGTTGCTAGCATGTGAGCTCAGCTGTCTGCCTGTGCCTCAGCAATAACTGTAGGATTGGAGCCCTACTAAGTCAGAAAGCAGTATCTCTGTGCTGTTTAATACAAGTAATCAGTTGTTCAAAGGATAAAATAACTCATGTTTGTCTTCCTTTGTATTTAAGCTTATTATCGATTATTATTGATTCAGTTTAAAGTCAGTTTAGATATTAGAATATATTTGAATATTTTAATTTCCCCCCTTAAACTTTTAAGGCTCAACGATTGGTTTAATCCTGTCAATTTATTTTAATGTAACTGGTTATTGTACTGTTCTTTATTTAACAATAGTTATATCTGGGTATTTAGCATAAAAATGAAAAATGTCCATAATGTTGGAGCCTTTTCTGTCCAATAAATCATCCTCCATTTGGAGATATAAGCACTAACATAATAACAATCCTGATTTTTGTGTTATCATTCTTGTACTTTTTGTAATTGAAAATATCAGTTATAATTATATTTCTGTACATTTAAGATCTTTGTTATTAGTTATTTCTTTTATTATCCATAGAGCTAGTAAAAATTATCATACATTCATCAACTGAAAACTGATGATTGCTTCATTGCAAGTCCATTTACCAGTTTGAACTAAACAACTATACATACTGTAGAAGCTGATGGAAAGACATACTGGTGAAATCTAAAATAAAAATAATAAAAATCTTCCCTTTTTAAATGCATTTTTCAATAGCCCAAGATAGGATGGGAGAGAAATGAAACTGAGAGGGGAAAATTTAAGCTAAAAAATCAGAAAAATGTCTTGATAATGAGATGTATTAGGCTGTGGAAATGGACTTTCAAGAGAAGTCCCAGTCCCTTGGGACCTTTTGAAATAGGACTGGATACTACATTAGAGAATGTCTTATGTAAAACAAGCTTCAGTTGGCAGATAGATGATCTAATAGATTCCATCTCTAACTATGTTTATTTGAATATAAAATAATTAGCTTAGCTGTTTAGCTCTTTTGTATTTGTCTAAACTTTTTAGTTCTAAAAATGTGACAAATATAGAAGCAAATCTTCCTTTTTTTCATTTGTAATATCTTTCTCCCTGCCACTTTCCTGCCCCTCTCGCCAAGGTGTAATGTCAACAACAGATGGAATCATAATTGACAGACAAAATTTTAAAGCATTCTAAATGTCACTGATCGTTTTAATAAAATTAATTAGCCTGCCACAGAGAAAATTTACTAGCCTGCTGGTTAATTTCACAATGTAAAATCGTGGGGTAGGACGGAGTGCAGGAGAAACCTTATTACTTTTGAATAATTATTTAAAGATGTGTGCCTTGTCTAATTCAAACATCATCAATGGCGAATGCAGCAACAGCTTTTTATATCTTTTAAAATTGCAAGTGGTCATATCTCAACATATAAGTGAGGAAATCAAATACAGCTGAAATTTTAAGGTATCGATCGGGTACCAACTAATGATAATTCACTGGTCACATAGAAAATTACTGAAACCTTAGTTTTGATGGTGATGTTATTAATATTCCTATTACTATTTAATGTAAGTAGATAATTTAGATTCCAGATACAAAGCGGCTTGAAATTATATGCCTAAATGAATGTAATGTTCCGAATCTTGATAAAAACACATTTTGTTTTCAGAAGAAATGAAAGATCTTTAGTCATTTGTGTGACATTACATAAAATATCTTATTGGCAGTGAATATTCACTTCACAGTGCACCTGATACCTGCAGTCTGATTTAGTTTTGAAAAACATGACTAATGTAGTGCCTAAATTAAATTGCAGTGAGACATGCAGATGATAGAATTAAATAATGCCATGTAATTCAGATCTGCAGTAGGAACCAGCTTAGCCTTTTTCATTTTATTTTTTTTTTTAAATTCCAGTGGGCAAAGGAAGTGAACAGTAATCTGCTAAATAGAGAAGTTCATATATTGCTATTAGAGCTGGTTAGAACTTTCCCCACAGAACGGGTTTCCAATAAAAAATACTGATTTAACGAAATCAAAACATTCTGCAGGAACATGTCAGTTCTGACAACGTTTAAGAGAAACCTGCCTGGCTTCCTGCCAGCTCACCTGCTGCACAGCTCCTCAAGCTTCCCAGCCTGTCAGCAGCCCACCTAGCAGGCTGCTGGGGATCCAGCAATTCCAGGCTCCATGGCTCCGTGCCAGCCTAGGCTACCAGGGCTTCCAGCCTCTTGACTCCTTGACATCCTAGCTGTTAAGAAGCCAGGGAATTCAGGTTCCCCAGCTGGCCAGCTCTTTGGAGTGCCAGGGAGCCAACTGGCCACTTCCTTGGCTCCTTGCTGTCTAGCTCCCCAAGCAACCCAGGATGCTGGGTGGCCAGCTGGTCAGTTCCTTGGGTTCTTAGGGTCCCGAGCAGCCTGTCCCAAATTGGGAAAAAGTCAAAAAATTAATTTTTCAAGTGAGCTAAATTTTTAAAAAGTCCATTTCTGGAGAACAGTGATGAATTTTTTCAGCTTGCTCCCGGAGCCGGCTCCCATCCCAGGCTAGCGTCCCAGGCTGCCCGACTCCATGGGCGGACAGTTCCCCGACTGCCTAGGTGCCCCAACTCTATGGCCAACCTAGAGAGCCACCCGCACTGGGAGTCAGGCAGCCCCAGGAGCAAGCTGAAAAAATTCATTACAGTTTTCTGAAACTTAATGTTGTGAAAATTCAACTCCTGTGACATATTTAGAATTTATGATTTTCTCCCAATTTAGGACAAAAGAATTTCAAAAACTTCAAAAAAAGTTTGCGTGAGTTCAATTCTGTTTTCTGTCCAGTTGTGATCTATAAGATATGCTACCTAGAAAACAGAGGTTAACCCAATATGTTTTTTTTAGTATGTAATTTGTTATTTTGTCCTTTTCAGCTACACTAAATGTGGATGACTCCATAGTAGACCTGGAAACACTGGAAGCACTGTATGAGAATGTAAGTATGAGGAAAACATCATGTGAAACAGCACAATGTTCATAGTTTCAGATTTTTACCAAGTGCAAACACACTCAAAGAATAAATACTGTTTTATTTTGTGACCATATTACACAAAAGAGAGTATATAAAAATGAATGTATGTATTAGTGGATATCTTCAAAATGTAGTTAAGCCAACACAATGCATGTATTTTGCCAGATCAAGTCTCCTGTGGGGAATATACTGTATATACTCGTTCATAAGCCAAACAACTTTTTTAGTAAAAAAGGGAAGCACTAGAGACAGGGGTCGGCTTATGAACGGGTATAGAGAGGGAGAGGTGGGACACAGCCCCTCCCCCCAACAGAGGGAGCAAGGAGAGGCGGCAGAGCCAGCAGGGAAGAGGCGGGGCCAGAGTCTCTCCAGATCTTCACCCCCCCAAACGTTAAGACTACTTTTAAGGCATACTATGTGATTTGCTTTGTCTTGCCTTCCCCAGCCAACTATTCTACAACACAATACAGTGTGCAATAGCTTGTGTTTTTTCTTTCTATTTGGTAACCAGGAAGCTCTAGAGGGAGTTGAGTTATGAGGCAGAGTAACTGGCAGAGGAAGGGGAAGCAAAGCATCTACAGGACTCTGCAAGGAGATATCTTTGACCTTGAAGTGTTTAAGCTCTGGGAAGGAATATTCCCAAACTCACTGTGGGGAAGGGATTTTCTCCACTCCCTCTCTCTACTCTATAAAATGGGAAGGGAAATTTGGAAACATATGTTTAGGAGCTGATTGTGAAAACTGGAGCATGGGACAATTTGAAGGCCTTCTGTAATGTAAGATTTAGATCTTGGTGCACAGAGGTATTAATCTGCTATGCAATAGAATAAATTTGATTTTGTATTGTGACCTTCATAAAACAGTATCACAAAATGCTTCATGGAATTAAATAATACAGGTGCAAAATTCAACTACAAAATGAAAATAGAGAAATAGTTCTGTGAATGTGATGATGGGTTTATAGCAACTTTCTGTATTTATATCCTGCTGGCTCTGTCATGAGAGCACTTGTCCCTAAGGTGAGGGAAACAGCACTATAGGTGCAAACCCTGGCTAGGCTGTAGTTAGAGGGGAAAATACTCAGAAAAGTTCTTCAGTTGGATCCAGCCAAGATAAATATAATGACAAAACAGAGAAAATAAGTCTTGAATCATATAGGTGAGTAACATTAAAAGATATCAAGTGTTCTTCATAATTCAACTCCATCTCCTGATCTGTATACTAAGTATCATTCCTGGGGGACGTTGGAAAAATAGACTGTATAATGGTGACCATTTAAGAATGTTCTCATTTTAGCAGGGCCACAAAGTTCAGCTGCAGACCTCAATCTCCCCTGAGTTTGGGACTGTTCGAGTCTAGAGTAGCAGTTTGGGCCTACCTCTCATTTTTTTAATAATAATTTTTCATGTTCTTGTATAGTGTCTTACAAGGGACACATAGGCAACTCAGAATTGTGTTATAAAGAAAATGAAATACAAATTATACTCTGTTGAATTGTACTCTATTGAATGTAAGCAGAAAGAAAAAATGTTTATCAACATCCCTTAGAGAGAGAAGGGGAATGCCCTATAGAAATAGTACAGAGTACCCTGTTCATCTTTAATATTACCCCACTTCTGCATGACAAAAACTTGTGTACATGTGGGAATGTGGAAAAGCAGTGACTTTTGGTAAGGAAGCCTGAACAAATTTAATTATATTGAATCAAGTCCTTACCAAATTTGGGGGAGAAAAAAAAAAGCATTACTGGTAGAATAGGGGAGATTTACGCTAAAATGGATTACCAGAAACATGTTTTTAAAAAGCCAACTTAAGTAAAGCAGATGAAGGATTTGTTGAATAAGGCGTGTTCTCAACTTTATCAAGAAACTTTATCAGACAAAAGAACCTGCATAATTGTTAAGTTATTACTGATATCAGGATGAGAATATATTTTACCAGTCACATTTTTATATCTTTGACCTTGAGCAAAAGACAATGGTATGAGTTTAGCATATAGATCCACTTTCACTCACACTAGTATATATAGAATACATGAAGTGAGGCTCTGTGCATTTTTAGGAGCATGTGTGATTTGGGGAAAGTAAGTAAAAAGAGAATGGGCGGAATTTTTAGAGATCAGCAAATAATAAGATGGGTTGATTGTATTTAAAAGGAAAGCTTCTCATTGCTAGTTTCTAATTACAATCACACAGAGAGCGCAAAAGGATGAACTGGAGAAAATAAAGCAGTATTATGAGACTTCAAAGGAAGAGGAACTGAAGCTCTTGGACAAACCAGAACAGTAAGATTTTTTTAAAATATTTTTCCATTATGCAGAATGGCCGTTGGCTAGGAGGTTGAGGGAGTGTAGGGACAGAATTCTGGCTGGTTAACACTTTTTAAAAATCCATATTTCAAGAGATGGTATGAAAACTGATTACATTGTCCCTTTTTTTGATGTAGTGCATATAATGTTGCATTGACTGGGACCACTACAACAGATGAAATATACTGATTTTGCTACATGACCTTGAGCCAGTCACAATTTCTGTGCCTGCATGCTCTCATTTTTAAAATGCTTATCTTCCTCTCCTAGGCATCGAGCCTGAATTAATATTTGTAAAGCAGTGATGTGCTTGGATGGAAAGGTGCCATAGAAGTTGCTGTTATAATAAAACCTAAAAGCAAAACTCAAATCGTGCGAATTCCCAAATGGAATTATAATCCTATAATTCAGAATGAACCTATCTTTTATTAAAACAATGTATTTGATCCCAAATTTATGTCTAGCACTAGTTTCTGCTCCCTCCCTGCTGCTCCTTCCTCCTTACTGCTCTCCTCCCCGTCCACTGGCCTCCATCACACTCTCCTTACCACCTGTGTTCCCACACTGAGGCCCCTCAACTGCCTTGCTCTTTTCTACTCTTCACTATGCTGCTGCTCAGTCATCTTTGGTATAAGAGAGAGTGGGAGGAAACGTGTGGATGATGAAGGAGGAGTGTAGGCAGCAGAGATGGCATCTGAGCATGAGAGCTGGGACAACAGAAGGGATATTTTTTTATGCAGTTTCTTTAAGGCTGGAGGTTGGTGTTGGAGGGCAAAAAGATTTTTCTCCTTTCCCACCCTCAGAGCAAGCCAAGCAGCTGTTGCTGACATCTACATATTGGGGAATTGGTTAATGTCTGAGGATATGAATATCTCCCAAATATTAAAACCTCAGAATATGAATCTCCTTCAAAATTATATACAATCTTGTTCATCCATCCCTTGTCTTTGGGTTTTCATTGAACACACTCAGGTGAGCCCTGGTCTACAGCATGATACATTGTGACTATTTGATATTTCCCAGAGTTTAAATCTTTGGCAACCTATTTGCTATATCTCTGAGTGAAACAAATATAAGCACATTTTATGTCCTGGAAAATATGAATCACACTTAGTGTTCTGGAATTATAAGAGGCCATGTCAAATTTTGTACATCCTGGTGGGGAGAGGTTGGTCCACATTAGTCACCCTGTCAGTTTCATGCTATCATTGTTCTGTAGTTAAAAATAAGGCATTTTAAAGAAACCAATTATTGTTGGTAATTCCAAATAAAACGATAGTCTCCTTTTTCACCATCTAGTCTTTACCAAAACAGTTCTTATAATCCTTACCTAATTATCCCATCATTTCCCCTGTTATTGAGAGATGTTGATTAAGGAGACTTTTCTTTTTTAAATATTGCTTTAAAATGAAATAATCAACCAGTGGTCAAGCATCAGGGCCTGCAGCTGAGCCTTGGACCAGTTATTTGACCTCAGCTGAACACATCGATAGACCAAACCTACCAGGCCTGCTCTGAAGCCAAGGAACAGCAGCCCTGGCTGCGGCTCAGTGCTTTGCTTGCAACTGCTCCTGTTCATGCCTTGTTCGCAGCCTTGCTCCTGCTCTGCTCCCATCTGTTCCAGAACTGCTCTCCTGCTTGTTTCTTGACTCTGGCTCTGAGTCCAGCTCTGACCCCTAGGCTTGATCACCCACTGCTGCAACCACTAGGCCTGACCACCCACATCCCAGTCCGTGACAGTTTGAGCAGCATCCTCCTGAAAGAAGGGACAGCTTCTGCTAGAAGAATGGATGCTGCTAAGCCCAATGTCTCCCTGTCAGAGATAGTGAGTATCTTGCAGAACCTGCAGACTCAGGTTGCTGCCCTGCAGGCCTGGAGTGTGGCCCGCAGTTCCAACTCCAGCCACTCGAGAACCAAAAATTTCCCTGCTGGATGAGTTAGCTGGCGACTGCAGTAAGTTCCTCAAGTTTCTGAATTCTGCTGGCCCTATTTCTGTTGTGCCCTCAGTCATTCCCCCCATCCACTCCTGAGTAGAACTTATCATCAGGCTGCTGACTAGGGAGGCGTTGGCCTGGGCCTCTCCATTGCTGGAGAATACTAGTCCTCTCCTGAGCCAGTTGAGAATTTTTGTTCAAGCCATTGTGATGATTTTCAATGACCTCAGTCACATGTGTATAAAAGAGGCTGCTCTCCAGGCATTGCTGCAGGGGCATTGTCCAGTTGCTAATTATGCCTTGGAGTTTCGACACCTGGTAGCAGCCACCAAATGGAATGAGGTCATGCAGCACTAGCACTGAGCAGGAAGTTCACCTTAAATGATGAGGTCAAAGGCAAGCTGGTGCAGATGGAGCCTCTGACAGGTCCAGATGCCCTAACTGAACCGTGCATAAAAAATATATATAATATATAATAAAAAAAATAAACTAACAGCTGCCTGATGGAACGCCACCAAGTAAGAAGGTTAGCTTCCTGACCCTACCAGTTACTCTGACTCCAGCCAACCAACCTTCTGCTCCTTCCTCACAGCCTATGTCTATACAGGTTGACCACACCAGTCCCTGCTTCTGTAACACAAAGAAAAACAGGCCTCAGGCCTATGCCTATACTGTGGGGAACTGGGACACTTAGCATTGATTTGCCCTGCAGATGCCCAGTCTGCATCCCAGTCAGGAAGCACCGAGTTCCAGTAGGGGGTTGGCATTCTCCCCCTTGCTCTGATACCCTGCACCAAAATTTATCTGCTGGTACTCTGTCTCCTCAGGTAATTTAATGGACTTGAATTTGCTTGAGAGCATAATGTCATCACCAAGTGCAAAATTTCCCTGACTTAGTGTCCATTGCTGGACCACTCCTCTCTTCAGGCTCTCACTCACCTATCTGCCCCTTAGACCCCTTCAGGGTCATCAAGAAATCCTTCAGTTCGGGTTGATCCATATGCCACATTCTCCTGTTCTCCTCTGTATTCCCTGGTTCATTGCCCAGATCCATGTATCTGCTTGCAGACTGACATGGTGCATTTTAGTTCACTATACTGCTGGGATCTTGCCTCCCAAAATCCAACCACAGACATAAATGTTCTGCTTCTCTGCCCATCTCCCAGGAGATTTCAAAACAAGTGGGTTAGTCCAAAAGGATCCTTTGCAACAATTATGGTCTCCCCAACAGTCCTGGTACCTGTGATACCTGTCAAATATAAAGACTTCACTAACATATTTGACAAAAAGAAAGCTGACATCTTGCTACCTCACTGTATATATGACTGCCCTGTTGACCTCCAACCTGGAGCAGCAATCCCTTTTGGGTGTATCTATTCCCTCTCAGAAAATGAGTTATCGGCTTTTTGAAGCTATCTCCAAGAAAACCTGCAAAGCGGGTTCATCCATCTCTCCAAGTCCTCAACCAGGGCTTTTCTTTTCTTTGTGAGTAAGAAGGATGGCTTCCTGTGGCCTTGTGTGGATTAACAGCCATTAAACAATGTTGCAATCCAGAACCAGTACCCCTTACCAATGAACTCTTTGAGAGACTCTGCTCCACCAAGGTCTTCACCAAGTTGGACCTTTGTGGAGCTTGTAACCCAGCTCGGATTAGAGATAGAGATGAATGGAAGACAGCCTTCGCTCTCGGTATGGACACTTCAGTACTTGGTTATGCTCTTCAGCTTGTACAACACTCTGGTGACTTTACAGTGCTTCATTCATGATCTCTTAAGGGACATGCTGGATCCATTTGTGGTTATCTACCTCAATGATATCCTCATTTTTACTGAGCATCTGATCAACATGTATGCTGAATCTTAGAAAGATTCTGCTGAAACCACTTATAGGTGATGCTCAAGAAGTGTGAATTTGACCAGGACATGACTGAATTCCTGGGGCATATTGTTTTCCTCAAGGGACTAACTATGGACCCATGCAAGGTGGCATCCATGTCATGGTTGATTTCCTAAGTAAGATGGTGCACTTTGTTCCGTGCCATGCCTTCAGAAACAACGTGTCTCTTCCTAGAGAATGTCTTCCATTACCATGGATCACCAACTGGCCTCATGTCGGATTAGAGCTCCTGTTCATCTCCCCTTTTTGGTGGGTATTTCTAAGATTTCTTGGCATAAGTCCCTTTTCTGCTTATCACCTGCAAATCAATGGGTGACCAGAACATATCAGCCAGATTCTAGAATGGTATCTTCACTGTTTTTTGAATTATTAATTTTCTTTGTGGAATTTGCCTACAATAATGCAACCCACGCAAAGTCCATTCTTGTTTTCATCCAGACATACCCACGAGTTCCCAGGTACATACCACCATGGACTTGGCTACACACTTGCTCGAAGTGCACCGAGAACTCAAGAAAAATTTAAGATCTGATAAAGAAGCTTATAGCACCATGCTAGCCAGGGCCACCAAACTGCCCCAACCCTGTTGTAGGGACAGAGTTTGGTTATCGACCTAGAATCTTAAAGCCCGTCAGCCAAACTGGATTACCAGTACCTGGGCCATTTTGTTGGAACAGATCAATCCAATAACATGCAGTCTGCAGCTACCCGAGTCCCTAAAGATCCATCCTGTATTTCATATCTTCCTTCTACAGCCTTAAACTGAGAATCCCTTCCTGAACCGCTCCAACCCACTTCCACCATCCATAACCATTTGAGGGCAGGAGGAAATATTTGATCTGATGAATTCTTTCCTCCTAGTGAGTTGGGGGGAAACTCTAGTACCTGGTGGACTGGGAATGCTACAGTCCAGAGGACCAGTCCAGGGAAATTGTGGAGAACATCTGTGCTGAGCATGGGACCAGTTAGTTAACCTAAGCTGAAAGCCTTCATTGACTGGACACCCTGATTGGCTGAGAGGTGTCACCAGGCCTTCTCTTTAGCCCAGCAGCTGTACCAGGCCAGAACCTGCTCCCTAAAATTCAAAGGTATCTTGATAAATTGGAGAAGTGGGCTACAGACACAAAATGAAAGACAAAATGATAGACAAATGTAAGTGCTACATTTAGAGGAGAAAAACCAAATTCATAAATACAGAATGAGGGATAACTAGCTTGGCTGCAGCACTGCTGAGAAGGATCTCGGACTTGAGGTTGATCACAACCGCAACATGAGACAGCAATGGGATGCTGTTGAAAAAAAAAAGGTAAATGCAGTTTTTGGTTGCATTAATAGCCTTGTTCCCAGCTGTACTTGGTTCCTGACTCCGGCTCTGGTCTTCGGTGCTGTTTCTGGCCTCCGATTGCCGCTCCAACTAGTCCTGACCACCCTCTGCTTTGACCACTAGGCCTGACTGCCCACACCATTGTCCATAACACCAGTGATGCTCTTACATCAGTTTTATAAGCCATTCAAAATACTCCACTTTCTGGAAACTCAATAAATCAATTGTGCTGTTATGACTATCCACTCAGTCTCAATAAATGCGGACCAGGGGCTTTTGTTGGAACTACATTAAGCATATTCATCCCACAAAAGATTAAGCACACAAGAGTTCCAACCTTGTATTTGCAGATTAAATTAGTTACTGCGGGACATAAACCTGACTGCATTTTCATTGGTAAGGCTCAAAGCACAGTTAAAAAATGAAATGCCATATTTGTAAAATGGTTACAAATGGTAGGTAACATTATGGATTAAAGTACTGTAAGTGTTGGGCTGAATTCAGTGCAGTCTAAAAGAGGCTTTTGCTAATTTTAAATGTTTTGAAATTCCAGAGAAACAGAAAGCTTTCCTGATATCAATAATGGTCTCCTGCACATGTGATTTTCATTTGTTTTGCTGGCATGTTATATTTGCTATTGCTGACGTACACTGTAAATATATCTTAGCAGTATTGCAGTGTGCCCCTAAATTATGTTTCTTGATAATAAAATTGTTAAAATGCTAATATTCATTAGAGTTGAAAAGATTTATATGTGTAATTGACCACAACATGGGGCCTTGTCTGAGGGACACAGATGCTCTAGCTTCTTTCCAAGTATTGCATTTTGGCTGAAATGTAATCTTCCTGTAGTTCTAGCTAGTACTAAATCATTGCTAGACAGGGAAATGGGAGCAAAATGCAATTTGGGGCTTTATTGCTGACCATGTTATTGACCACAGTAAGTAGAGAACGATCATTTGTTTGAAGGTAAAATATTTGCTTCCCCCCAAATTATGACACTGAGTCCTCGTTCTCCCCTCTCTTACACGGATGTCTCCATTGACATCAGTGGTGGTCCTTTTGACTTTTACTGGCATGAGAAGAGACAAAATGATAGACAATTTTGTTTCAAATTATTCACTAAACTTGATGTTTTTAGAATGTGAATAAATATAAACTGGTACATTATTTCTTGGTAAAAATGATTATTTCATTGTCTTTTAATTCAATGGATGCTATGATTTATATATAGTTACAGTATGATGGGCTTTGGCCCTGATTCAGAATTACACTAAGCCCCTTTCTACAGCACTCTGTCAGGGTAAAGGAGCCATCACGTGGGTATACATTTTATATAAGCTTTCTTTAAGGTATCTTTTCACTGCCAGGGTAGAGTACATGATATTAAAACCCTCTGTGCTTACTGTAGGTCATCAGTAGAATGTTGTACTAAGGGCCATCAAAAAGTTACATTAGGTCAATGGGGCACTCCATCATATCTTGAAGTTAGCCAGACGCTTACCTTTCTTAACCCCAAGCTACAATTAATGAGTGAACCCAGCATTCTGTCCTCTTCAAAACTTTATCCAGTACCCTTTTGCATTAATTTACACTTCTTTCTTTGGTTTTTGACTTTGATAGATAATCCAACCTGCATTTTATACAAAAGTAGTCTGCCTGAATTGTTGTGATGTCATCATTAAAAAAACTCTATTTACCAAATGATACTGTAAAGTTATCATATTCATTTCATATTCAACATCATGGGAAAACTGTGATATCCAAGATAACCCTAAGTGGAAACTGTTGGTAAAGATGAGCCTTAATTACAATATAGGGTGGATCATTCCACAGATTCAGACTATAGATTTTTGTTTTAAGTAACCGGGTATTGTCACTAATCCATTCCTTTATTTCAAAATAACAAAATGTTCTGTGAGATGCTCCATTGTCTCCTATTTTTCCTGAGTTATGTCAGGCTAATCATATTTTATAATTTGCACCTTTAAACCCTGAATCACTTGGTTCATTTGCTGGATCTTTTAAATCTCCGCAATGGCTATCCTATGGTGAGGTGACCAGAACAGAGCACAGTATCAAGGAATTTCAAATGAAGAGTAGTCAGGAAAATGAAACCAGTCATGCACCTCATTCCTGCCATGTGGTGTTAAAGTCCTGCCCATGTTAATTTAGGCATCTCCTTTGCCCTTAGCTTGTCCTTTGTGGCCCCTTAGCAGAGGTGTACCAACATTTTGGGAAACATTTGGCTAAATGATCTAAAGAGTATTTTTCTATTTTTAATTGTTGTTATTCTGTTATACTCTTTATTTAGCAATACACCAAACAATCAAACTGATAAACCGATGTACAGAGCTGTTTTCATCCAGTAGAGGGCAGTGTTTCTCTCACACACAAGCCTGTCCATAGAGTACAGAAATCTCCAGTTTGCAGGTCCTTCTGTTTGTCACCAACAAGCTTTGATAATACGTCTCATCTATTCTCTAATGTTGTGCAAAAGATCATGAAATATTATTTTGTTCTATCATATTTCATTTACAATTCAAATAAAGAAAGATTGCTTTATGTATGTGCTTTCTTTGACACTATTACTCTGACATGTTATATTATAACAAAAGATGTGAAATGTAAAGATTTGGTATTACAGTGTAGTTCTTATTTTCGCAGATTTTTGTATGAGTTATCCCAGATCCCCAATTTTGCAGAACGTGCCCAATGTATAATCTTCCAATCTGTTTTCTCTGAGGGGATAACCTCAGTGCATCGTAAAGTGGATGTTATTACTCGTGCTTCTAAGGTAGGTTCTGCCAGTCTAATGAAAGCCAATCACAAATTAAGTTTATTTAAAATACTATGTATTTCTTTGCTTCCTAAAGCTAATTCAGGTATAATATAAATACTTCAGCTGTTTCATTAACTTTGCAGGCATTAAAAAACACTATATGGTTCTTACATAGCAACGTTTCCTTCCAGCAGAAGAGCAGATTTTAATTAACTTTCATAGTGCCAGTCATTTCATGTAAAATGTTAGATATTTTCAGTAAAGAAATTGCAAATGTTGCAAAACCGAGCAGAGTCTTACAGTGACACAGAGATCAGCATCAAAGCCAACTTTAATAAATGAATTAAACTAGATCAGTAAAACTCTAGAAATAAATAAATAAATACCTTTTAGAAGAAAAAGAATGGGTTCCTAGATGTTACAGTAATTGAAATAGTTGATTATGATGATTAGAAGAAAACCTAAACAGTGAATGGCAACCACGGGCATTCATGCAAAAGGCTAGCGTAGTAAATTGTCTGGCCTACCATAAGAAGAGCCTCTTCTGAACTACCTGCCACCCCACTCCACCTGTGGATGGAAGAGCAAGGTGAAATCGACAGGATCTGTTTTTGGATTTTTTGCTCTGCTCACATGTTGGCGAAGTGGATTTGGAGGTGCTTTAGAGGGAAGAGAGTATAACGTGTGGGGAAAGTGAAGAGTCTGGAGATGGGGATAAAGTGAGAATTCAAGAGGAAAATGAGCCCAAAAAACCCCAATTCAAATGAGGAAACAAGTCAAAAAAGAGGAAATGAACAGTGTAGAAGAGACTAGTGTAAATATGGTTGTACCTGTGACATCACTGAAATGTTGTGAACTGAAAACAAAGCTCCCGCCACACTCAAATGTCTCAAAAAATGTTTTGTATTTATTTGCAGCACTCATATCAGAAATGTTGCCAAACTGTATTCTGCCATGGATTTAAAACAAAAACACTTAGGTACTCCAAAAAAACAAGTTATCTTTCTTAAAACCTTAGGGAAGTTAAAAACAAACAAGATTTCACACAGTATTTCCAACTAGTAATAAAAACAATGATATTGTGTGTTTATATGGTGCTTCCTGTCGAGTGTGCATTACAAACAATGAAGTAAGACCCGTAGAATTTCTGAGGTAGGGAAATAGTGTTACTCCCACTTTACTTATGGGGAACTGAGGCAGAAAGCATCTGATTCACATTTATACTAAGGACACCACTCTGTCAAGGTTAAGGGGCTTATTACTTTTCACTCACTTTAAGGTCCTTTTACAGTACCAGGGTGGTAACAAGTGGCCTTGTGTAAATAAGAATCAGGGCCATGGAGTTTGAATGGCTTCTCCAAAGTTACAGAGCAATTCTAAAGCAGACTTGGGAATAGCATCCAGGTTTCCTGACTCCCACTCACTTTCTCTCCTACCTTTTTCCCTTTCTTCTGATTTTTCCCCAAGCAAGTGAAGTGTGGTCCACTGAATGCAAAATCAGGGCAGGTGTCTCTGCCTTATCCCTTACAGTGTACCCATTTTGTAATCAACTTCTCTCACCATTTATCTCACCACTGAATTTATTCTTCTGCTTTCTGGACTCAAGTTTCAGTTTTTAATGCCTAGGAGGGATAGTTTTCAGAGTAGCAGCCGTGTTAGTCTGTATTCGCAAAAAGAACAGGAGTACTTGTGGCACCTTAGAGACTAACAAATTTATTTGAGCATAAGCTTTCATGGGCTACAGCCCACTTCATCGGATGCATACAATGGAACATATAGTAAGGAGAGATATATACACATACAGAGAACATGAAAAGGTGGGAGTTGTCCTACCAATTCTAAGAGACTAATTAATTAAGAGAAAAAACTTTTGTAGTGATAATCAAGATAGCCCATTACAGACAATTTGACAAGAGGTGTGAGAATACTTAACATGGGGAAAGAGATTCAATGTGTGTAATGGCTCAGCTATTCCCAGTTTTTATTCAAGCCTAACTTGATGGTGTCTAATTTGCATATTAATTCAAGTTCAGCAGTTTCTCGTTGGAGTCTGTTTTTGAAGTGTGTGTTTACCTGGAGGCCATTCATTATCCATACTACCTTTAGGCCCTTTCTTCTTCTTCTTTTTTTTTTTAAGCAATTTAAAATGGTTACCGCCAGACTGTGGCTTGCCCTGCCTACCTCCCATATGGTGCACTGGGTATAGACCCACTGTAACCCACACACCTTCTGGGTGTGGTGTTCTGTCCCATCTGGTGGCACGGAGACGACTTAAAGAAAGAGATAAAATGAGTCTGCTCTACAACCTTAGCTAACAGGAAGTTGGCTTTTAGCTCATGCTGTAGACTCATGCACTAAGCTCCTGATGACCGGGGTCTGTCGGCGTTACACCAGCACAGCTTATTCTCTCCCTAAAGCAGCAGGGAAACTGGGGTGGAGATTGATTGTGACTCCCTGAGTCTGCTCCAGGTGCGGAATAATAATCCAGTGCCCCTTAGTCTGGGCAGATGGCAAACTAACAATAAATCCCTTCCTTATTAACATATTTGAAATGGCTACTCTGTTGTGCAGTATTTTCCTCTCATAATTTTTTTGAGTAAGAACATCTGCATCATTTTGTGTCACCTTCATAGTACAAGATACTATACATTGTACTTCATATGGATTAATACAAAATTAAAGATAACATCTCAGAAGGAGAAGACACAATCTATTCAATTTCTTCCCTTTAGAGTTTGTTTTTAGGTTCCTGTCTTTGTGCTTTAAAAATAAAATCTCTTTTAAAAAAATATATGCCTGTATTACTACAGTCTAGGGAGTGATTGGTCTGCCATGTAAATACTGTTTAGCATTTTGATAAATAATAATTTATATAATACACCAGGTTATAGACTGTTATATATTTCATTTTCCATGTCCATTTCATGCACAAAACACATCATGGATGTGGATCGGACAGAGACTTCTCTTAGAGGAGAGTCTATTGATAGAGATTCTCTAGGTTATAGTCAGGAACAGAGAATGGAAGAGAATAATGTAAGGGCCAGATCAGATGGGAAGCATTCAGATAAAGAATCTGGCACATCAGAAAAGGGCAGACAGATAAACAGTGACAAGTTTTTAAAGTGCTTATACACAAATGCTAGAAGTCTAAATAATAAGATGGGTGAACTAGAGTGCCTCGTGATAAAGGAGGATATTGATATAATAGGCATCACAGAAACCTGGTGGACTGAGGACAATCAATGGGACACAATCATTCCGGGGTACAAAATATATCGGAAAGACAGAACAGGTCATGCGAGGGGGGAGGGGGAGGAGTGGCACTATATTTGAAAGAAAATGTAGACTCAAATGAAGTAAAAATCCTAAGTGAATCCACATGTTCCATAGAATCTCTATGGATAGTAATTTCATTCTCTAATAAGAATATAACATTAAGGATCTATTATCGACCACCTGACCAGGACAGTGATAGTGCTGATGAAATGCTAAGGGAAATTAGAGAGGCTATCAAAATTAAGAACTCAATAATAGTGGGGGATTTCAATTATCCCCATATTGACTGGGAACATGTCACCTCAGGACAAAATGCAGAGACAAAATTTCTCAATACTTTAAATGCCTGCTTCTTGGAGCAGCTGGTACGGGAACCCACAAGGGGGAGAGGCAACTCTAGATTTAGTCCTGAGTGGAGTGCAGGAGCTGGTTCAAGAGGAGGTAATAACAGGACCGCTTGGAAATAGTGACCATAATATAATAACATTTAACAACCCTGTCGTGGGAAGAACATCTCAACAGCCCAACACTGTGGCATTTAATTTCAAAAAGGGGAACTATGCAAAAATGAGGGGGTTAGTTAAACAGAAATTAAAAGGTACAGTGACTAAAGTGAAATGCCTGCAAGCTACATGGGTGCTTTTTAAAGACACCATAATAGAGGCCCAACTTAAATGTATACCCCAAATTAAGAAACACGGTTTAAAAAAAGCCACCGTGGCTTAACAACCATGTAAAAGAAGCAGTGAGAGATGAAAAGACTTCCTTTAAAAGTGGAAGTCAAATCCTAGCGAGGTAAATAGAAAGGAGCATAAACACTGCCAAATTAAGTGTAAAAATGTAATAAGAAAAGCCAAAGAGAAGTTTGAAGAACGGCTAGCCAAAAACTCAAAAGGTAATAACAAAATGTTTTTTAAGTAAATCAGAAGCAGGAAGCCTGCTAAACAACCAGTGGGGCGGGCTCCTCAATGATAGAGATAGAAAAGGAGCACTTAAAGACGATAAAGTCATTGCGGAGAAATTAAACGAATTCTTTGCTTCACTCTTCACGGCTGAGGATGTTAGGGAGATTCCCAAACCTGAGCTGGCTTTTGTAGGTGACAAATCTGAGGAACTGTAACAGATTGAAGTGTCACAAGAGGAAGTTTTGGAATTAATTGATAAGCTTAACATTAACAAGTCACCGGGACCAGATGGCATTCACCCAAGAGTTCTGAAAGAACTCAAATGTGAAATTGCAGAACTATTAAGTAGGGTTTGTAACCTGTCTTTTAAATCGGCTTCTGTACCCAATGACTGTAAGATAGCTAATGTAACGCCAATATTTAAAAAGGGCTCTAGAGGTGATCCCGGCAATTACAGACCGGGGTCTAACGTCAGTACCGGGCAAATTAGTCGAAACAATAGTAAAGAATAAAATTGTCAGACACATAGAAGAACATAAATTGTTGGGCAAAAGTCAACATGGTTTCTCTATTACAGTTCTTTGTAGGGGTCAACAAACATGTGGACAAGGGGGATCCAGTGGACATAGTGTACTTAGATTTCCAGAAAGCCTTTGACAAGGTCCCTCACCAAAGGCTCTTACGTAAATTAAGTTGTCATGGGATAAAAAGGAAGGCCCTTTCATGGATTGAGAACTGGTTAAAAGTCAGGGAACAAAGGGTAGGAATCAATGGTAAATTCTCAGAATGGAGAGGGTTAAGTAGTGGTGTTCCCCAAGGGTCAGTCCTAGGACCAATCCTATTCAACTTATTCATAAACGATCTGGAGAAAGGGGTAAAAAGTGAGGTGGCAAAGTTTGCAGATGATACTAAACTGCTCAAGATAGTTAAGACCAAAGCAGACTGTGAAGACCTTCAAAAGATCTCACAAAACTAAGTGATTGGACAACAAAATGGCAAATGAAATTTAATGTGGATAAATGTAAAGTAATGCACATTGGAAAAAATTACCCCAACTATACATACAATATGATGGGGGCTAATTTAGCTATAACAAATCAGGAAAAAGATCTTGAAGTCATGGTGGATAGTTCTCTGAAGATGTCCACGCAGTGTGCAGAGGCGGTCAAAAAAGCAAACAGGATGTTAGGAATCATTAAAAAGGGGATAGAGAAGAAGACGGAGAATGTATTATTGCCCTTATATAAATCAGTGGTACGCCCACATCTTGAATACTGCATACAGATGTGGTCTCAAAAAAGATATACTGGCACTAGAAAAGGTTCAAAGAAGGGCAACTAAAATGATTAGGGGTTTGGAGAGGGTCCCATATGAGGAGAGATTAAAGAGGCGAGGACTTTCCATCTTGGAAAAGAGGAGACAAAGGGGGGATATGATAGAGGTATATAAAATTATGAGTGATGTGGAGAAAGTAGATAAGGAAAAGTTATTTACTTATTCCCATAATACAAGAACTCGGGGTCACCAAATGAAATTAATGGGCAGCAGGTTTAAAACAAATAAAAGGACGTTCTTCTTCACACAGAGCACAGTCAACTTGTGGAATTCCTTACCTGAGGAGGTTGTGAAGGCTAGGACTATAACAGGGTTTAAAACAGAACTGGATAAATTCATGGAGGTTAAGTCCATTAATGGCTATTAGCCAGGATGGGTAAGGAATGGTGTCTCTAGCCTCTGTTTGTCAGAGGGTGGAGATGGATGGCACGAGAGAGATCACTTGATCATTACCTGTTAGGTTCACTCCCTCTGGGGCACCTGGCATTGGGCACTGTCGGTAGACAGGATACTGGGCTAGATGGACCTTTGGTCTGACCCAATACGGCCGTTCTTATGTTCTTATCACTTTAACCTAGTGATGGGCCAAAATTGTAATCTTGAATCCAAACAGCAACCTCTTGGCCCATTTCTGTTTTACACAGGCAAACAACTGTGTTCTTACATTGGTATAGTATCTCTTTCCAATATTTCTGAAAGAAATTCATCGTGTGACTCAGAACCTACATGTAGAACTAGGTGAAATTTTTCAGCTTAAACTATTTCTGACAAAAAATGCAGATTTGGTGACACTGAAACATTTTGTGGCTTAATTTGATTTCACCAAATTGTTTTGGTTGTAAAAAAAAAACTTTTTAAAAAAATCAAAATGTTTCACTTTGACATTTCCTAAATGAAACATTTTGATTTTTAAATTCAAAACTGTTTTGAAATTTTTTTCAGCTTTATTTTTTTAATACGTAAACATTAAAAATGCTCAGAACAATGTTTTATTTTGGATCAAATGAAATGTTTGACCCAGAACAAAGGTTTTTTTCAACTTTTCTTTTTGGTGAAATTTTCAAACATTTTAATTTTCAGTTTGACCCCCAAATGATTTTTTTTTTTTTTGAATTGCCAACA
The DNA here is from genome assembly GCF_013100865.1 of Trachemys scripta elegans. Lineage (NCBI taxonomy): Eukaryota > Metazoa > Chordata > Testudines > Emydidae > Trachemys > Trachemys scripta. The sequence goes on along the minus strand of NC_048301.1, from coordinate 56,340,681 downwards.
AACCGAAAAATCCACTTGTATGTTGAATTCTAGCATGGAGAAAATTCTTATGTAGCCTTGAAAATTAGATTTTAAAATATGAGAATCATAGAATATCAGGGTTGGAAGAGACCTCAGGAGGATCTAGTCCAATCCTCTGCTCAAAGCAGGACCAACACCAACTAAATTATCCCAGCCAGGGCTTTGTCAAGCCAGGCCCTAAAAACCTCTAAGGATGGAGATTCTACCAGCTCCCTAGGTAACCCATTCCAGTGCTTCACCACCCTCCTAGTGAAATAGTTTTTCCTAATATCCAACCTAAACCTCCCCCACTGCAACTTGAGACCATTATTTCTTGTTCTGACATCTGCCACCACTTTGAACAGCCTAGGTCCATGCTCTTTGGAAACCCCCTCCCCCTTCAGGTAGTTGAAGGCTGCTATCAAATGCCCCCTCACTCTTCTCTTCTACAGACTAAATAAGCCCAGTTCCCTCAGCCTCTCCTCATAAGTCATGTGCACCAGCCCCCCTGATCATTTTTGTTGCCCTCCAGTTTGTCCACATCTGCCCTCTCTCCAGTTTGTCCAGAACTGACACATTGGCCTAATGGGTAGTGATGTGAATGGCAGTACTTGATTCTGCTCTCTTATGTTACTCTAAAATTGGCATTGTGCCCTTCTATGTTTATACCTCAGTGATTCCATGTCAGATTTTACTTGATTGTAAGCTCTTGGGGTAGGATCTGTCTTTTTGTTCTGTTTGTATGGCACCTACCTCACTGGGGTCCCGTTCCAGAACTCGTGCTCTTATGCACTTTTGTAAAACAAATAATAATAATACTTTTTCTCAATTTGCAAAGGAATGAATTGTTTTTAAACTGCCAACTCTGCACCCTGGGCTCTGAGAGTAAGGCTAACTTATGTCTGGTGATTTTGTGAGAGAATGAAAGAAAGCTTCTGCAGGCCAAATTAATGCACACAGTTACAGCTGTGCAAGTCCACGGTCTTCTGGTTGTTTCCGTAGTAGCACCTGTTCAATCCCCATTGAAAGCTGCCTGGTTTTGTAGAGGGTGGATTGAGGGAATCATTTGGACTGCAGAATCTTTACTACTGAGAATACCGTGGGAGAAAAAAAGAATCCAGCTTGACTCCTGCAGTGTCCAGAGCCCAAAATCACAAAACATCCCTTTACTTTACTTTGATGAGAAATCAGTGAGTGACAAACATGGAACCTCATAATGGCATTTTCATGACTACTGCACTTTAAGTACTAGTTGCAGAAAACGGTTGGGACTCTTTCACTGGTATTATGGTAAATATTGGTATGAGTCTTTTGGGGAAATCCATAATTTTTGTCTGTCTCATTGTAACATTCATGGGCAACAGTAAAAGAATTGTAAACTTCTTGTACCACCTGATGTTACAAATTAGTATTCCTCTTTCAGGATTTGCTGGACATGACAAGTGTGAAGGAAATTTTAGGCTTGATTTTGGCTTTTGGAAATTATATGAATGGGGGGAACAGGACACGAGGTCAAGCAGATGGATTTGGTTTGGAAATTCTTCCCAAACTAAAGGATGTCAAGAGCAGAGTAAGTACTTGTTTTTACTTTAAAGAGCATTTGTCAAGTGATCTTTTTCATGTTCCATCATCTGCAAAAGGTTGAGCTCTCTCTTGCCTCTTACTATTATCTGTTTTAAACAGCAGCACGTTTTGTAGATGTTACTTTTGGAATGTTTCTCCCTTCATTGTTCTTTTGCACAGATCATTTGCATCACAAAGAATTTTCCTTGTCACTGACTACTGGGCTCTGTCTTTTTCTCCCCAATTTGCCCCCTGCCTCACACATGCACACACAGACATCTCCTGTCTCACCTAGATTCTGCCATTGGAAAAATTATCCTGGTTTCAAAGCCTTTTTGTGTATTTTTCAGTCAAAATTCAGCCAGTGCAGAGTTAAAGACATCTAAGAGAGCACAGAGGGCAGAAGGTTTCTCCAGTGACTGTCCCCAACCTTCATTCCTGATATTAGTTGCATGTCTTTACAAAAGCCACTAGCATGTGAGGAAATACATTGAGGGCCAAGTTTAGGAACAATGGCTAGAAACTGTAAAACGGAAGGATCAGATTTGAGTTTATGGGTTTGGATTCTTGGTGGAAGAGTCTGCCCATGTCTGCAAAGTGTTGCCTGTCTTCATTTTTAAGTTGGCAAGTATCACATCTTTTTCAAATAACAGTTGTAACACAAGAATTCTGAACTGCTATACTGAGTGAAGAAGAAAAATCAGCCTAGATGGCAAATTCTGTTCTGAAAAACTGCAAACCCAAAGGGTCTCTGGATAGTTACTTAAGGTTTTAGTCAGGACACTTAAAAATTAGCCACTTTGGGGGCTCATGTTGCCCTAACTCCGTCTCAGCAGGGATGATATTTGAGCAATTGAGCAGTGGAAAGACAAACCTTGTGGTCCTGGGGGGAGCAGGGATGGGGAGTACAGGCTTGGCTGCTCTGTGCCCCTCTCATCTTGAATGCACATGGTGATCATGCCTGGCAAGGGGAGGAGGTGGGAATTTTATAACTCTCCCTGTTGCATTTGGCTTAAAAAAAAAAAGTTTGGGGATCCCGGCTTAGGATGACTATATGTCCCATTTTGGCTCTATACGTCCCACCTTTTAGGCTGAAAAGAACCAACCCTGAATATTGATTATGTGGCATGGAGGCCTGGAAAGATAATAAAGTTGTGGTCCCGCCCTTTAAAATCTGTCTCTGTGTCAGTGACCCAGTCTTCTGCCTGTCCTAATCAAACCAAGGTGATAGGTGTGTGTAACATACTAAGGTACAATCCAGACTAATTAGTGGCTGTGTCACCCTTACACTAACCTGGGGTGCCCTTTACAGTGCTTTACTGTTGTAACCTCCAGTCTGGACTGCTTACAAACAGCCTCCTTCAGGCAAGTCACTCCCAGCTACGTCTGTGTGTGCTGCAGCCAGCCAGCCAGCCACACCTTGGCTTTTACCAGCCTTGGTTATACTGCAGCGTGACCCCAACCCGCTCCCAGTCTTAGACCTTCCCCCCAAAATGTATGTCCATTGTATGCCCAACCCTCTCCTGGACAATACGATTTTATATAAAGTCTGTTATTGCTTCTGAAGAAATAATATGCACATAACTTGCCACACCAAATGGAGTTCCCCAGACACTTCAGTCTAAACACACTGGATTAGATAAAACAATAAAACAAGTTCATTACTACAAAGACAGATTTTAAGTGAGTACAAGTAATGAGGCATAAAAGTCAGGAATGGTTACAAGAAAAATAAAGATAAAACGCAATTGGTGCCTAACTTAACAAACTATGTTAAATTCAAAACAAAGTTTTCTCACCACATGCTCTCAGCAGTCTTTCTGACCAGACTTGTTAGGTCAGAACCCCTTCTCCAGTCCAGTGAATGTTTCCTTTGTTGCTGCTAATGCCATGAATGCAATGGGTAGGGAGAAAGAGAAGGGTGTCATGAGGTGTTTGTCCCTCCTTTTTTTAGTGTCAGTCCTCCTCTTGAAAAAACATTTCCATCTGAGATTCAGGAGACAAAGTGTCTATAGGAAAGGATGCTCCCTGCTGATTTTCCTCACATGTTGGAGCTTCTTTTGTTTCTCTTGTTGCTTGGTGACTCTGTTTACTGGTTAAGTGCAAATTAAGCAGAGAGCACATTGCTTTGTTTGAGAAAGACCTGTTGGACAACCTCAGTTTGGAACATGTGGTAATAACATCGTACAGTGGAATCTTACCACTTAACATACAATGTTGCCACACACATTTTATCAGGTCAATAATAACCTGCAAATTATGAGTTTTCAAATGATATCTCACAAAGCATACTTTGTATAGAGACTATTACAGTAATGTGTAGCGTGTGGACCCGGGTACATTCTGTCACAGTGTGGTGAAAGAGTATATATAGAATAAAGTAGAACTAATGTTTTACTTCACAAGGGCAATATATATATATATATATATATTGTTTTGCCTGTATGAAGAGTAGTGACTTGCTTAGTTACGAATTTTGCTGCTCTGTGTTATTAATAAAATGTAATGTGCTGCAGACTCAAATATACACCAGACAGCTCTGTGCAGGAAGTCATACATTGTGCATATCCGAACCTTTACCCTGATAGCTATCAGTACGCTATATACAAATGAAAAAAAAGACATCAAAGACATTCCATATATAATACACTACATTGTCTTTCTTTTGTGCTGTTTAATAATTTCCTGTAATTTATGATTCCATACCTGAGCACTGTTTATCCGTTTCCACAGCTGAAATGGGGTAAATTGATTCAGTAACATACGAAAATAAAACATTGTCATGCGCAATAATACAGGCAATGCAGGACCGAGAAAATAGTGGCTTTGTAGAGTGAAAATCTTTTAACATCGTAGAAGTATATATTCATGAAACAACATACACTATGTATGAAATGCACTGAGCATGTGTATACTCCATGGTTTTATATTTGGTATAAAAGGTATGGAATGCTTATACACTTCATGGTCTGTGTTATACAGAAGGTGAGGCTAAATAAACTAAAGGTCCCATTTACCTTTAAAACCTGTGAATTTTAAAATGTGTGAATTTATTGAAATTTTTGAGGCAATTACAATGTTTGTTAATATAATTACTTGAATTATTAGAGAATTGTAACACCTGGCAGTTTTTCCCACTGCAGGATCCCAGTAACTCCAATTGGTAGAACTTATTGGTGTCCTGTGGTGGGAAAATCAGGTCCCCAATTATTTTACTATACTATACTATACTATACTATACTATACTATACTGCGACTAAAACATTGTGGATTCTACTCCACAAGGCCACGTAAATTAATAACATGGGATTATATTCCTTTTAAACTGATTTAAAACTACTTTCATCATATGTCTTTTGAAATTGTTTTCACTCCCAACTTAACCTTTTAATTAATATATTTAATTTCTTCCTAGGATAATGGTATTAATCTTGTGGATTATGTTGTTATATATTACCTACGACACTTCGACAAGGTAAATGATTCATTTGCTGAATTAACTACTGTATCAGTATATTACTTAGAGAAATTGTGTTGACAAAGAGACAAAGATTAGAGAAAGACTTGAATTTATTACTAATTTTTCTTGTCTAGATAAAATAGTTCCAACAGGGAAAATAAAATTTATAAAATTGAATACTAAGACCAAGATTGTCTACTTTCAATGGTTTCCAGAAATTATGGTTTGGGGGAGGGAAATTCCCCATTGTGCAGTAGCTGACAACTCTTACCAACAAATGTTTTCAAAACCAGTTCTTGGAAAATATTTTTGAACAAAGCCCAAAATGTAGCAGGGATAGTGCCTCAAAGATCTTGTCACTTTAAACCTGGGACAGGAAATTAACTAGAGGGACTAGACAGTAAGTATTTCTGTTATTACAGTAGTGAAATTTGAGAAGACTCAGGGCTTGTCTACCTTAGGTTTTTTCCCCCACTGGGAAAAAACTCCCACGCAAGTAATTTTTTACACTCGGGAAGGGCATCTATGCCAGGAGTATTTTTTTTCCGGACACAGCTGCATGAGTTTGTTTGTTTGTTTGTTTTAGGATGCAGGAACAGACAAGAGTATTTTTCCTCTACCAGAACCACAAGATTTCTTCCAGGCCTCCCAAGTTAAGTTTGAAGACCTAGTAAAAGACTTAAGAAAACTGAAGAGAGATCTAGAAGGTAACTGGGAACTTTTACATTGTTATGCTAACAACTGAGTGCCATTTAAAAAGTGAACTTTGAGTTTTGTTTATTACTAATTAGGTTTGTAGTGTTGTTCACTCTACATATTTACACCCTGGCACAAATTACAAACATAAAATAAAAATAAGTGTACATCATGACTTTTTAAAAACGAAAGCAAGACCAGCTTTTCCATAATCCCTTTTAAATTCAAAGGGCCCCAAAAGAAATCTCTTGGAAATTTGCTTTAATTATGTAGGAATTTTCCTCTGGCTTCTCCAGGATTCTGTGTTTAACTGTAGATACCTCTTAGTCCAATGGCATAAATACTTGCCACAGTCCTTGCATAACAATTTAACAGCTGCAAGAAATAATTTGAATACTATTAATGTAAAAATAAAGCACTGCTTGCCAAGACACAGCAAAGGGAAATGGAGAGCTTCAGCTCAAAATATGTTTTACCCTTAGACATGAAATAAATATTTAAAAATGTTTATTATAAAAAGGGGCTCAGAAAGGCAAGTCTTCTATCAATCAAAGCACTGAGTTAGAAATAAAATAGGAGTGGGTTGCTCTCTAAGTATTCTAGACAGTTTCATTTTTACCTCATGCTTTGTAAGACTTTCTTAAATAAACACAGCAAATGATGACTGAATATTTTTCGCTTCTCACTTTTGTTAGGGAAAAGTAATACTAAGGCTGTTTTGTATAAAAATGGGATTTCAAGAAAAGAATTCTACATAAAAATATACAGAATATTCTGCCTAAATTTAAATAATATATTAACTTCTCGGGGGGGGGGGGGGGTCCAAACAAAACATTAATTTTAGATTCAGAATTGAGCAAGATGACTGTATTCTATTGTTCAGTGTAAGGCAATAAAAACCATTGCAAACTAATTTATTCTTCCAGTTAGAAATGGCTGAAGGAGGGTTTCAAAGGTCAACAGTGGTAGGAAGGTATCAGTTGTTGTTTATTCAACCCAGGCATAGGCGAGTGCTCTATCTCCTCTCATCTCTTGGCCCTGTAAAACCCTTGGCCTGCCCTCTCTCCTGCTAGTTTGTGCAGAAACATGATCTGTGTTTGATGTTCTTCTACTCCAGCATGTAGTTCTGCTGCCGTGCATTTCACCATTACAGGCTGCGCTGTAAGGCTTTGACATTTACATGATTTTAGTGCTAAATTGCAAAGAAAATAGAGAGAGAGAGAAAAAGGAGGGGTAGTGAAAAACACGATAGTTCAGGCTTCCCTATTTTTATTAAATTTATATTTTTGTTGCGATCTTTTGTTTTTGTGCTTCAAGATGTATATTTTGTCAGACTATTATAAAGAAAGGTAGAAGCTTTTATATGACCACAGATGATGGGAGAAAGGGAAGAAGAAGATGATGATGATGATGATGCTTTTATAGGAAAATAATATAAATATAGTGCTGAGTGCCTTTATTATATTACTGTATAAAAACATATATGAAACTTGACAAAGTCAAATAATGGATGAAAGTAATGACTTTATGACACATAGCAAATGTTTTCAAACAAAAAACATTCTTGTAATCGTTTGATGTGCCAGTGTGTTTAACACTTGAAAGGCACCCAGAAATTTTTGGAGGAATGCTAATACATTTCTCTAATGAATTTCTCTTACATTTAAACAAAAAAATAGTCATACTAGGAACATTGTGCATAATAGTAGTAATAGGAGCATTGTGTGTAAATATGCCTTTTTTTAAACATTCCCTTTCAAATGTCTCTTGTTAGATAACACTGTAGTTTAGTTCACATCAAATGTTTTAATTGAAGAGGATATAATTTTAACACATACAACAAACATTTGATGAGTCTCTGTAGTTTATTGTAGCCGTTAAAAAGTTGTGGCTGCTGCCAGAATACCAGTGAAAGTCTAAAACTGAAACAGATGTGATTAGCAGAAACCAAGTCCAGAGAAGCGTCAGGCCCAGCCATCCAGACAGGCGCGGCCCTTCAGATGTAAATAATTTGAACAATATTAACTGCAGTTGCCTGTATTATAGGGTACATTAGATTTATTTTATGGTTTGGTTGGCAAAGGTAGCTTGCGTGTCCAGTCAAAGCAAACCTCCATGGAAGCGTGATGAGACAAGGGCAATAAACAGGGGGTTTTCTCATGTGCTACTAGGAAAAAAACTACAGCTCTGTGCAGCGTTAGTGTTATTTTTCACAAACCTATTTTCCTAGACAATACAATAGCACAAAAATGAAGACAAAAAGCCACAGTAACTTTAAATACCACCCAGTGTATCTGAAATAACATGTTCAAGGTAAATGCTTGTTTCTTTAATGAAAGTAGATTGTCACTATTACACAAATTATTTGCTGATCACTTGATCAAGGCATTCATTTATCTGTATATCATAGATTTTAAAATAGAAAGGATTGAGTTGTTATGCCAGAGAGAGATGTCTTAGTGGTCTAAGCCTTGGGTTTGAAATACCTAGACTCTATGGAACCAAGAGTTCAAATCCAGACAGGGGCCATGTAGCCTTTCATCCTTTTGAGGCAAACAGATTGAGTTCCATGCAATTTAATGGACAGACATCTTTAAAGGGACAGTTTCAACTAAAATTGGCTGAAAAATATTTTTTTTAAAAAACAAGCTTTCGCAAAACAAATAGAAATCTTTCAATTACTTTTTTTTAAAAACTTTGAATCAAAACAATTTCTAACACATATTCTGCCCTGGCTTTGCATAGCCCTGAGAACTTTAAAGTTAAAAAGATTATACACAGAAGTTAAATAGATTTAACTGAATATCATTTTTCAAGCTGAGAAATACAGAAAGTACACAGTATAACTAGTGAAATATAAATAAGAGATGAAATCCTGGCTCCCATTGACCTCTGTGTTGCCAGGATTTCAACTAAGGTTTTTATAGTTCTTTCATTTTCAATAATTTAAAGTATTTCTAGTAACATAAGCAAAGATATTAATTTTATAAGATGGGATTTTTAAGTTAACACTGTTCTTTTAAAAACAAAGTTTCCCTTTGCTCTGCATGGGTTTTAAACATCGTATCATCCCTTTTTCTTGGTCTGTGGCAAAAATTTCCATATCCCTTCCCTTCATCCCCCAAAATATTCCTTTCTTATCATTGTGCAGTATGCTGTTTGGTTGCTGCTCCCAAAAAGGTAGTTTCATTTCAGTGGTTACGTATGAATGTATAAAACACTTAATTCTTTTGAGTTGAAAGCTGATGTACCATTTTTCTATATCAGGCATTATTTTACATACCCTTATCATGTTCCCTCTCATTCATCTCCTGTTTAGGATAAACAATCTCAATATTTTCAATTTCTATTTATATGAGAGGTTTTCTGTACCCTTGGTCTCTCTTGTTGCCCCTTCTTGTTCTGCTATATTATTTTTGAAATGACGTGACCAGTACTGCACACAGTACCATTGATTTACATAAAGGCATTATAAAAATTTGTGTATTATTCACCATCCTTATGAATCCTAGCACATTGCTTTTTTATGACTGTAGATAAATACTGGTGTGTGTGTATGGGGGGTTGTCTTTGTTGAGTGCTCTACAGTGGGAGAAGAGATGGGCCAACACTGAGCACTTTTGACATCCCACTCTTATTGTACATGGGTAGGATTTACAAAAGTTCCTGCGTGAGTCAGAAGCATACGTCCCATTGAAAGGCCACAGGGTTTGGGTTCATAGGACAGTCAGTTGCTTTTATAAATTCCACCTTTTATTATGTTCCTATGTATTTAGATATGAAGATGCTGGCCACCATTTCTATGCTAGCAAATTATGGGTGCAACTGAAATAATTTAAATGTTTACATTACAAGCTCAGTCAAGTACATATATGACTAAGTGGCAATACATTTTCCCTCAAATAATGCAGATGCAAAGTTAGAGGATTGGTGAAGCCTGGGCTCAAAATTTATTTATGTATCTGTTTATTGTGTGCAAAAGTGTGCTCTGGGTAAGTAGTAGTATCCATATGTTAATCACTCAATCATACGATATATGTATGATTCACCTTTGGTAGTCTGTCCTTTACCCACTAATCCCTCTCCACCATGACTTATTCTACATGTCAGCCCCTTCTCCTCATAAATATGTTGTTTAATATTTATTATATTCACTATGGTAGTACCTAGGGACTGACTGAGAACAGGGCTCCATTATGTTAGACACTGAGCAAGTAGAAAAAAGCTGTGACAGGGTAGTATGCCCTTAAGGGTAGCAGTGCTTACTGGTCAGCCCACCCCCAGTTACATGGCATGGGCCTTCAACATTTTGGAAGGTTTTTGTTTGTTTATTCAAAGACCTAGGAAATAAGAGGTATTGGTGAAGAGGAAGCAGTCCTGAGAATAAGTAGTGCTTGGGAGAAAGACAGTCATTGTTTCTTTAAGGGCCTTGAAAGGCGGGTGGGGCAAATCTCCCCTCTCACCCAGGCAGTTGGGAACGAGCTGGGAAAAGGAGACTAGCATATATACTGCCTTCTCTAAGAACATAAGAATGGTTGTACTGGGTCAGACCAAAGGTCCATCTAGCCCAGTATCCTGTCTACCGACAGTGGCCAATGCCAGGTGCCCCACAGGGAGTGAACCTAACAGGTAATGATCAAGTGATCTCTCTCCTGCCATCCATCTCCATCCTCTGACAAACAGAGGCTAGGGACACCATTCCTTACCCATCCTGGCTAATAGCCATTAATGGACTTAACCTCCATGAATTTATCCAGTTCTGTTTTAAACCCTGTTATAGTCCTAGTCTTCACAACCTCCTCAGGCAAGGAGTTCCATAAATTGTCTGTGTGCTGTGTGAAGAACTTACTTTTATTTGTTTTAAACCTGCTGCACATTAATTTCATTTGGTGGTCCCTAGTTCTTATATTATGGGAACAAGTAAATAACTTTTCCTTAGTTACTTTCTCCACATCACTCATGATTTTATATACCTCTATCATATCCCCCCTTAGTCTCCTCTTTTCAAAGCTGGAAAGTCCTAGCCTCTTTAATCTCTCCTCATATGGGACCCATTCCAACCCCCAATCATTTTAGTTGCCCCTTTCTGAACCTTTTCTAGTGCCAGTCTATCTTTTGTGAGATGAGGAGACCACATCTGTATGCAGTATTCAAGATGTGGGCGTACCATTGATTTATATAAGGGCAATAAGATATTCTCCATCTTATTCTCTATCCCCTTTTTAATGATTCCTAACATCCTAACACCGTTGCACACTGCGTGGACATCTTCAGAGAACTATCCATGATGACTCCAAGATCTTTTTCCTGATTAGCTGTAGCTAAATTAGCTCCCATCATGTTGTATGTATAGTTGGGGTTATTTTTTCCAATGTGCATTACTTTACATTTATCCACATTAAATTTCATTTGCCATTTTGTTGCCCAATCACTTAGTTTTGTGAGATCTTTTTGAAGTTCTTCACAGTCTGCTTTGGTCTTAACTATCTTGAGCAGTTTAGTATCATCTGCAAACTTTGCCACCTCACTTTTCACCCCTTTCTCCAGATCATTNTGTGCATTACTTTACATTTATCCACATTAAATTTCATTTGCCATTTTGTTGCCCAATCACTTAGTTTTGTGAGATCTTTTTGAAGTTCTTCACAGTCTGCTTTGGTCTTAACTATCTTGAGCAGTTTAGTATCATCTGCAAACTTTGCCACCTCACTTTTTACCCCTTTCTCCAGATCATTTATGAATAAGTTGAATGGGATTGGTCCTAGGACTGACCCTCGGGGAACACCACTAGTTACCCCTCTCCATTCTCTCTAATAGCAAGGCAGACATCATCAGCGAGACTGCCTCCAAACTGGAGGACTAATTCGGAAAGGGTGCTCAGCTGAAAGTAAAGCTGGCTAAAGCCCTGCATCTGGCCTATACCACTACCCCAGCTCCATTGATGAGGGCTCTGAAGTGGGAGTTACTGTCTATTCTAATGCTAGAGGCAGAGAAACTGCCTGAAATACAACCCCAGCCCCAGAAAGAGGGCTGAAAGGGGACTCCTGTCTGGAGGAGGGTGATACTGTGACTGGCTTAAGGCGAGAGACAGAGGGATTGCTCACAATACAGCCCAGCTGCTGCAGAGACGGGCTGGAAGTGGCTTCAAGGAAACCACTTCATAGCTGAATAAGAAGAATCTGTCAGAAGCCACAAATCCAAGGTGGGGCTAGCAGAGCTGCAGATGTGGAGGAACCACTGACAAGCAGGGAGAAGGTAGGAGCATCCCAGGGAAATAGTGGAAGTATTGAAGGAAGAGTCCTTAAACAGCCTCCCTGGATAAGGACCCAGAGGAGAGGGTGGACCTGTCGGTTCCCCCAACTCTCCCTCAGAACAAGAGGGGAAGTACAGACATCAGTAGTAAAAAAGGCCAAGAACTGTGAGTTCCAGACAGAAACTGAGGGACAGGCTTAGAAGCCATTAGATGTTGAGCTTTTTTATTTGGGGCTTTTCTATTAATCCTAGAAAGGGAATAGATTGAGAGGTGTCGTGGCCGGAGGGCTGGGCCATGGAAACAGCAGGTCATTCTGGAACCAGATAGATAAAGGGACTGCTAGAATGAAAGAACTGCTCTGACACTGCATCTTGACATTTGGATGCATTCCTGAGATGAGAGGCTCAACTACAAACTCAAATAGGCAAGACAGACAAAGGGTAGGGGAAAGAGGTATGACATGCTGTAACATTTTGGGATTCAACTCAGACCAGTGAGAGGTTGTGTCACCGCTTGTCCTGTAACTCTGAGCGCCTTAAAATGTTCTGCTCCTGTAGCTCCCTGTCTGGATGCTCCAAGCCAGCATACAAGGTGTGGGTGTGGGTGTGGTGTGGGTGGGTGTAGAGCTGCCCTAGTTCAGAAACTCTGAATCCAGCAGCCTGCTTGTTACACCTCAGCCACACTCTGGTCTCCACCAGCCATGATTACTACTAGCCAAGTGACCCGCAACACACCTCCAGTCCCCAAACTGACTGCTGTGAAGTGGCCAGCCCTCTCCTGGACCGTTGAGAGAAGTCATAAAGTCTATTGCCCTTTTAAAGAGACAAAAGCACATCAGCTTATTGTTTTAAATGGAGTTAATAATCACTTACAGTCCAACAGCACTGGGTGATTTAGAATAAAAGTAAAACAAGTTTAATTAATCAAAAAGAAAGAGATTAAGTGAGTTCAGGTGAAAGGGATAAAGTCAGAAATAGTTACAAACTAATAAAAATGGAGGGAAACACTTTCTAGTGACTACATAACAAAACTACAGTCTTGGTTCAAGGTAAGAGTCTGACCACCTTCCAGCAAGATGGCTGACCACCACCTTGGTCAAGATCTCCCCCAAAGTCTGAAGTACTTGGTTCCTTTGTCTTCTTAGGTAAAAGTTAACTTGGGATTTTTTGCCCCGTCTTTTATAGTCAAGTGAACGTTTGACGTGTATCCTTAAAGTTCAGTGCCACTGCTGTGAGGAAAGGTACCATGGAGTCTGATGGAGATGTATATTTCTGTGATTCCATGAAAACACTCTAATGAAATCATCCACATCTGCCCTGCCAGTCTCCTCTATATAAACATTCTGAGGCTGCTCTTATGTCTCCTCCTGCTAGCTTCAGTTTCTTTGGTTCCCTGGGCTTGTTCCTGCCTGGAATTTCCTTCTTCCCCAGGTCCACATATCACCACATGGGTCTTAACGCTCCCACAGTTGAGAACATATTAGCTCATATGCAGTTTTGAGTCTGGAGAGTGCTAGGGGAAAAGTGAAATTCCCCCCAAAAAACTACCCTTGTGTTAGACCCAATATGGACACAGTTCACTTCTGGAACAGGATTTTCTGTGCATTAAAATGTCATGACTTTAAAGTCTGATAAATTGCAGCCCTGCAGACTGAACCTGGATAATAGAACTCACTTCCGCAAGTGATAAGCTGGTCCACTAACTTAACCATGATCAAATCTAAAAGCAAAACTCATTCCCCCCAACCCCATTACAGTTTGCCAGTACAGGCAGGGAAGGATGATCATGAGATTAATTTCTTTTTAATTTTAGCAAGACCATCTGATACTATGTGTTTATTTTAGAAAACTCTTTCCAAAACATATTTCATGTTTGCAGAGCATTGTTTTCAGTGGTTCATAGGATTATGACCATATTAAAACCAATTTTCACCAGAATATTCAAAGACATTTTCTCTCATGCTGTACTTCAATTTTCTACCCCCATGTGTTTTGGTGTTAGAGCTGTTCTTGCAGAAGGTTGCAATATTTTTTGTTTGTTTTTTTAACAGGGGAAATGGACTTCTTTTGTCTCTTTCCACATGATACATAATAGCTGAACTGTTTTAGCTCACATTTTCCAAAAAATATTCACTTTTTAGATGGCGACTAAGACTGAAACATTTCAGTCTGAAAGATGACAGTTTCCAGAAGTTAGAAATGTCTTGAAAAATAGATTAGAATGCAAATGCTTATTCAGTCTTAACTATTGCAGTCACTGCTTCTATAATTATTGCTGGGCAGAAACTGCAAAACATTTTCCACCAGTATTTGTTCACATTTTAAAATAAATTGGATTTGGCTATGTTTGCACCACATTTGTGTTTTCCAAATATTGTAAACAAACAGATTTACTAATAGGAATGTCTACTGAAACAGCAAATTTGTATGAGAGTATATCACATCAGTCGGTATTCACAGAAAATTAACTTCAAATTCATAATTACAAATGTACACACCTGAGGCTCAGTTACTCATTCAGTGACAAAATAGAAACATACCACATTAAATCAGCCCAGTTATAAAATATTTTCAGCAAAATATTCACAAACTAAGAAGTTAATTTTAATTTCAATTTTAAAATTAAATTAAATTTAAATTGATTTATTTTAAAATTTTAAAATTTAATTTTCCAGAATGATTTGGTGAATAAATTCAAGAAATTGGCAACTGTTCATGAGCTATTCTCCAAACAGAAATATTCAGTATTAATTATATATATATATATATATATTTGTTATTTTCTAAGATCTAATATACATGTATAGAGAACATTCTGTGCATTAGATAAAATGCATTATATCGAGTAAAGACTTTTTTATTGTGATTATGATGCATAGTTAAAGGCAATCATTCAAGTATTTGACTGAAAAGAGTAATGGTCAAGGATGAGCCAAAACAAAAGAATATAGAAATAGAATTCTTTATGTAGTGCTTTTCTTATTCAAGATATCACAGAACATTTTACAGAGTAACTAGCTCCATTTTGGTACTTCAGTGACTGACTAGGCAAATGCAATAGAGTTTGTTCTCATCAAAATCTCATACTCAACCATGGACTGTTTTTTCATTTTGTTTTTAAAGAAATGAACTCAGCCCACTGTGCATGGGTGTGTGTCAATAAATTGTTAAAAGCAATAGAAAATTAGTTAGCTGATATTAAACAAAATCTGAGGAGACTCAGCCCCATGGTAATCTCTAAAATTACCCCACCTTTAACTCTTGGGCTAATGTTTGAGTACATATATGGGCATTACCTCATGGTACAAAGCTCATCAGCCTTGAACTTTTTTTGATCAAATGGGGATGTGAATTTCACAGTTGAAGTCCCTCCAATGACAATGCCCTGCCACCTGAAATTCTAATTTAAAGAAGGGATGATGTGATTTTTTTGAATAGCTAAGGTCAAGACCCTGAAATTACTATCCACACCTTGTATTATACCTAGAAGAAGGTAAGGAGCCAGTGACTTTTATTGGGAATTGCTTAATTTGACAAAAGGAATATTGGCTAAGACTCAGGAATCTGCATTTTTTGGTTCTAATGTCTAACAATTTTGAATGCTGACTTTCTAAATACTCCTTAGTAGTTCTCTGAATAATTTATTTAATGTGAGCCAATAAATGGTTATGAAGATGACTGTTACGTGATAACAATGAAAAGAACAGGAGTACTTGTGGCACCTTAGAGACTAACAAATTTATTAGAGCATAAGCTTTCGTGGACTACAGCCCACTTCTTCGGATAAGAAGTGGGCTGTAGTCCATGAAAGCTTATGCTTTAATAAATTTGTTAGTCTCTAAGGTGCCACAAGTACTCCTGTTCTTTTTGTGGATACAGACTAACACGGCTGCTACTCTGAAACCTGTGATAACAATGGTTACAATTTTCAAAAGGACATCAGTGATTTAGGAGTCTAAATCCCATTTTCAGAAGTGGTTTGGGCACTTAGAAAACAGTGGGTACATCTACACCAGAGCTGGAGGTGTAATTTCCAGCTCTCGTAGATGTACACATGCCAGCTTTGATGGAATTAGCATACTAAAAATAGCAGCATAGCTGCAGCTGTGTAGGTGGTAGAATGGGCTAGTCACCCTGATTTAAGTCTCATCCAACACCCTTTGTACATACTTGGGTGGTTAGTCCATCCTGCCACCCAGGCCCCTGTGGCTACATTGCTACTTTTAGTGTGCTAGCTCTAGCATGTATAGCTACCTGAGCTGAGAATCACACCTCCAGGTCTGGTGTAGATGAACTTAAGTCTCATTGAAATTCAAGTACCTAAGTCACTTTTGGAAGTGAGACTTAGGATCCTAAGTCACTTAGACATGTTTGAACATTTTATCCAGAATCAGTAGATATGCTAAATTGTTCTTTTCCAGGCAGGGTCAGATCAAATCATTTCTTCTTCTTAATTAAAATAGTTTAAAATTAAAGTTTTGAGAAGCAGATACAGGATGGATGGTGAGGAACAAAAACACTTGTATGTATGTGGTGTTTATTTAGATGTTGTGAGTGGAACACACTGATATACCTATAGGTAAGATTTTCCTACTATTTTCACTGTAAAGGGTCATTTTTAGATGCTTATTATTTTGCCAAACATTTACATTTTTGATCTGCAAGCCAATGTTGGAGGAAAGTTAGAGCAGGAAAGATTTTGTTTTCAAGAGTTAAAAATGTCAGTATTTTTCTATTAAAAAAAAAAAAACTTGTGACCTTTATGGGAATAGCTTTCAAGCGTCAGCGGGAGGTGACAGAAACTAGGTCATAGATGTGCCTTTCAGCAGTCCAGTTAAAAACAGTTTTAACTTGAATGCTTGCTTTTCCCCCATAAAACTTGGTCCAATAAAAGATATTACTTCACCCACCTCTTCTCTCTAATTTCCTGGGACCAGCCTTGCTACAACAACACTGCAAACAACAGTTTTGATTTGGCAGGTACAAGATAGGGGTTTAAAAATAAACTTTGTGCATGTGCACTGTGTTTTGTTATACAATAAAACTAAAAGTTTGCTAGTGTTCAAGTGGTACTATGCACGTGTGCAAACATACAATGACTGGCAATTTTCATTAATGGATGATCTCTCGGTATTCAGTTAGATTTCCGCAGCTCTGCATAAGATAGTTGAATGAATTTTCACTTTAATACATAGGAGACTCAACATCTATAGAGTTTGGATAGTGTGAAGTGAATGAGGCATGGGTAAGCAGTAAGTGAGGCTGTGTATTGTATTGTGGGCTAAGCATGGCTAGAAGCTGAAGCTAGACAAATTTAGACTAGAAATAAGGTTCAAACTTTTAAAAGTGATGGTAATTAATCATTAGAATAACTTACCACTGGATGTGGTTGATGTTTTATCACCCGAAGTCTTTTAAAATCAGGAATGTATGGCTTTCTAAAAGATATATGTTTTAGCTCAACCAGAAGTTATGGGTTTGATGGAAGAATTACTGATATTATGCAGGAGGTCAGAGATCCCTACAGAAATAAATTGGAGATCAACTTTTTCCACATACATTGTCACAATCCACAAACACACCTTATTAAGATTTTTCTGAGAACCCCTGTACCTGATTCATTATACATGGTTGTTATATATGGTCTAAATTAGGCAGACAGTTCAGTTCCATAATACTAATTTTCCTATACAGCTCTGACACATCAGACAAGACTGAGGTTCTGATCATTTATTGGGTTCTGCTAGCACCGACCTCTGCACCTGTGTGAAGTCCTAATGAAGTGAATAGTCTATACTTAGTGGGACCTGACTGGAAAAATGATGAGGTTTTGCTTTGCCTAGTTGTTACATTAATTTATATGAACTATTCTTTCCTTGCGGTATGTTTGTCATGGTGTTTACTAAATCTAAACTACAGTTTTAGAGTGAATACAGTAACCAGAGTCTAAGACGTGTTGCTATGGTGTGAAAAATATTTGATTTTACTAGCAACCTTTTTTTTGGTTTGATTTTTGCTTGGGAAACAATCTCATCACGAGGGATTTAAGGTAGTAAATGCAACAATAATAGATGTAAGATGTCGATTTGCTTTGTCTGTCTCTTAAAGCAAAACAGGGTATTATTTTATTTTTAGTTTATTAGTTTATTTTGATTTAATAAATGTATGACTTAATCTCTAAGCACGCCATTACATACAAGAGAATCACAAGCCATTATAAAATCTAAAATACTTCCCATCAGTTGTAAATCTAAAAAACAAACCAAAATAGAATATTTAATAAACCAGGGCTTTGTCAAGCTGGACCTTAAAAACCTCTAAGGATGGAGATTCCACCACCTTCCAGTGCTTCACCACCTTCCTAGTGAAATAGTTTTTCTTAATATACAACCGAGACCTCTCCCACTTCAATTTGAGACCATTGCTTCTTGTTTGTCATCTGCCACCACCGAGAACAGCCTAGCTCTATCCTTTTTGGAACCCCCCTTCAGGTGTTGAAGGCTGCTATCAAATCCCCCCTCACTCTTCTTTTCTGCAGACTAAATAAGCTCAGTTCCCTCAGCCTCTCCTTATAAATCATGTGCCCCAGCCCCCTAATCATTTTCATTGCCCTCCGCTGGACTCTCTCCAATTTGTCCACAAACATTCTGTAGTAGGGGGACGCAAAACTGGACGCAATACTCCAGATGTGGCCTCAACAGTGCCGAACAGAGGGGAATAATCACTTTCCTTGATCTGTTGGCAATGCTCCTACTAATGCAGCCCAATATGCTGTTATCCTTCTTGGCAACAAGGGCACGCTGTTGCCTCATATCCAGCTTCTCATCCACTGTAATCCCCGGGTCCTTTTCTGCAGAACTGCCATTTAGCCAGCCAGTCCCCAGCCTGTAGCACTGCATGGGATTCTTCTGTCCTAAGTGCAGGACTCTGCACTTGTCCTTATTGAACCTCATCAGATTTATTTTGGCCCAATCCTCCAATTTGTCTAGGTCACTCTGGATCCTATCCCTACCCTCCAGTGTATCTACCTCTCCCCCCAGCTTAGTGTCATCCACAAACTTGCTGAGGGTGCAATCCATCCCATCATCCAGGTCATTAATGGAGATGTTGAACAAAACCAGCCCCAGGACTGATCCCTGGGACACTCCACTTGATACTGGCTGCCAGCTAGACATCGAGCCGTTGATCACTACCCGTTGAGCCTGACAATCTAGCCAGCTTTCTATCCATCTTATAGTCCATTCATCCAATCCATACTTCTTTAAGTTGCTGGCAAGAATACTGTGGGAGACTGTATCAAAAGCTTTGCTAAAGTCAAGGTATATCAGGGCCGCCCAGGGGAGGCAAGTGGGGCAATTTGCTTCAATCCCGGGCCCCACAGGGGCCCCCATGAGTATGTCAGAGGCTCCCCCCGCCTCCGTCTTCCCCCATCCCCAGGCATCTCAGCTGGTAAGGGGGCAGGGCTGCGAGCTGCAGCCGAGCAGCGGGAACTCAGGCCCCGCTGGAGACACCACGCTGCTGCAGCACTGTCTGGGGCTGCTCCTGGACGCAGCACGCTGAGGCTCCAGGAGAGGGGTAAGCGGCATGGTAAGGGGCCGAGCACCCCCCGACCCCATCCCCCACAGCCCTGACCCCCAGCTCCAAGCCCAGCCCCTCTGAGCCGGGCACCCCCTCCCCCCCGACCCCATCCTCTCCACAGCCCTGACCCGCAGCTCCGAGCCCAGCCCCTCTGAGCTGGACACCCCCCGACCCTATCTCCCCACAGCCCTGAGCCCAGCCCCTGTGGGCTGGGCAACTCCCAACCCAGAGCCCAGCTCCCCACCCAGCCCTGGACAACAGCAGCGCCACCCCCAGGTAGCGACAGCCCATTGGCACCAATCATCACCATCACCCAGCAACAGTCCATTATGTAATTGCAAATGTATACATACCATTAAAGCATTTAATGTTTTTAAATAATGTATTTAGTGTATTTTCAAATTATTACAAATTAATTTTTTAATGTATTTCACTAGTTATTTTTTACATTTCCAAATGCATGTTACTATAGTTTTGCAACTTTTTTATGGAAGTGGCCCCCCAAATTGCTTTGCCCCAGGACCTCTGAATCCTCTGGGCAGCCCTGAGGTATATCACATTCACCGCTTTCCCCATATTCACAGAGACAGTTATCTCATCATAGAAAACAATCAGGTTGGTCAGGCATGATTTGCCCTTGGTGAATCCATGTTGACTGTTCCTAGTCACCTTCCTCTCCTCCAAGTACTTCAAAATGGATTCCTTGAGGACCTGCTCCATGATTTTTCCAGGGTCTGAGGTGAGGCTGACCGGACTGTAGTTCCCCAGATTCTCCTTCTTCACAAGGTCACAACTTTAGCAATCCGAGGACCCCTATTTTGATTTTACATTTTTTTCAGACCCCTTAGCCCTCTGCTCATCCCCAGGCCTCACGCCCACTCCACCCCTTCCCCCAAGGCCCCACCCCACTGCATCTCTTTATGACCCCTCCCCCGAGTGCGCCCCGTCTCTGCTCCTCTCCCTCCCTCCCAGCGCCTTCTGCACGCCACTGAACAGCTGTTCCTCAGCATGTAGGAGGCGCTGGGAGGGACGGGGAGGAGTTGATCAGCGGTGCCCACTGTGACGGGTTGGAATGGGAGTCATCAAGATTCCAAACCATCATTAATGGTCCACACTTTACACAATTACAATAGGCCCTCAGAGTTACATTTTATATTTCTAGTTTTAGATACAAGAGTGGTACATTTATACAAATCAGATGATCATACTCAGTAGATTATATGCTTTGTAATGATACCTTACAAGAGACCTTTTGCATGAAGCATATCCCAGTTACGTTACATTCACTTATTACCGTATTTTCTCTAAAACTATCTGTTACATTATATTGACTTATTATCAAGTTTTTATAAAACCATATAGACTGCACAACGTCACACCCACAAACACCCCGGAGGTCTGCAGACCCCATTTTGAGAAGCACTATTATAGGGTATTCTGGAAGTCACCAAATCCAATTTCTGCCAACCAAGGCACTATCCAGAGGCCAAGAGCTCTCATCAAGAACCACCACTGACACTAGCCCTCTCTCTGGGAACTAATATCTCGAGCACCTCAAATGGTGGTTGTTGAAGAATCACATGGGGAAAATGCTCTGTAGCAGCCAAGGCTCTGTCTATTTAGGATTTTGTTTGGTGGCTAACAGTCAAGTACTTTCCCCATTGAACAGTCTATGAAAGCAAGTTAACAGTCCAGTAGTAAGAAAAATAATTATGCATAAGAGCATAGATCTTCTACTAATTGAGAACAACTTTGTACAGTCTCATTGTTCTCATCAGAGCCTTGTGAATCATTTATAGGTAAGACATCCCAAATGTGAATGGCAAATTTAAATTTGAGGTGTGTCTATTCTTTTGTCCCTTTAAACTGCCCTTCATATAAGACACAGATGTTTATGGGAACGCTCCTGAGAGGTTCTGTTAATACCCCCAACATCTGTTGCCTTCAGCTATGGACCCTCCCCTATAAATTCTCAAAGTCTCTGTGTCTCAAGTGACTCAACTCTACTTTCCAGCTGAGAAGGGCTAGCTGCATTTCCTTCTATTTAGTTAAAGGGCTCCGCAGTCAGTCAGATAAGGATATTAGTTCTGTCTCTTTCTTCATCCAGTGGCTGAGCATGTGGGCTTCTTGGAATGTTCAGACCTCAATCAGCCTAGTATTAAGAATTGAGCCATGGGCTGGCCCTATGTATGTTTGTTTATTGATTAGTGATGCGAATGCAAAGAAAATCCACCACTAAAATTATGCTAGCAGTAATTCACTATGCCCATTCAGAGTCTGCCAAAGTCTTGCTTCCTTTAGAGTACAGTGCAAGATTCATTTCTTAAGTCTTTCCTCAATTGATATAGCAACAGACTGGCTGGTAAACACTTCCTTATCTTCACAAAATCCCTGCATCTCACTTATACCTCCTCCTTAGAAAAAAGACTATTTACAATCCTACCAGTGGAGCAGAGAGCAAAGATCTACCAGGACTGCAACAAAGCAGTTCCTCCACTTGGTACCTAGATACTAGTAGAGAATGGTGCATTATAAATATATATAGATACATATTGTAGAACTAAATAGTGGGAAATAAATAGTGTAACCCAAAGCTGCAACTACATGCATCTTCATTCAGACCTCCCACCCCCGACTTAATATTGAAGTTATTTGGCAAGTTATTTACATGCAAGACCAGGGTAACAAACTTCACCTTGAGGAAGTTATAAAACATTTATACAAAATCAAAATAATTCAACATCATTATTAATATTCTGATAGATTAAAGGAAAATGCAGCTAAAGTCTGTCAATAACCATTCTGGTCCTCGCAGAGACATGGACCTTATGGTACAGAAGTGGGTCCTTTTAGTTTTGTTCTGCTAAATTTGACTTTTAGGAAATAACTTAAAGGCTCCTTGATATAAAAGAAAGGGTGATTCTGAAAGTCAGTCCAGGGAAGATGGCCAAAGAGAACGGTAATTCTCCGGCCAAAAATAAGCCTGCCTTATAATGCAAAAAAGAAAGCAGCACGTCTTTAACAATCCCACGATAATATAACCTACCAGGCTCTGAGCAGACATTGGGATATACAAACAGTGGTGGCTGTTAGCAGCTTTCACTGTGACATAACTCAAGAGGGATAGTATCAGTGACAGGTTTACAGGAATCCATGGCGTTAAATACTTGGGTTCACTGTCAGGATGATTCCCATAAGTGCTACTGGTGGGTCCTGGTAAGTAAATGTTCAACTATTCAGTATTATCAACACAGAACTATTTCTGGTTTTGCATTTACTTTAAAAATGATGCTTAAAAAATACCAACTCCTGCCCGATTGACATTGCAGTGCTCTTTACGTGAAAGTTTGTTTATAGACAATGATTCTTCTGACAGATTTATAGTGTCTGTGGAGGTTTAAAAGACTATTGCCCAATAGGCATTAAGTGAGAGGCATTCAGCTTTATAAATATTTTAGCTTATATTGGGGATTTTTTAAGAACTTTCTGAGCCAAATACTGCATTAAAACTGAAGACAGTGGCAAACTAATAATCAGCAGTTTCCAGCTTTGTTCTAATGTTTTGCTAATGGTTTCCATTTCCATGGCCAAGATTTGGAGTGTGAAGCACAATGTACATCCAACAGTTTGTAATTTTAGGGTTTTCAAATAACATTTGTTCTTACATTACACACATACTTTCTTTTTTGCAATAGTTCATTTAGAAATAAACAATTTTCAAAGTAGCCTATTACAGTTAATGTGACTAATACACAACGTGTATCAAGAAAACGTCCCAAAAGTTTATTAGCACAGTTGACAGCTTACATCTGTTTGCACTGAGTAATGCTAAACAGGTTGTTTATCTTAACACACTTGTGTATTTGCTTGGATCATCACTTCGGAATTGGCTAGTGAGGGAGGAAATGTACATTTGGTATGTTTTGGTAACTCTTCCATTAGCCTCCTTGGAATCTTAAAGGTTGCTCTGTTGCCTTTTAAGATTTGTACATGTCTCCCTCATATTCAATCTGATCTGCTTATCTCATTATGGTCATTTATGGTTAAATCTTGTTGAAATAATTTTTGCTTTTGAGAGGATATGCTTTCTATTGAAACACCCTCTGTATGAGAGGCATTATTTCAAAATCACTAATGGATTTGCATTGCGAGCACTGTAGTTCTTTTTTCTTTTCTTTTCTTTTTTTTCTTTTTTCTTTTTTTGTAGTGTAGAGAATTAAGATAAATGATAAAACATCACATTTCATTTGTAATTTCTTTAATGTGTTTGACTTAACTGGGCAGAGATTTTTTTAAAAAGTGTTAACAGCCTTTGAAATAAAATATACATTAAATAAACATGCAAGTACTTTTGCAACGACAAATGGTGTTTCTAAAAGGACATTGAATGAAAACTGCCTGCCATAGATCAAAGTCCACTCTTAAAAATTAAGGTTTTTAAGTTACTATTTTTCTTTGTGTTCTCTATGAATAAAAATCATAGCAAATATAGAGCACAAAGTGAGGCACAGAGGTTGTGACTTCTCTAGTGTCGGATATGGAATCCGGTAAGTTAACTGTTAATTTATATGAAACATTATATTCAGGGTAAGGGAAGATAACTGTCAGGATTTGAGTATTATATGGGAAGAGACTAAAAAATGCACTACATTAAAATCCATGAATCAAGTGAAGAGAACAAAGGAAGAAAAAGAAGCATTAAGGAGGGAAATGTAGAAAGGAGAGAGAAAGGTGTTTGTTCAACAATTTAAACTTACAAAAGAAAGATGTAGGAACATAGGAATTGTCATACTAGGTCAGACCCATGGTCCATCTAGTTTTGTATCCTATGCCCAGCACCATGTGCTTCAGAAAAAGGTGCAAGATGCCTCACGGTTGGCAAATATGGAGTAATTGGTCTCATTAAGGCTCCTAACCCCTGATAGAGATTGAGCTTAAAATATGAAACATGAGGCTTTATCTCCCCGGCAATTAATGAGGCAAGCATTTCACATCTGCCTTGAGAGTCAGAAGGATCCAGTCTTTAGAACATGTCTTATATCCAGCTTGAAGAAGTGAACAAAAACCCTTATCCCTCTTTCAATATAATTAACTGGAATCCAAGCTCAGATGCACCTATTTTTGGCTAGAACAAGTAATTTTTTTTCTTCATAGACTGAAGCTACAGAATGCTAAGTATCATGTAACCTAAATTCTGAATCGGTTATATAATTGAATGCAGGGGCTTAATGAGGATGTAGGCAACATTGTCCCAAATACATGCACAATCAGTGGGCTCACCTTACAAATATTTCTCATACTTTAAAGCAAACTGGCATGTCATTAAAAGCTCCCATTACTTTTGCTTAAATTTAAAATTAAAATAAAATAGCATATGGATTCAGTATAGCAGCTGATAAACACCTTCCTTCATCTTTTGCTGACCAAAGGAATTTAGGATTGCACCGCTTGTTGACAGATGCTGACTTCATCATGAGTGCCCAGGCCTTTGCTAACTCAAAACTAGAATTCTGCAACAGGCCCTTTTTTGGGGCTACTCTTGGTGCTCATCTCAGAAGCTTCACTAAATGTAAATGTCTGTGCTCCATAATCCATATTGGCTGCCAGTTAACTTCTACATGCAAATCCATGTGCATCTAAATATTTATCCGTGAAGTCTTAAGTAGTTTAGTCTACAGTTATCTGACAGACAACCTCTCCCTCTATGACTTGGCCTGATAGCTGCTGTCTGAAGGAGAGTTTCAGTTTTCTGTCTTAAGGGTGAAGCTCATGAGAACTCAAAGGCAGGGCTGGCTCCAGGCAGCAGCAAAGGAAGCAGGTGCTTGGGGCGGCCAATGGGAAGGGGCGGCACGTCTGCGTCTTTGGTGGCAATTCGGCGGCAGGTCCCTCAGTCCCTCTTGGAGCAAAGGACCCGCCGCCGAATTGCCACCGAAGAATGAAGCGGCGCGGTAGAGCTGCCGCCAAAGTGCCACCGATCGCGGTTTTACCTTTTTTTCTTTTCTTTGCCACTTGGGGCGGCGAAAAAGCTGGAGCTGGCCCTGTTCAAAGGACAGACAGTGTATTAGAAATGGCAAGACTTGCTGCTGGGCTCTTATTCCATTATATATAGGCTTGGCAGAATTCAGTTTTTAATATTTTTTTTTAAATAATTTTGACTGATAATATTGATGTTTATTTTTAAGCACTTTTTCTCATCTTTTTCAGTTTAAGTAATCACAGTTGCAGGAAATTATGGGGGGTAAGACAATCGAAGGAAGTCAAACAAGCTATGACTTTGAAATTCAAAAAGTTAAAGCCTTATAACTGCTAAAACACAAATTGTCAATATCACATGTCAAAATATACAAAGTAAATATCCTTAAATCAAGCTCTAATAATATCTCAAGCAGCATTTTTGTTTTTGCCTAAACAAATTTTACCTAAATTTCAGTTATTACCAATGGAAATATTCTGTGTATTTACAGTGAAATCCATATTTACTGATCTTTACCGATAAAAATCTAATCCTTTCAAGCCTAGTTATATGTGAGCACAATATTGGTCACTTTTAGAGAGAATATTTTTCAGGCTTTCCTCTAACTCCAGGCCTTGGAATCACTGGCATTTGGTCTAATTGTTGTTTGTTCTTTATGCTCCTCTCAATCTGGTTGGTATAGGGTGATTGAGTATATGCACACTTTGACTTCAGCAGAAAACTGGTCCTCTCAGCATTCTAGTCTTCATTAACAATGACTTTGTCTAACCCCACCTGTCTGGTCTGCTCCGCCCTAATCCTCCTCTTCTCTTCCTTAATCTCTCCATCCAATCTTTCCCTCAACTTGCAAGTGCATTTTCTCCATTCTTCCCATTCATCTACCTACTCTATCCATTCCCCATACACTACTGCTTTCACTTAGCCACATCCTCCCTCACCCCGTCACCTGATTTATTTACATTTTTTAGTCCTCCCTATAAAAATCCCTATTACAAAATAATGTACATTGAAAAAAATTAAAAAGTAGTATATCCCAATCTTGGTCATTTAAAAATCACATATGACAATACCTAAGTAATGACAACATAAAATGTAAAACCTTCTGGGGGGGTCCATTTTTGCGGGGAATCTCTTATTAGTGAGGCACTTTGCATATTTTTGGGCATTCAAAAATTATAAATAATAATGTATGTTACCTTTTTGGGAGAGGTGGTGTTTGATTCCATTCTAGCCTATGTAAAATGGGCCCTGATGCCACCTCATAAGAAATACTTGTAATAATAATTTTTTTCTTGTTTGCCTCAAAATAATTTCCTTTAATACAAATGCTCTTTGTCAAAGCCTTAAAAATCAAGCCACATCTCAGCTCAAGAACTTGAAATATGTACTTCCCCTGTCACATTTTTGTCATTTCATATTTGCCTGGAATGATTTCTAAGACTTATTTTATGTGGCATTTTCTCTTTAGACTTTTTTTTTAAACACACAGGAAAAGTAGTCACAAAATTGTGGCTTCTAATTTCTGCCAACCTTTAATAAGAGAACTTCAAAAAAGTTTTTAGAATCATTTTGTTTATAGAGGTTTTTTTTCTTCCAGTTTTTCTCTCTATTCTACAAATAAAATATTACAATTTATCTGAATTACTTTGGGACCCTCATTCTGCTTATATGAGTTGAAAAAATTGTGTGTGAATGTTTCATTCAATATATTTCTACAATCATATATGTATGATTATTGTAAAAACTATAGTTCAAGTTTTTAATGGCGAGAAGCTTATGTTGTGAAGAAAATGTTCATGCTGTGTCTGTATTCTGATTTTGTTTTTTGTTTTTGTTTTTTCTTGTTCTGAAGGCATGTATATAGATAGGCAGATAAGAAGAGTCTTTATTTAACAAGATATGTTATGAACAAATTAAAACCCCAGTCTTAACAAGTAGATGTGCACAAGCAAATTCCCATTGACTTCAGTGGGACTGTTTATATGTGCAGGATTGTTTCTGCATGCCACAAGATGCAAGATTTGAGGTTAAAGATAAATGTATAATATAGTTCATAAAAATAAGGACTGTGGTTTATTTAGTAGGAAGGACCTCCCCAGCTATAGATGAATATTTGATAACTTCATATTCTAATTTTATATAGCTGAGCTATGGAAGAATGTTTAATTATCATACAACACTTTTAAAAGGAAGCAGATATCTTTTCAATATATTTCTGCAGCAACAAAAGTCAAGAAAAGAGTTTTCTGGCCATATTGGATTTTTCTTTTTAACATAGACTATATTGGGGGGGGGGGGCGGTTCAAAAAAACTCAAACAAATGGTTTCAGTGGTTTCTTTGTTAAGGCAGCCTTGGTGGTCCAAATGTATTATATGCTGTACTACTGGTTGTATAATAAAATGCATACATATATTCTCAACCTTCTGCTGACTTCTTTCCCTGCGCTGCAAACCTCAAAAGTGTGACATCTATTAACAGGATAACTTTATTGTTAATTATACACTCTTCCCTCCCTCCTGCACATTTTTTGGGGGGGATACTAAATTTACTGGAATAAACTGAATTATTAACTGGAGTGAAGCTGACTGGCTTGCCATTTAAATGTGTATATGTTTCATGAAATCAAATTGTAACCCTCTGGTTTAGTTGTGAAATAAATTTCCATTCCAATTAAACACATGGAAACTATATTTTTTAGAGGTGAGAAAAAGAAAACAATTTCCTGCTTGCACTGGTTCAATGGGTAATTGCAAAATTTTCAAGTATTGGTTTCTGACAGTCTCATTTCACCTTTAGTATTATCTAGAATCTCAGAATTCTGAGAAATATAGTAGGATTTCCTAGGGCAATACCTAAATTTTGTGGCAGTTAACTTGGCTTCTATAGGAAACGACATGGCAGCAGGCCCTAAATTAGTTGGTAAATTAGGCAATGGATGCATCATAATTAGGCAGAAGTTCACTTTACTTCTACCAAGGCTATAACTTGACCTGCTAAATTCAAATTAAATGGGTGACCATGAACCTACACTAAGAAACATGGTTGAATTTCAATGAAGGTTGGCTAGCTTGTATTAGCAAAATCTAATCTAAACTCAACCTTTTTTTCTAGTCATAACAAGGTCCTCATGGAGGCAGTGAGCTGGCATGGGATTTGATGCCTGAAATACGTTGATGACAACCAGTTTTAGTTCTTTATATCAGATGCAGTGAGAGCAGTTTACGAATTCATCCAACATCTTGCTGGGGTTGGTATTTTGATGAGGGCAAGGCAGTTGACATTCAGTCCAGATAAGACTAAAATCATGCTCATGGTTTTGCGAAAATAAACTAAGAAAATCTTCCCTTGATTGGTGGAGTTTGCCTGCCTTTTGTTACTAATTTGGCAACCTGGATAGTCCTGTTGGATCTGCAGCTATATTGGGATGCCGAGGAAGCAACGGTAGCCAAGAGATGCTTTTACCACTTAGATTTGACCTGAAGGTTGCATTCTCTTCTTCTGGAAGTGGACCTCACCACAGTGATCCATATCTTTGTTACCTTCGTGTTAGACTGCTGTATTGCATACTTCATGGGACTATTCCTTAACACAACTCAGACATCAGTTGGGGCAGTTTGTGGTGGTCCATTTGTGATGGAGTGGTGTTCCTTCCAAACATTAATAAATTATACCAGTACTTCATGATCTATACTGGCTTCAATTTAGTTTCCAACCCACTCCCATTACAAGCAGTCATTACAAAAGCTGAATTCTACTGCATATAACCTATATTTAAAAAAAGATTGTCTAGTACTTCAGCAATTGTGGCTGAGGCTACTTTTAACTTTAATGCAGTTATTAGATTCAGCAAGGCAGATGCATTGTGAAATATACAGTGCTTGATAAAGTTTGAATAGTAAATGAGTAGGCATATAATTATCGAAATAATAGGGTTATTTAAGAGTTGTCAGTTAAATATTCAGTTTTAAAGTATCTAACTTTGCGCTTTTATTTGTAGCCTGTGAAAAGCAGATGAGAGTCGTTTGCAAAGAATCTTCAGAACAGCATCTCCAGCCCTTCAAGGATAAATTGGAAGAGTTTTTTCAGAAAGGCAAGCACATTTTTCTTAAACCTTTTTGTTCATATTTTAGTGTTTGGAGAGTTTGATATACATACATTAGTATGCTGTCTTAAATAACCAATGCTGCAAAACTGGAAGCTAAATAATATCAGTTATGGATCGTAAGTACTAATAATTCCACAGATATTTAAACCTCAGGCATCACTTGCCAGTGACCGGTAATGTTGCCATAGTCTCACTAGCTCTCCATTTCTTTGAGGTTTTTTGCATCATTAAATCACTAGGTGCAATAAAACTGGGCTTTAGGATAGAGTGTTACTTAATAAATTGAATCTAAATCTTCCAGTCTGTGGAAAAGTGACATGAACAATGTCCTAATCTTGTATTCATATTAAGTCAAAGATTTGAGATTAAAAACTAATTCCATGTAGGTAAGACAGCTGAAGGTCCTCAGGGAAATGACCCTGTGGCATGGAGTCAGTAGCGGAAGGATCTTGGTAGACCCTAAATAGTTGTGCAGCTGATACACTGTAAGTCTGGGAGTTTATGTCTACACTTAAAATACTACAGGAGCATGTAGCTGTGCCTGTCACAACTGGAACAAGGGCAGTCAGACTAGTGCTTGGAGCAGGAGTCAGGCCAAGTCAGGTACCAGGAGCTAAAGGTCCAAGAGGGCAAACCGAGAGTCAGGCATCAGGAGGCAGGCAGGGTCAGGTTACCAGGAACTCAGGGTCAGGCTCCAGGTTACAGACAGCGATTGAAGACCAAAGCCTAGGACAAACCAGAGTTGGAAGCCAGAGTCGAGGATCTATCGCAAGCAGGGTCTGGAGCAGAGACAGGCAGGCAGTCTGCATTGTTGCTCAGACAGCTTTCTATCATAGGGCTTCCAGGGGCTGCCACTCAGGCCCTCCTGGGTGGCACTTCCTCACTAGGTCCTCATGTGGGAGCTCAGCTTAAGCATCCCATGGAGATGTAATGGCATCAGCAGCACAGAATCCCCTTGGTCCCAGGTTCCAGCTCTGCAAGTTCTTACAGCTCCGCTGTAGCGCTTCTGTGTAGACACTACCTATGCCGACATGAGGGGTTTTCTCGTCAGTGTAGGTAATCCACCTCCCCACGAAGTAGTAGTTAGATGGATGGAAGAATTCTTCAGTTGATCTAATGCTGTCTACACTGCATATTAGGTCAGTATAGCTATGCCTTTCAGAGCAGTGGATTTTTCACACCACTGAGATGTGGCAATACCAGTGTAAGTTCCTAGTGTAGACCAGGCCCGAGTTTCTGGCACCGAAATCTGACATTTTAGATAAGTCCTGCATTCTTTGGTAGAACCTTGCTGAGCCCAGTGAAGCTGCAAGGGTTGGGAAAGAAAAGACCCACGTGCAGTAAGCAGGGTTGTCCCAAGAGAGGTGGGGGGCCTGGGACAAATCAACCTGTATGGGCCCCCCTTAACATTTTATACAGGTGAAATCTGGTGTGGGGAGGGGACACCAGTGCTGGGGGGTGAAGGACAATGGAGAGTCACAGGGTGGCACCTGTGCTAAGGGCGAAGGGGCCCCCTGTGCGGGGGAGTCCCAGAAAAGGGGAGAGGTCTGGGGCGGAAGTGCAATGAATGCAGTCAGCCAGGCACTGGTGTGTTCTGGCAGCGCTAGGGCGCTGGCGGCCGGTGTGGCGGCGCACAATGCCGGGAACCAGTGGAGTGGGGCAGGCTGGGGTCGCTGCTGCCAGAGACTGAGACTGAGCCCCGTGATGCCGAGCAAGAAAAACAAATACAACGTACGCTTCCTGCCGGTGAGTGCAGGCCCAACCCCTACTGCTGGCGCCAGGCCCCCTGCTAATCCCCCAGGCCGACTTGGCCCCCTGAACCTCTAACCCCACCCCACCCAGGCCAGCCTGGCCCCCTGAACCCCTAACCCCAACCCCCCCCAGCCCAGCCCAGCATGACACATGCACAATGAAGTGCAGGGGCCTCCAGAGCACGGAGCCCAAAGCAGTTGCCCTGATTCGCCATTCCCAAGGGACAGCTCTGGCAGCAAGAGCTAAGTTCTTTGAAAGGGGACTTGGATCCCTAGATGCAAAGCATCGCCAATGTGGTAAAGAAACAAAAGGAGATAGAACAACTGTTCACAGAGAAGAATCTTTCAGATAGCTAGGTGGAGAAGAGCAGCCGCATTGATGTGGAGGCCTGAGAGGAGAGACAAAGACTGTTCTTGACCAGAGCTTTGGAGGAAGACAGAGAGCAAAGAGTGGAGCTGGAGAAATTGAAGTGTGGTTTGGAGCAGCTGGAACAGATGCAGGAAGAGCTTTCCATGCTTGAAGCTGGTAGGCAAAATTTGGAGATGGCCGAACGGTCTGGAGAACCAAGTCTGGAAGACCAGATCCATTCTGCTAATAAAAGATAAGGTGAAGCCATCAAAGAACTCCACCGTCTGCAGTCCCAGGTAAAAGAGTGTATGAAGGAGCTGGATGAGATGGCTGCTTAAAAGAAAAGGTTGTGACATAGGCCTTGAGGAAAAAGGATTTAATCTGGCTAATGGCAGAGATGGAGAGCAGCACCTGCTGCTGGAGGAGAAGCTGGACGAGCTTCCCACTGAGGTGGAGATCCTTCTGGCAGAGTAATGCCAAGACGCTTGAAGTGCATTACAGAGGAGGAGTTGTCATCACCAGAGGAGAGAGGCAAAGTTGGCTGTACATCTCAGAACACAATCGAGAAAATAGTGGGGGTGGAAGAGGAAAACAAGCACTTGATCTTCTGGGTGTTGCAGGCAAAGATTCATGGACCTTGATGTTTGTAAGAATCTCAAAAGGGGCTGACTCTTTATAGGATTTTCTCTATGGTGAATGATATAATTGTATCCATATCCATGAAGAGTGCTCTCAGACAATGAGTCAGCCCTTTGCCAGTTCCACCCAGGTAAAGGCCAATTTTGGCTGCCCCACCATGGCCACAGGAGGATTGGACATTTCAAAAGTGGCACTCCTCATAAACCTTCATTTGCTAATGTACTCTAAAGAATATGTGCATTACATTGGTTGTACAGGCTGAGTTGAAAACTATGGCCATACCACTTCATTCTTCAATGAGAAGAATACAAGCAGCACACATTTCTTGTTAGTCTTCCTTGTTGAGGTTAAAAAGGAAATGTCATCCTGGCTGGGCGATGTAGGTAAGGCTCTAACAATTTATGGAGAGCCTGCCCTGGAGATAGAAAAGGGGGGATGGGATAATGTGTAACAGGATGTGCTGTCCCTTTAAGGGCAGGTGTGGGTCCAGCTCAGGAGAGCACTTAGTCAAAGATCAAGGTAATCTACCAAAGAGAGGTGGGGGGAAACAGAGGCAGCCACTACACCAAATCCTCATGACAATATTACATGTGATTAATTTCCTACACAGTGCCATGTTATAGAAATATAAGAAAAATGTTTGCTCAGTGGACAGTAATAGGTAATCCTCATGAAAGTGCGTATTTCAAAAGGTGAATTATTCCTATTCAATGTAATTGATTAAAACACAAAATATTTTTGGAGTGGTGATTCTAGAATGCCAGTAATTGTGATTGTAATAGTTCTGCAGCATAAAAAAATCACATTAGTTATAAGAAACTTCATTCGAGGGGAGTTTCCATGATTATTCTGCTGAAGTTGTACTCTACTTTTTTCTGCATATTTGGGTATCGTGCATCTCAGTTAGAAACTCAGAGTCTGGTATTGTCACAGCAGTTATATGAGACACTCCTAAAGGTTATCAGAACCAGTTGTAACCATTATGGTGACTATACAAGGAAGTTAGTATTCCCAAATGAGCAATATCACTCGCCAAGTCTGAAGCAATTTAGCATTTAATGTCTGAGAAGTCACAAGAACTATGACTCAATTGATTCCTGAAAGGACTCATATTTACAAAAACTGTGATCACTGAAACAGTCATAGCCATTTAATTTTTCTTCTATAAGCTATAACTTCTTGCCACACTTAAAAGAAAGTGATTTCTGAATTTGGCTTCATCTTCTTTCTTTTATAACGGTCCTCCTAACATCAGGGGATCTTTAAATAAGTTTACTTTATGAAGCTACAGTACTAAAATTATATAATTGCCTAAGTAAATACTGTTTTTGAACAACAGCTCTTATTAAACTACTGTTAAATACATCCGACATTTCTCAATATAACACTTCTCCTTCTCAAGGTTATTGTACTTAACCTAATTTGCTTGAGTTTTTAAATCATGAATTTGTGTGGCTGTTACTTAGGCTACAAGTTTCTTGTCACAGATTCTAACAAGTTCTCAATGATATGTTTCCAGAAAATGTAATACATGTATTTAAGTTTCTCATAAAGTTAGCAGGGACCCTGTAAAAGAAGGAATCCACAGGTATGGCTGTTGTAGGTTGTCTTTTCATCTCATTTAACTGGCAATTCGTATTTATAGCTTTAGCAGTAAGTGCTGGAGGTGAGATAGTGAGCTGTATGTGTGCACATTAACACTAGCATTCTCCCATATGCTGTTTTATCTTGCCTTCCTTTAAGCCTATGCCTCACTACTGTTGGGACTAACCAGCTTCATTAGACAACCCAGATATACATAAGTAAATAAACCTTAATTGCTAGCGTTTCCCCATCAGAATTTAAAAATCAAACACTTCTTTTTAAAGATCATTGTGTTGGTGTTTTTTGTAGATTACTTGATTCTTAGTGCCATAGGACCTGCCATATTGAAGCTGCTCAGAGGTCCATGTTGTCCTTTACCCTGTCCTCAATGGTTGCCAAGGCCAGATGTTTTACAGGAAAGATATCAATTGCATTTAATTGTGCAATATTATATTATGTGGAAAATTTTATTCCTGACCTCAGTTGATCCATGTACGTGGAATTTGTATTTTGTTAATTTTATCCCAGCCAATGTAAGTGAAGAGCATATTCTTATTCCTATAGATGTCTTAACTTTAAAAAAAGATATTTGCTTCAATAGTGTCCTGTGACAGTGAGTTCTGTGAATTAATTATATGCTAAGTAAACAATATTTCCTTTTATGACTAGAACCTATTGGCTTTTAATTTTGTTGCATGCCTTCTTGGTCTGTGGTGTGGTTGTGTTTTTTTGTTTTTTAATACTGTAGGAAAGAGTAAATAAGAGCACTTGGCTGGTATCCACTATATTCTATTTATGTATATTTGTCTCTCGATGTCTTCTTTTTTGCCTGAATAGTTATAGTCATTCTAATGTCATTCACCTCTTATGGAAGCCCCCATTCCTGCTTATCATTGTACTGTTCTTGTTTCAGTTTTTTTTTAGATGTTCAGTCTGTAATTGTACATAGTATTTAAGGTGATGAGTAAGGATATGCCATCAATTTACAAAACAGCATCACAATATTTTCCATATCATTCTCTTTCCCCTTCTTACACTTGTGCATTGAGTAAACATTCTTGTTGAGCTGTCCACTTTGATGGCTAGAACTTTTCCTAGTTAGGGTAGTTCTTAACTCAGAACCTGTTAGAACGTACCACTGTTTCTTCCACTTGTCTTTACTGAGTTTGAGCTGCTATCATGGTGTCTTTCTAGAGTGCTCTTGTTTGACACCTTTCCACTTACCTCTTATATGAGGCAGTTGATAACTATAATAATAACAAAGTTCTTGAACTTGTACCCCTCATATGGTATCAAGTAGTTTTACAAACTGTGTAACCATTATCTCTAGTCTAGTCTAGACTATTCTGGGTGGGCTCTTATTTGTGGGAAGAATTCTGCGCCAAAAAATTAAAAAGTCTGCATACAATATTTTTAAAATTCTGCAACATTCTGCAAATTTAATTTAATTTATCAAAATAACACTATGTAATCTCATGAGATTCAATTACTTTGGTAATTTATTTCAAAATACCTGTCAGCAAGTATGTCTGTAACAATACAGGCACACACAAAATTTCCCCCAGGAGTAGAGAGTTAAAGAAACCCCTATGACAACCCAGTTTCTGTTTCTCTGCCCCCTCCCAGAGCCCAACTGAGGGGCCAGACACCCACAATCCCTCCCCCGCCCCAGAGCCCAGTCACGGTGCCCCCCCCCCCCCGCCAATACACCTGAACCCACTACCCCACAGAGCCCAGCCACAGGGCCCTCCCTAGCTCAGATACCCATGCCCCCACCCCCTCCGAGCCCAGCCGTGTCCCCCCCCAGCCTACACGCCCCCTCTCCCTTAGAGCCAGGGATCCAGAGGGAGAAACAGCTGGGTTTGCTGTTGCTGGGTCCCTGGCGTGTGTGGAGTTTCCTGCATGCTGCCATCTCCTTCCCTCAAGGCATGTGGGGAACTGCAGCTTCCAGGAACTCTCTACTCTCTCCCCCTTCCCCTGGCAGTGTCTTCTATGTGCCACCCTGGGCTCCGCTGGGTCCAGCAGCCCCTAGTGGCAGCCAGCAGCACTGCAGCCCATTTCTGTGGGGGAAAGGAAATTCTGCACACAAAACATTAATTTCTGCAAAATTCTGCATTGCGCAGTGGCGCAGAATTTCCCCAGGAGTATGTTCTGATACCATGCTCATCACTATCATAGCTAAGCACCTTCAGTGATGTGTTAAGCAATCCAGCTAAACATCTATCATATTTCTTCTCTTCTTCTTGCCCCAGGGGGAGAAGTGGGTGCAATAGAGTGGGTTTTGTTTTGGAATTTTTTGATAATTTATGCACATGTTGCTATGTGTTTGTTAGAGGGAGGGAGAGGGAGAGTATTTATACCTCATTCTCTCTATAGAGAATGCTCTGTCACCACAAACCAGCAGCACACAACCTCCCATGGGACAGAGTAGGACTGGGTTTTTATGATCTGCTGTGGGCATTACACTAGTTTCGCTTTCTTCTTTCAGGGCTAGGAAGGAATTTTTCCCTCATTGCCAGATTGGCTGGGGAGGGTATGTTTCATCAGATTCCCAAAATGGGTCAGGGGCTCAATTGGGTAGGTAAGGAGGTACAATCAAGTGGTTGCAACTTAGTAGGTGGCAAGTGTCCTGTTCAGGTACTCGTTCCGTAGGGCATACGGTTCCTTGATAAACCAAAGTTGGAAGTGGACTTAGGAGTAAAGTATCCTCTAAGGAAGCTGGGGCATTAGGGTTGCTGCTCCTAATGTCTGGTACAGTGGGATACAGCCCCCTTTAACCTATATACGAGGGGAGGGTGGCACAGTTGCAGCAATGGGCAGGAACCAGGGAAGGAGCAGGGCTGACAGCAGCTCTCCCAGGTAGGTGGGAACAATTAAGGAAAAGATAATAACATGCATTGTATGCTGGGTATTTCCCGGTTGAGTTAATAAAGATGTGGCCTAATTAAACCACATTTCTCGTATCTTGTCTTTCTTGCTTTTTGGTTGGGACACACCACAGGCACAGAGGATAAGTGACTTGCCGAAGGTAACATAATAAGTTGGTGGCACAGTCAAAGATGGTACCCTGGTCTCCTGGCTCCAGTTCTGCTGATATATTTACTTGACTATTTTGCTTCAGTTTTAAACTAAATATTATATGGATTACTGTATCATATACATAAATAACAAAAAGCACAAACTCTAATTCTGAACGCTATGTCACCCTAATATTATTCTCTTTCCCTAGTAGTTACTGGTCATTTTTTCCTACGGTTTACTTACTGTCTCTTAAACAGTTTTTAATCCAAGACTAGACTTCATCTTTCATCCAGTGGTAACAAAATTCCCATCTAGCAATAAGTGGAACTGAAGAAAAACTCATTGTTTTATTATCCTTGGGATTAACTAACAGTTTTTAAAAAGTTTACTACCTCCATGTCCTCTTTTACTGTAGCTTTTTATTTTCAAGGTTAGCTGAGCTAGCCATCTTGAAGTCTTGAATGATCCTGGTGATATACTGCAGATTAATTATTTTAATGGTTTCATCACATTATTTCTTTCTGGACATCTCTAAGACTGTGTAGGTTTCTTTTCCTTTAAAATTTCCCATCATTGTTACCAGCAGTGTAGCCCCACTGTTGGTACCCACACTGGGACTGGCAACAAGCATTTTTATCACTGTCATTCAGGCCTGATCTAAATTTGTGACAGTAGTAAAAATAACAGCAGCTGATGTACACTAGCACTCCCATCATTGCATGCATTGGTGGAGATTGCCTAGTCGTATGATGATTCAATAGACTGAGCAAGTGTCTGGGATTAGGTTAAATCAACAAATGCATTTCACCTCTTCATACACCATGTTTGTTCCCATGAAAGGTTCTAACCAAATTGCTTTTTCTGTTTCCTCATTTTAGAGGTTTCATTCGAAGTTGCTGCCACCAGAAACTGAAAACCAACATGCTCATTTAGTCCAGCTCTCTTTGCTGAGGCTCGACAAGTGATCTGGATGCTTTTCCATTTTTAAGGATGTTGAGATTTAAACCATTCATTTCACACAGGCCTGTGAACAGCTGTCCAACAGTAACAATTTATAGGTATTATCAATCTGGGTCTAATTTGAACCAGTGACCAAGAAATCAAAGACTTCATGTCCCATTACTGATCCCCCTGAGTCATCCCATTCTCCATGGGATGTTTTAAATCCTTCAGAAACATGGCTTCTCCATGTATGGAAGAAATGGGACTCCCTTCTTCAAATGTGACTTGATGAAAAAACAGTACTGGCTAGAGGACTGAATCTTG
This sequence comes from Trachemys scripta elegans, assembly GCF_013100865.1. Classification (NCBI taxonomy): domain Eukaryota; kingdom Metazoa; phylum Chordata; order Testudines; family Emydidae; genus Trachemys; species Trachemys scripta. The sequence goes on along the minus strand of NC_048301.1, from coordinate 56,302,442 downwards.
CTGGAGGAGCTTTGAGCTAATACTGTATCTCACCACCGTCTGCTGCTGTCATTGCTTACTCTACTTATTTCCCCTCCCCTCTTCTCCTCTCACTACTGCTGGATGCTTCCCTGCTTATATGCAGTAGGACATGCATGGCAGAGCTACTAAATGTGTGATATTGATGAGACATGAGTGACACTTGGCACCCCTGGTCTTACTATTAATTGGCACAGGTAGTTCTGAAGGGCTAAACCTGGTCTGCACCCGTTTGTAACAAAATCTTAAAGAGGTGAGTTTTGTATGGCGGCAAGTTACACTGGAAACATTTAACACAGTTCTAGCCAGGATGGTGTTAATTTTAGTGTGCAACCTTGAAATTTTTACCAAGGATGTTTACACCATTTATGTATGAGTTTATGGCCAGGCAATAAAGATATGAGAGATGGGAGTCACGTCTGGGATCGGTCCATGTATTACAGGAAATCTAGGTTTCAATACTTCAGCACAACTTGTGCTGAACACTGGAGATTTAATCTTGATTCCAAACTTTGTTGCTTTTTGTGATTTCAAGTTTCAGGCCCTTAATGTTGCTTGGATATAGTTTTTGTGCTTTTGTAATATTCAAATGCTTCCCAGCTCATCTTGATCCAGCACAATTCTCCCTAAACATAGACATCAAAAATAGATTAGCCACCCTGTGTACTACAAATGTAAATTTACCACCCCTGAACATATATGAATGAAATGAATAAACCTCTATTGCTCGAGTCCTTTAAATACACAAAATCAGTATAGACATTGCTTCTGAAGGATTTAAAACATCCATGCATTTGATCATTGTGCAGTTGAAAACTGATACTTTTTTTTTTTTTAATTGGTGAGCAATGAGATAGCAGTGGAAACTTGCTGCTAATAGAAGTTGGAACTGAAGAGAAACAGATTAATACAGGAGACCAAAAAAAGAGTGAAGAGAAAGGGGAGCTTCATACAAGAGTAAAAATTGATGAAAACAGGGAAGAGGAAATGAATATAGTAAAACAAGAAATAGATGAATACTACAACCCAAAATACTACCACCACCCAAAAATCAAGACATTTTCAGAACAGTAAAACAAGAATCATGCTGTTATATTTTTATTTCTTTCCTTTGGGTATCTTTGTTGCCCCTCCATCAAGTTATTTTTTACATCTTCATTGAATCAAGAAATTGTAATATATTGAAACCTGCAGACTCATAATATCTTTAACCCAGTTTCTTATGAAGTCACTTACTTATAGCTTGAAGTTTTACAGTAAAGGGATAGTACTCTGTGTGGGGTTACAATGGAAGTCCTACAGAATTATACATTTAAGGTACATGAAAACAAAATTAAAAAATCCTGCGTGATGGTATTGGAGCTGGTATTGGGCAAATTTCAAAAGATTCAGAGTTTCAGTTTAGATAAGTGTCTGGTAGTTCCGCTGCTTCTCTGAAATCAGGTTTTTCTTTTTCATATACAGAATTTTCAGAACTTCCTAATTATGGTTAGGCTGTAAATACTTCAAGAAAACCCCCAGATTGGTTTGTTTTATCAGAACTGTTTGCATTTTCCTAATTACAATTAATTCTAATTAGTGATAATCTTGCTGCTTTGTATGTAAAAACAGAGACTGTTCTGGAGACTGACATGTTGAAATGCTAGAAGGGATAAACTACTGCTGCTGGAGTCTGAACTGTTTTGTGCAATAGGATGTAGTATAGTCTATTGCTTAGACCAGGGAACTGAACACCAGAACCACTGGGTTCTAGTCCCGGTTTAGTCCTTGCCATATGACTCTGGAAAAGTTAGTTAATTTCTCTGGGCTTAACTTTTCCAGTCTGTAAAATGTAAATAATAACATTTGCCTATCCTGTATGTTGTGGGGGGGGGAAAAATTGTGAAATCCTGATGAGCAAAATGGTGTTAATAGTACATTAGCACATTTCAGGTCAGCATGGATATTTAAAAAGGATTTTCTTCAAATGCACCAACTAAAAGTGGGAACAACCGTTAATCAGTTTAACTGTATAATGTGAAAGCAGTAATATGAACAACCATACACTTACTATTTTTCCAGTGGAGTTGCTGTATAATTTCCCTTACTTATCTCATCTTTTACACTCCTTTGATAGAATTAGAGGAACTTTGTAATTGTAGACTTAAAGATGTGTTTAGGTGTTTTTTTTAATGTTTCTTCAATTCATAAAAGTCTATGAATTACTCAGAAAAACCTGCTGTTTGGCGGGAAGACTTCCATACTGGAATAATAAACTGAATAGCTGATTTAGGACTAATACAAGGAATTCCTAAATATCAGTACATTAGAGATCTGGCACCCCTATTCAAAAAGTTAAGTACAGAAGGGCTACGATACATAATGGATGCACAAAAAGGGTAACACTTATTTTGTCCTTCTTCCTCAGAAGAGAAAAAGTACCTTACTGGGAGAGGAGTTTATGAAACAGCTGGAGTGCAAGGGATAGCAGCTGAACTGAGGCTTGCTTTCTTAGTCCCAGTATTTGGGAAGTGAGAAAATAGTTTGCTAGTATAGCACCTTGCAGCTAAGAAATAGCATTAGAAAGGGAGGTAGCTAGCCAGGAGCCATTGGCATTTGTTTTTCAGAATAATTCTTGGTATCTTTGACTATCCTCCCAAAAATCGTGCAAAAAAGATGCAACTGACATTGGAGAGAAGGGGACCGGCTTTCATAGAATTTATTTATTACTTCCCCAATATGCTGCTACTACAACCCCAGCAGGGAGACAGTCGATTGGCAAAAGCTTGGCTGTACATAAGTGATTCTGATAAATTAGACATCTTCCTCCAGCTCTTCAGGACATGAGGTAGCCTCCACAGTAAGTCAGAAGATTTGGATTTTCAGCAGTTGTCATAGGACAAACATAACCCATTTTACATTTCTCAGCAGAGAAAGCAACAAGAGGATTAATACTTTACTGTTAAAGGAAATAATTGGATTTACAAGGTCAGAGAGTGGGCAGTCTCATGTAAGGGCACAATAGATTTTGCAAATCATTGTTAGTGGAGAGGAGAGCTGTTTGGGAAAAGGTCCGTGACAAACCATGTACCAAAGGAGGCTGGAACATGGTAGGGAGGGACATTTGGATTTATTAAGCAGTGCAGACCAATCCAATTGACAGGTGAAGAGGAACTGCTCACAGCTCTAAAAAATAATTGTCATTTAGGTTCATGTGATCAATGACTTTATCACATTTATAAATGTGCAAACAGAATCAAATCCAGATCAATTATATATATGTTTGGTGCTTTAAGAGTGTCAATTTCACAAAGCTGAAAACAATTGTGAGCCAAATCATCTGAGAGGAAGAATTTCATCAGAATAACACTTTTTACTCGATGCCCAAAAAGCCACAATTGAGGAAGAAGGCTGTGTTGATTAAAACTCCTATCTTGTTTAGAGGGAAAGTGAAGGTATCCATAAAAAACAACATATAAACAAATGAAAGAAAGGGGAAGTTGATAATAATTAATATCAATCAGAAACTAGGAAGGTAGAAAATTGATGAGGAAAAAAGGGAAAAATAGCAGAAATCTGTGGCCAGCAGATTTAAGGACAATAAGAAGTTTTGGGAACAAAAAGAATCCTAACAATCTTACTGATCCATTACTAAATGGAAATGGTAAAATTATCAATAAAGATGCAGAAAAGGCAGAAGTGTTAAATATTTCTGTTTTCTATTTGGGGAAAAAAACAGATGATGTATTCAGATGATGATGATGGTAACATTCTTACCATTCCATTAATATCTCAAGAGGATGTTAAACAGCAGCTACTAAAGTTACACATTTTTAAATCAGGAGGCCCAGATAACGTGCATCCTAGAGTTTTATAAGAGTTGGCTGAGGATCATGCTGGACCACTGATGTTGATTTTCAATAAGTCTTGAAATGCTGTGCAAGTTCCAGAAGACTAGAAAAATGTTAATGTTTTGCCAATATTAAAAAAGAGTAAATGGATGATCCAAGTAATTATAGGCCTGTCAGCCTGATATTAATCCTGGGCAAGATAATAGAGCAGCTGATATGGAATTCAGTTAATAAAGAATTAAAGGAAGGGGAAATAATTAATACCAGTCAACATGGGTTTATGGAAAATAGATTCCGTCAAACTAATTTGATATCTTTTGTTGATGAGACTACAAGTTTGTTTGATAAAGGTAATAGTGTTGATGTACTATACTTAGACTTCTGTAAGGCATTGACTTGGTATTACACAACTTTTTGATTAAAAAAAACTAGAACGATATAAAATTAACATGGCACACATTAAGACCTCGCTAACTAATTGATCTCAAAATGTAATTGTAAATGGGGAATCATCATTGAATTGTTGTTTTTCTAGTGAGGCCATGCAGGGCTTGGTTCTTGGTGCTACGCTGTTTAACATTTTTATCAATGGCCTGGAAGACAACATAAAATCACTACTGTTAATGTTCGGAGATGACACGAAGATTGAGGGAGTGATAAATAATGAAGAGGACAGGTCAGTAATTCAGAGGGATCTGGATCTCGTGGTATACTGGGCTCAAGCAAACAATATGCGTTTTAATACAACTAAATGTAAATGTGTATATTTAGGAACAAAGAATGTAGGCCATACTTGCAGTATGGGGAACTCAATTCTGGGAACCAGTGACTCTGAAAAAGATTTTGGGGAGGGGGAGGTTGTGAGATAATCAGTTATGTGAGAATAAATGTATTAAAGATTGTGAGGTGCTCAGATGCTATGATAATGGAGCAGTATGATAGCTAGCTAGAGCTGTTGACCAAGATAGTTGCTGTCAGCCAATAGCACATTTTCAGACAAGCTTAGTAATCCTGTGAAAAATGGCAAGAGGTTAGTTCTTGACTATTTAGTAGAGTTGATTGAAATTTTTCATCCAAACCTTTTTTTGCTGAAAAATGTAGTTGAATTGACCAAAACATTTTGTGAACTTGTTTTTGATCTGAAGAAAAAAACTTACAAAAATTAACAATTCTGAAATAATCAAAATGGTCTCTCTTGACATTTTCAAAACAAAACCTTTTTATTTTTTTTTATTCAAAATTACTTCTGTTTCAATATTTCCTGAAAATTATTCTTTTAAATTTTTTTAAAAGCTCAAAATTAAAACATTTTGTTTCACCGTTAGGTCAAATGAAACATTTTGTTCAACCTGAACATTTTTCATTTTGGGTCGATGCAAAATGAAAATTGTTTTTGATTTTTTGGACTTGCCAGGCAACTGAAAAATCAGTTATGCACACAGCTCTACTGTTCAGTCATTTTTTTCTTAAAAGTTTCAGACAGCCCTGTAGTGGGTGGCTGGGCATTTGACCAATACAGTACTCCCTTGAATGGGCTGCAGGGATTGTGCAGAGCAGAAGCTTTGATCCATACACTCCTCGCTCTGCCTGCTCTAGTGCTGCAACAGGGAGGGAAAGTGAAGCCCAGGTCAGAGTGCTCTCACTTTCTCTGACCTGGTGCCCCATGGAGGGGAGGGTGTGAGGGAAAGGGAACTTAAGACCTGATTGATCGGTGGGGCCACCAACAGGTGGGAGGTGCTGTGAGCGAGAGGGAGAAACTGGCTGCCGATGGGTGCTAAGCACCCACTAATATTTGTATGTGGGTGCTGCAGCCCATAGAGTCATCCCCTATGGTCTCATTTATTTAACATAGTGTTTCTTTAAGTCATGAAATTCCTGGCCAGAAGTTTGCCCCATCAACTCAGGGTTTACAACAGCTCCTTCTAGAAGTTAGTTCTAACAACTTCTTCCCAGCTCCCTGGCTGTCTTACTGGTTCTCAGGATAAGTCTGCACTTTAAAAAAAAAAAAAAACAGGAGCAAAGGTCAGAGCCCTGGTCTACAGACTTGGGCTCGCACTATGGCACTAAAAATAGCTGTGTAGACATTCCTGACTTGGCTTTGAAACCTATACTCATCCCCAGGTTTCAGAGCCCAAGCTGCAGCCCATACAGGAATATCTGCACAGCTATTTTTAGCGTTGTAGCGCAGGCATGAGTCTGTATGCACAGGTTCTGAGATTCACTGACGGGGGACCTTTTTTTGCAGTATAGACGTACCCTCAGTCAGCTTCCTCTAGCTGTCTCTCCCTGAACCCTCTCTCAGGACATCTCCCACAAGGGCCTAATTTCCCAATTCTAGATCCCTCCACAGAAACATACTTCCTGTTCCGTCCTGTCTCTTCCCATACTAAGCTCTCTCCGCCTCTTTTATTCCCTTTCTTTCCTGTACCTGAAATTACTCATTCCAATCAAGCTCCCTTATTGGGAGCAAATTCTGTCTCCTTCCGAGGCCTGATTAATCATTTAGCTAGGGGGTTGAACCAGTCTGGCACAGGTGCCCTGCCCCTGCCTTACATCCAGGGCCAGTCACCTTGTGACACCCTGGTACTGCTGCTTCCAGTGAACCCATTTCTTTCTATTTTGAACATAAGTAATTCATGGTCACTGGGTACTATGCTTCTGTATTATTCTTTCATTCTAATCAGTTGCCTCTTTATGTTGGTTACAAGATGATAATTATGGTGGCTTCTTCTTTGAGTGATAGTCCCTATTATATTCCACTAAGGAGTATGCACAGTAATGTCCATCAGTCTGCACATGTGCCCTTGCACTACCTCGTGGTTTTGCCGTTGGCGATAAAGAGTGGGGCAGGCTGACCACACTCACCGCTGCATGGTCCAAGTTGGAGCTTCTGCTGTCCTCTCGTACTCAGTGACACATTTTCCAAATTTTTTCAAAAAACTGTTTTTGTACATAGTCAGGATTCTTGTGGTTTTGTAATAGTTTCTAGTTTCTAGAAGTTTTGTAGGTTTAAGGGCTGGGGATGCTGCTTTGGTGGTTTCCCACCAACCAATCTCCAACCCTCCCGCCCTGTTCCCCACGACACCCAAGCCTGTATATAGTCAAGATTTTTGCTGATTTTTAAGTAATTTTAATGTTTCTGAAAGTTCATATAGAATTAAGGACTTGGGACACCGTTTTCATGGTTTCCCACCAAACAATCCCCAACTCTCACCCCCACCCCAGCACCTGGGTCTGGGTACTGGATTATGCCAAAGAGGCCAGAATTCACAGTCTGCACTTCCTGCCCTCACCTGTTTTCCCTCAGTGATGAGCACTAACATTCTCTATACTGTTTGGGGGAAATCCACACTACATCTAGCTGCAGTATCTGCCTCTCTTTCCCTGCTCGTACACAGGAAGGCAGAGACTTCCAGCTTAAGAAGCACCTAATGGAGGTCACCATGGGCTCACAGTCAGAACCTGGCCAGGGAACCCATTGGCCTGAGCAGTCCAAGAGTGCACCTCCTACCATGGAGCCTCAGTCCAGCTCCGCCAGTACCAATGCTATGCCCTGGTTCCATCCATAGATTGGGTGCCATTAACTCCGGTGAGACTCGGAAGTACTCCTGGGCCTCGTGAACTGTTTGCCATGGAACAAATGAGGTCTACGTGTGTTCTGGTATTCTCACCTACTAAGCGAGTCCCATCCACCATCTCGGATCTGCCACCTTTTGGCCATGTTCTTACAACACACGCAGTTCCATTGGCACTGCCATTTGTACAGGACTCCAGTTCCCCTGAATCTGAGGATCTGGATATTATGCGTAGTCGCCACTTCAGTTCTGAAGACATGATTATCAGAGGGTTCCGATAGCACCATGGCAATACCTTCCCATACTTCAGCCCAGGAGTCACTGGTACTCGACTCCTTTGACACTACCGGTGCAACAGCAAGATCAAGCAGGCTAGTCATATTGGAACTCGTGGCCCCAATATTCGCCTTCGGAACTCTCTCATTCAGCACAGGAGGACTCCCCTGTTTCACTGCCCCATCCTTTGTTAAGTAGACGTTCAGAACCAGGGCTAGACAATGCGCCAATCATCCCAGTCCCAACATATCTGGAGAGGTTTCCCTCATCATCCCCAGACACGTCTGTGTCATCAATGCCATCCTCTCTCCCTTGCAAATCATCAATTGCAAGATCTGCTATGGAGGATAGCTAATGTTCTTCAGGTCCCATTGGAAGAGGTGCTGGACAGTCAGCACGAACTACTAGACATTTTCCATGTATCGGTACCAGCCAGGCTGGCCCTACTGATCAACAATGCCATTCTCCAACCAGCATGCGCTACTTGGCATACCCTGGCCATGTGTGCTCCCACCCTGAAAGGGGCAGAAAAAAAAATACTATGTCCCCCCCCACCAAAGGGTCTGAATTTCTGTTCTCACATCTTCCGCCCAATTCCCTGGTGATTCAGACTGCTATGGAGAGGGCTAAACAACAGCCTACATGCTCCACCTGTGCTGATAAGTAAGGCAAGAGGTTAGACCTTATGGGTTGAAAAGTCTTCTCAGCCGGTCTCCAGTTCCAATCTTAAACTATCTGTCAGTGATGGCCAAATATGATTCTGTAAACTATGAACAGATGACGGATTTTGTGGATAAGCTATATCAACATGATTATGCCCGATTCCAAACTATTTTAGAGGAAGGCAAGTTGATTGCATAGTCCACACTTCAGGCTGTGGTTGATTCAGCAGACACGTCTTCATGCATATTGGGGACTGGAATTATCATGAGGAGGGAATCCTGGTTACATTCCTCAGGTTTCCCTAGGGAGGTACAGAACACAATTGAGAACCTCCCTTTGATGAATCACACCTCTTCAATCAGAAGACGGGTGATTCCTTGCACTCACTGAAAAACTCTAGAGCCACCTTGCATTCCTTGGGCATATATATGCCAGGGCCAAAGTGAAAATTTTACCATCCACCACCAATGCAACGCTACAGGACTCCCCAGTTCTATCACCTAGGAACCTCCACAGAAACGCCCAAAGGTCCACAGATCCCATCCACCTGTTCCAGTGGTGCAGTCCTTCATGCAACACACTCAATCATCTCATAAGCAATATTTCTGAGTGCATCTAGAGAGCCATCAACCACTTTCCAGCCACACTTTTCGGGAACCATCTCAAACTCTTTCTGCTAGCATGGAGAGTAATAACAACAGACAAGTGGATCCTGGATGTCATTCAACATGGCTATACCATCGATTTTGTGATGCTACCTCCTCCACATCCGCCACCCCATCACTCTCATGACAATATGCCTACTCTAGAGGTGGACTCCCTCCTACAGAGAGGAGCAGTGGAGTCAGTCCCTGCAGCCTATCAAGACATGGTTCTATTCCAACTATTTTCTGGTATCCAAGAAGAAGGGGGCATGGAGACCAATCTTGGATCTCTGACATCTCAGCCATTCCGATTGCAAGCCGAAGTTCCTGATGGTCACACTTGCAGCCATCATTCCCTCACTAGAAAAAGGCATGTAATTCATGGCTCTCGATATGCAAGATGCCTACTTCCATATAGACATCCACATGACCCATAAATGATTCCTGAGAATGAATGGGTCCTTAGCACTTCCAATACAGGGTTCTCCCATTCGGACTCACCACTGCCCCACAGGTCCTCAAAAAGGTTTTCTCTGTGGTAGTGGCTCATCTCCAATGACAGAGTCCTTGTCTTCCCTTACCTAGACAACAAGCTGCTGGTGGCACGATCCAGAAAGGAAGCTCAAGAGTCAACGTCCCAGCTCCTTCTACTCCTCTCCTCTCTAGGAGTGACTGTCAACATCAAAAAATTGACTTTGCACCTTACACAGTCCCTGGAATTCATAGGAGCATCATGTGCTTATCTGACAAAAAGCAGGTTCCAGAGTTTACTGGACCTGATCACCTTGATGACTTCCAATCCCTCAGTCCCAACCAGAACATGCCTTTCCTTCCTCAGTCACATGGCACTGTGCACGTATGTCAGGGCCTTTGCTCGCCTGCAGTTCCACACACTACAGCTCTGGCTGCAAAGAGTCTATTTCCCCCATGCACCAACCCATGGACAGCATTCTTACCGTTCCACCAGAAGTCATCTCTTCCCTTCAATGGCGGACAAACCTGCTCCAAGTTTGCTCTAGAATGCTCATCCTTCCATCCTCCCTGAGCATGATGATCATAACGGGCACATCACTTGACGTCTGGGGCATCCACATGGGAGATTGCATGACACAAGGCACTTGGACCACTTGGGAAGCCAGGATGCACATCAACATCCTGGGACTTCGGGTGATACACAAGGCATGCAGCACATTTTTACCAGCTGTCTGTTCTCATCATGTCCTTGTCATGTCAGACCAACACCACTACAGTTTACTACATATATACGCAAGGAACACAAGGTCCCCAACACTGTGTGTGGTAGCGGTATGCCTCTGGAAAGAGTGCATTGCACATCATAACCTTTTGTTTGTAGCCTACCTGCCAGGAACGTAGAACATGATTGCCCATGCTCTCAGCAGGAATTTTGCAACTAATCACAAATGAGAGTTGCACAACATGGTAATCATGGACATTTTTGGTTGCTGGGGAACTCCGATCAGGGACCTCTTTTCATCTCACACCAACACCAAGTTCATTCAGTACTGTTCAAAGGGAGGACTCGATGACCATTCACAAGGCAACGCCCTGGTTGTCAACTGGTTGGAACAAATCAACTATGCCTTCCCTATACTTCCAGTCTTGCCATGCATCCTTTACAAACTCTGACAGGAGAGGGTAATGGTCATTTAATCATTCCATTCTGACCTTGCCAGTTCTGGTTTCCCCTTCTTCTCCACATGTCAAAACATCCTCCTCTCCTGCTCCTTGTGTTTCCAGAACTGCACACACAACACAATGGCAGACTCCAGCACCCCAATCTGTGGATGCCTGACCTAACAGCTTGGTTTTTGAATGGATGCCTCCGCTAGCATGGGAGTGTTTGTTGACAGAACGAGATGTCCTCTACAATAGCAGGAAGGACTCCATGAGACGATCCTACCAAGCCAAATGGGTGCATTTCACTTCTTAAGCCCAACAGAAAAGTCTTGTCCCTGAGGTTGTGGGCATCCCAATGCTCTTAGATCATTTCCTCCACCTGAAAGCCTTGGGGTTCACTCTTAGCTCCATTAAGGTGCACGATCAACGGCTATTACCACTTTCCACCCTCTGGTACAGGAGTGGCCAACCTGAGCCTGAGAAGGAGCCAGAATTTATCAATGTACATTGCCAAAGAGCCACAGTAATACATCAGCAGCCCACCATCAGCTCCCAGCGCCTCCCACCCACCGGCAGCCCCACCGATCAGCGCCTCCCCCTCCCTCCCCGCATCTCCAGATCAGCTGTTTTGTGGTGTGCAGGAGGATCTGGAGGGAGAGGGGAGGAGAGATGGCATGGCAAGCTCAGGGGAGGGTACAGGAAGGGCTGCAGTGCGGGCAGGGCCTGTGGCAGAGCCAGGGGTTGAGCAGTGAGCACCTTCCAGCACACTGGAAAGTTGGTGCCTGTAACTCTAGCCCTGGAGTCGGTCCCCATACAAGGAGCCGCATATTAACTTCTGAAAAGCCACAGGTTGGCCATCCCTGCTCTGGTGGATGAACATTTGGTTTTTACCCATCCTTTGACAATCTGATTCTGGAAGGGCTTTGTACGTAAACACCTGCCCATTCAGCTATTGCTCCCCAGTGAGACCTCAACCTAGTCCTTACATCATTAATGAACTCTCACTTTGAACCTCTAGCCTCCTACTCTCTTTCCCTTCTTTCCATGAAAGTCACCTCCCTGGTTGCTATTACCTTTGCAAGGAGGGTTGGCAAACTGGGGGCCATGATGGCAACCCCCCTTTCGCCACGCTCCGTAGTGATGAAGTTTCACTGTGCCTGTATCACAAATTTCTTCCAAAAGTGGTTTCTCTCTTCAACTTCAATCCATACATCTACCCCCTTCTGTCCTAAACCACGCACCTCAAATGAGAAATGGAGGCTCCACTCCCTCAGTGTCCTGAAGGACCTGGCCTTTTACCTGCAAAGCATGAAGCCATTCTGGAAGTCTCCCAGACTGTTTGTCGTCATAGTGGAGAGAATAAAAGGGCAGGCCATCTCCAGCCAGAGAATCTCCCAAGTGGGTCTAAGGGTGCGTTATGCTCTGCTACCAATTGTTAGGACAGTCCCCACCAGGTGGAGTATGGGCCCATTCCATGAGAGCGCAAGCATCAACTACCGCCATGCTCCACGATGTGCCCCTTGTGGACATATGCCAGGTGGCCACATGAAGTTTGATACACACCTTTTCTTCTAATTATGCTCTAGTGCATGATTCTGCAATGGATGCCTTGTTCACCGCAGCGGACCTCCATTCCATGGTTCAGTCATGTTCTTCATACCCTTCTCCTACCTAGGTACTGCTTGTTAATGACTCTCAGTGGTAGGGACCATCACTTGAAGAAGAAGGGGAGGTTACTTACCTGTAACTGGAAGTTCTTCAAGATGTGTGGTCCCTATCTGTATTCCAATCTCACCTTCCTTCCCCTCTGCTGCAGATCTGGAAGATCTGTAATGGAAAAGGAACCAAAGATGTGGTTGGTCTGCCCCACCCTTTATCGCCTCTGGTGAAACCAGAAGGCAGTGAAAGGACGCATACATGAACTGACAGACATTACTACTTTGAAAATGCTCTGTCTCTGAGTGCATGGCACATGTGCATAACCCTCAGTGGAATACAGATAAGGATCACATATCTCAGAGAACTTCCTGTTACATGTAAGTAACCTTCCTTTCGGTTCTGTTTCTAATCTGTATTTTCTAGAGCATAAAGTTGTTTTCTAAGTAATTTAAAACCTGTTGGTGCATATTTGGCTATATTTTTACCAAAAAACTGTTTGGGTAGTTAGGGTCTACCGTGATTTCATGTACCTAGAGTTTTTCCAGAAATTTTAAAAATTCTTTCTTTACTCCTTTCCTAGGGGCCTGTAACAGATGCTTTTTGATATTTCTCCTTTGTTTTTCTTTCCTAAAATCTTTATCCAAAGAATTTCACCACCATATTATTAATAATCAAATTGTAGATACTTTTGCCTAGTTACCTCCTTTCCTTTTCCTTTCTATCTGTACAGAATGTACCTACTTATTATGGTATTCCAGATATGAAATTCATCCCACCAAGTTTCCACTGTTTACTACACCATAATCTGTTTCAACTAGTATCATTTTTGCTTCTTGTTGCTTATTTACTACATTATATACACTTCTCTGTAAATTAATGCTCCTTTTCTTAATAGATTTCTTATGCTGCAGAACAACTTTATCTTCAGCCTTACTCTGTATGTCTGGAAGTACATGTGGTGCTTTGCTGGGAAAAGCACCTTTTCTTATTTAGTTTAAAGCTCACCTAAAAATCCTGCTAGTTTTAGACACAGAAGGATGATGGTACACTAGGGTATGTCTAACCTCTATTCACTCAAAACATTCTAATAATGTCACAAGTTGAAGTAGTGCATAAACCATGAAGTAGGCTACCAACAGTGTTCTATGTTGGATCAGAAGTCAGGCATACTCAAAGGCATTAACCCCTTTGACAGAGCTTAATATTATTTTATACTTCTCTTCTGCTACTAATGTTAACAGAACAAATTTTCACAAAATGTAACTCTGTCAAACACTAGAAAGAAACTAATTTTGATGCTACTCTTTTTAAAAGCCTTAAAGCTATATTGTTGCTTTTTAAAAACATGCAAATATCGAAACTGTATTTTAGATTACTATTTACATGAGCTCTATAAAACTTGGCCTGTCTTGACTTCTAAAAATATGTTGGAGCTGTCTGATAATGTTTGCTTAAATCTCTTTTCCTGCTCTGCAATGACATTATAGTCAAAAATATAGCCTTCCCAACAATGAAGAATTCACAAAATTAATGTTTAAAATATTTTTTTTAATTCTTCTTTAACAAATTGATTCTAAATCAATATAATGAAACTAACAAGCACCCTTTATTTTTCCTAGATTCCCATTCCCTATCCTTCAACTGTATATTGTCCTTGAGGATATAATCTCCTCCAGGCAGGGCGCTTGTCTCCTTTTTAGTTTGTAAAGCTTCAGCACCTTTGGGTGCTATATAAACTGGGCTAGAAAAAGAATTCCAAAAAAGCCTGACAGTGATCATATGATTACATTTAAAATGTAATATGTAAAGTACAGCATATAAAGATTAAATAATTAACTGTTTAGAATTCTCCTTGATTTTCTAAGTACCCTCTGCGATCTTGAAGCTGCTGCTTCTTCAACCGGAAGACATTTCTCTGTAAAGACAGCCAGTTATCCAAGACACCAACCTCTGCGATCTGGACTATTGAGTCTGCATATCAAATACTGATTCTGCATTTTGTGACTAGATCGTACAAGTATGATGACTTTTCAACTTCAAAGCTTTATGTTTGCCATTCTAACTCATCGTAACTCTTTTCTCCATCCACTCCTTTCATTTGTTTTCACTGAGATGTTTTATTAGCTCTGCTGCACATGTGCAGTTCTCACATTAAACAGTGTGGGAGGATATTTATGTCTATTGTCAAACATGAAAAATATGTCATGCTTCCTTGCAATGATGATAATGTTTGCTTAAAACTTTATATCCTTTCCAGCAATGATATTTCAGACTTTACAAAGTTTGTGTTTAGATGTGGAACAAAGTTTTATATGCCAGCAGCAGAATTACTTTAATCTTTCAAACTGTTTGTGACAGTCATTACTGTTTTCATCACTCAAGGATCCTTGTATTTAAACAGATGAAACCATGATTTACATGAATTGGCATGAGCCTGCAAAGTAGATCCTTATTGCCTTGGTAAGCTGAGGTTTTATAGTTAGACAATAGCCTCAGTCCGTGAAGACACCAAATAAGGTGTCTTGGAATGTGATTGTGTCCATATGCTTTTAACTAAAGCAATATTGACACTGTGAGCTGATCCAAAGAACACGTAGTATGTCCTGGAACAAACAATTTGCCAACTTGTTTCCTATTACACTACCAGAAGAATCGTCACCATCAAAGTCTTGAGATTTGGTCTTAATTAAAATTATGACCTTTCAGGAAATCTTACCCGGTGTGGGGGAGGAGTGTGTGTGAGTGAGAGAGATACCATTGCTATCAATCAGCTGCAATATAATCACTTGTAGCTATTAAAAATTGAAGAGGCAGAGTCTGTGAAAATGTAGCATACTATTGCAGATTTAGAAACAGTTGAAATTAAAGCTGTTATTGGTTACTTTCAGTTGGTATCTGAGATGACAGTTTGTCGCTGACACCTTTGTTTTCAAATATTAGATTTTCTATATTATGTCAAAATATGGTGCCTGCCATAAAATAAATTTTTGCCATTTTATCTTTTCAGATGTGCAATTTGCTGGGGTATTCACAACGCTTCTCATTCTTTATACTGTGGTAATTTTAATTATTTGTAAAGTAAAGATTTGCAAACATTTCACTGGGCAACTGTTATAAAGACATCTAACATTTTAAAACATGTTTTTACTGATAAGCAAGAAGACATTTAGTTATCCTGTTAATGAAGATAAGTGTCAAGATCTAGACACTCTAGTATAATCCTTGATTTGGTGCCAGAAATCTGTGAACAACGTTACATTTATAAAATATATTCTAAAAGTTACCAATGTCTTTTTGACGCAATGGCTATCATTTTGATTGTTTTAATCCTGCTCGCTTTAGTCAAGTTGGAATCCACCTTTTTCTTAAATTCTCATCAAAGTTTTCCTATTTGTTTATAGTAGTCTCCTCCTCAACGCCCATATCTCAGCCCTCTAGTCTGCACAACATGCAGTACTTAGCTCATCTTCTTTGGCTTTCATAGTGACTGCATCATCCACTTCTTTCAGTCCAACTGGCTGCCCCTCCTCCACTCCATCACGTTCAAGGCCCCACACAATTCCCTACTCTTGTGTCTTGGTTCACCTTATCCTCTTCATTCTACAACAATACCATTTGCTTATTGCACAACTATCTCTGCTGTTCCTTCCATGCCACTCCCTGAACCTACCAAGATCCTTTTTGTGTTGATATTCAAAGCCTCTGTGCTGAACTCATTTAAATCCCTCCCAAAGGTGCACTTCTTCTTTGATAAGAAAATAGTTGACTCAGTAATCTACTTAATTATCTTAATGTATGTATCTTATGAGCAAGCTGCCCATATATATGAAAGAAAGAGGTTGAATGTAAATTGCTGCAAGAAAAGATAACAGAGTAGAGTGGTGGAAGGATGATGTAGTAGAGGAACTTGGTCTGCTTCATTTAAATACTAAACAAGCCCAAACATATTTATACCTAATAGACTTCATATGTTTGAACACCATGGTCACTTTTTTCTCTGTTGTATCTCTTTCTCCCTATCCTTTGTCTCTGTCATTTTAGACTTTGTGATCTTTGGTCCAGGGAACTGTGAATTTGGAAAGACCCTAGCACATTTTTAGTGCTATCTTGATATAAAGGTAGCTTATCTACTGAGGTGTGGCTTAAGCCTTCTCCCTGTTCTGTCACAGGTGTTTGTTATCACCAGTATTTGGAGTTAGGCTGTCCCCAACTAACTTGTTGGGCGCTGTGCAACCCATGCTTGTCTTTAGTTCAGTGGAATGCTTGTTCTGATCACCCCATGCAGAAGCTTATCTCTTGGTTTCAGAAGAGGTTTCTAGTTCCTTCTGTCCCCACGCTTGACTCCAAGCATGCTGAGAATGGGGTCAGTGGCCTTGGGCAGCCATCTTGATTGTAGTCCTTTTGGTAGGCCTCCCTGTTAGCTCAGACTGGAACTCCATGAGCTGGTGAATTTCAAGTGCGGGTTAAATAAATAATTTATAATAAAGAGGAGGAGCAAGTGCTTCATCTGGTATGCATCTATATAAACTTCCACTGTCTGTGCAGTTTCTAGCTTTTGATGTTCAAGTCATTTTCTCAGCTCCTTTTGGCACCAGGAGAAGTAGCTGGATATCCTGTTTCAATGTTTTTCTAAGCTATCTGTGTAAGTGCATTAGCTGAAAATTTTAGCCAGGGAATTGCAGCTCTCTGAATCTTGATCTATTACAGTGGAAACTACGATTTCCTTTGCCAGGCAGTAACAACAAGTAGAATCTGTATGTCAGTTATGGACTAACTACCAGAAAGAGATGTTTATTTTCTATAGTCAAAGAGGCAACTAACTTTAAGATTGACATCCTTTAACCAGGATTTAAAATTTATTTAAAACCAAATAAACCAACCACCACCAAGGTATCTAGGGGAAGAAATAAATCTGAAAACTCCATTCTGAAACCAGTTATAAGACAAAGGATGATGGAGCTGATCAACTCTGCCACTGGAGAAGTGCAAATGCAAAAGTGCAGAAATGTCATTTCAAGACATATTCCATATGTGACTGTGTGGAAGTCTGATGCTCTGTGCAAACAAAAGAGTGCAGAGAAACACAGAAATCCAGGGAGCAGACGTGACTATCAGCAAGTCACCAAGCAGCAAGCCTGGGATCCTGAGCAATATTGATATTGTAGTTATAGACCTCACCAGGTCTTGCCAAGACACCTAAAGTGTTTAGGCATACAGGTACCATAACAATGGTTGCAGGCTAGAGAGAAGTGACCAGCAGAAATCATGCACATTTGCTTGTAGTTAGGAGAAGTGATTGGGAAAGGAGCGCAGAATGGTGCTCCGGTTGGCTTGTAGAAGGAATCGGCTTGTAGATGGAGCCAGGAATTACAAGGTGGACTGGATCAAGCTTTGTGATGACCAGCAAGAGAAGGAAAGAATCTGCTGCTCAGATTCACAGCATTGCTAGTGCGTGGGTGTGCCCTACTTGTGGATGGGACTGTCACTCATGCGTCGGACTTAGCAGCCTTCAAAGAACTCATTGGCACATACACTATGCTCTGTAAAGAGCTAAAGTGCCATTGACAGATTTGAGTAGAAGTGATTATTAAATATTTTGAAGGGACTATAATTTTCAAAACAAAATTTTGATTAAGATAAATTGTGGAAAAGCAATCAACATTTTGCTATAAACACATGAAATTAAAGAAATAAGTGCATATTTTGAAGATTAGCTTTGAGAATCTTGAATTCTTTTTCTTAATTTCTCTGTTAATACAGTGAGAGAGAATATTGGGAATAGTCTAATCTTTCTTGCAGCACAGTCACCTGCCAGAAATTGAAATATACTTTGAAATACTAAGCTATTTGGCCTCACCCTAGAAAGAAGGTGTGAGCTATTTCTTACTATCCTTATGGTAGATTTCCCCTGATTTCAGTCATTTTGGCTTGCTAATAATGCCTAAGCATACAAACCTCTTATTCCCACTATAGGGTGCTGAAACAAGCCTCTGGTGTATGAGATACAGTTCTGAGGGGAGTACTCTTCTTTGGGAAATGCCAGTGCTGCTCTGTGAATTAGTAAGCAAAGGAAGGAAACTCAGTAGTTTTCCCCTGAACGTGTGTACCTTATTGTTTGTGCTTCTATATTCTCTCATGTCATTAATACTTGTCAATCATGCCATATAAATCAATAAATAATTTCCTCACAGTAGCTAGGGCATAACTTTCATAACTTGTATGGAAACTTTCATCTTGAAGGTCACTAAGTGCTTTACAATACAGAAATCACTTCATTTACCACTAAAGTGCTTCCATCTCCAGGAGGGATGGGGGCATCAGTTAGATAAGTAAACAGAGTTCTGGTATTTGAGAACTGGAAAGTAATTCTGATGAGAAGCAGCAGTTTAGTTTCACTGTCCACACTTAGAAATATGCAAACGGTAAGCAGTACAAATGGTAAGGAGAAACTGCTTTATAAAATTATTTGTTTTGGTTGTCTATGGCGTTACCAGTGCAGTTCAGTAAATGTTTTTAAATGTGATTTTTATTCTTAATTTTGAGCTCCCAGCTCCCACTGAAGCCAATGGGTAGACTTCTAGTGGATTTAGTGGGAGTTGGATCAGGCCCTAAATACTAATAAACTTATTTAGAATGTCACCTTTTTGCTTCAGGGATTTTCTTAAGTACAGTTTCTAGGACAATGAAACTCCACCCTGATTAGTATCTTTAGGCTCTATTGTAATACAAATAATGAATAATAAAAATTTGTCATGTTTAGCCTACTTACAGTGCATAAATATCATTACAGTAGCATTTTGTCACTTGAAATGTTTAAAATCAAATATCTTAATTTCCAGTTTTTTATGTATGGATATATTTTTAGAAGAAAGCATACTAGGCAAAACCTTGGTTTCCCCATCTTCAAAATGTCAAAGAATTATTCATGTGTTTATAATTATCTTTTTTATTTTTGCTGCGAATGAAGCACATCGCCTTTTCCTTTGAGTTAAAATTTCTTCTTTAACTTAAAAACTTTTATTTTCCAAAGACATTTCAAAATTAATTCCTCCACTGAAAAACATGATATCCAGACAGAATAAATCCTTCCTGTATTTCACTTTCTTAAGAAAAGAACTTCCAACTTTCTAGACACAAGTACATCAATTTGTTACACGTGTCATTATTTTTAGGTGTAGCCGAATTCAATTTTTTTATAATTTTGATGGCTAACCAATGTTTATTTTTAAGCATTTTTTTTATTTTTATCAATTTAAATTTTCACAGTTGCAGGAAAATTTGTGCAGGCCAGACAATAATTATTTAATGACAGATGCTGAGATTCAAAAAGTTAAAGGTTTATAACCATTAAAACACAAATTGTCAAAATATACAAAGTAAATACCCTTAAATCAAACTCTAATAAGTTTTCAAACAGCATTTTTCTTATTTTGTCTATCTATAAATTTCAGTTATTATAAATGGAAATATTTTTTCATCAGTTTGTGTGTGAGTGCAGTGAAATCAACATTTATCAATATTTACTGATAAAAATCTAATCCTTCCAAGCCTAATTATTTTTATATTAAATATATATTCAATTATATTTACGCTGTAAACTAATTTTGTAAGCTGGTTGAAGGCTCTTTTATTTTAATGAAGCAATTGTTATGATACACAAGAGAGTCACATGAAAAGAAAATGAATTCATTATGACTAGATTGTTACAGTATGCTGAATTTGGATATGAATAATGCTGATGTGATTTGTGTTGGCTTTCATTCTTACAAATAATGTTTAGGTGGTTTAGTTGGTGAGAAACAATGGTTTCAATCAAACCAGATGTCTTAAACTGATTCATTTGTGTTTATCTGGTCCCTGAACAGACAACAGTCTACCACTAAACACAACTGTGAACAGTTATCAGTCTTGCCTGTGGTAATGGGGGATGGTTTAGAGGCTGAATTACTTCCCTCTATCTACCTTAGGTATTTACATGGTGCCAATCAAAGTAGTATCTATTTGCAATACTTAACTCATTAGAGACTGCTGCTTTAATAAGAAGGGTCCGCCTTATATCTTATCTCATTTATAATGGGCCTATCTGTCAAAGTGCAGACAACTATTACATAAGCAAACAAGCATTCTCCTGGATTGCATTTGCCATCCCTTCCTTGGAAATACCTTTTGGATGTGCTTTGAAATTATTTTAATCTACACTCTATTTCTATTCTTCTATTTTCCTTTCTGGACTGAGCTGTTCTTAGCTTGCTGTTGGTGAAAGCCATCTCAAGAGATGGAATGTACATCTTGCTCTGAACATGGTAATATTTATGGCCATCTTGAGGTCTGGTAGAAGAGAGTTCCACAATCATGGGCTTAGTTGCTGAGGGGGCCCAGCCTAGTCTTGTCTCATCTTTGTCGTTGTTAACGTCATTATTCCTGTTGACTGCAGCTGTTATGGCAGATCATGGTCATGGAGAGAGGGGAGATCTCTTAGATAACCACTGAGAGCCTTGAAGGTCCCAATCAGTTAGTAATGGACAGAGAACCTTTGGAGCATTGAAATGATGTTTTTTACCACTCTTTGTTGTGCAGGAATAGCCTGCTGAGTATTGGACCATCTGAAGCATCTTCACAATATTTAAGGTCAGCCCCAGGTGCTGTGTTTCAGTGACTGAACTCTGAGGCGATGAATGGATCATGGTTGTCAACTCTTTGTTCAGCAGGAAAGGGCCCAGCCTTCCAGTCTTTGTAAAATAATCCAAGCCAGTGGACAGGGCATAGACTGGGAGCCAAGAGACTTGGGTTCTGTTCCTGGCTGTGTCATTGGCACATTTTGTGACCTTGGGCAAGTAACTTAGTTTCCCTTCAATGAAATGAAGCTAACACTGTCCTTGGTAAAGCACTTTGAACTGTATGGGTGGAAAAGCAACAAATTAGAAATAGCAAGCAGACATTTCTGCTATGACACTGACACCATTTGGGCAGGGCTGGTGCAAGGATATTTTGCGCCCTAGGCGAAACTTCCACCTGGCACCCCCCCTCCAATGTCCAGCCCCCACCTTCCTATGGCCAAGTTCCCCCCAGGGGCCCAGATGTTCACAAAGTGCAGGGGACATGGGGGGACTGCAAAGCGGGGGGTCGTATGGGGGCTCTTCCAGGGGGTAAAGGTGGCAGGGAGGGGGGTGCATGGGATTGTTGCAGGGAGTGGAGGTTGCCAAGAGGTGGAGGGGGCGGGGGTGTAGTGGCAGGAAAGAGATTGCACAGAGGCAAAAGGGGCTCATTGCAGGGGGGGGAGTGGCACAAGGGAGAAGTGGGCACAAGGGAGAAGGAGGAGGTTGTTGCAAGGGGCTGGCAGGTGGGGGCTTGTCTGTGCCCGGGGTTGTTGCAGGGGGGAGAAGGTGGCATGGAGGGGGTTGCACAAGGGAGGAGTGGGCAGGAGGATGATGGCAGGTGGGGGGGGGAGTCCTGAGGTTGATGCAGGGGTGAAGGTGACCATGGCTGGCTCGGGGGGTTGCTGAGAGGCAAAAGTGGCAGAACATGGTGGGTTGTTGGGGAGGGGGGTGCACAGGGGAGAAGGTAGCTGGTCGGTGGGTGTTGGAGAGGATGGCACTGGCTGGGGGAGGGGTGCCTGGGTTGCTCCCACATACACCATTCCCCAGGCCAGGGACTGGACCTGCCCACGCCCCACCGCTCCGCGGGCTCCCTGTGGCCCGGCTAGGTACCTTGCAGGCGGAGTAGACACCCAGCTTCTCCGACCGAAGAGCAGAGCACAGCTGCGTCTTCTTCTCTGTGATGTGGGCCGAGCCAGGTTCTCCGCCGCCCCAGGGGCTCTCAGCGGCAGCACAGACAGACAGCCCCCCGAGCCTGCTGCCCCTGCCATCGAAAGCCCCGGAGTGGCGGGAAGCCCGGCTCGGCCCGCGGTGCGGGGAAGAAGGCGCAGCTGCTAGCGCTAGACCCTCCTCTTCCCCGCTTGGCCGCTGGCTGCTCCCCCGGGGGGAGGGACTGGCCTCTGGAGCCGGGAGGAGGGGAGCAGCGGCAGCCTTGTGCTCCGCTGTTTAAAAAAAATGTTTGGGGCCCCGCTTTTTGGCACCCCAACCACTTGGTGCCCTAGGTGGCCGCCTAGTCCACCTAGTGGTTGCAGCAGCCCTGCATTTGGGAGTTGAGGACTAGTAAAGAAACCCAGGCTGGCATTCCAATTTGGGTGGTGGAGATGCCCTCAACTTAATGTGGTGTGACAGGTTTGGTAATTTCTTGAGAAGATTTTCCTTTCGCTACTATCACCACTTCTGTCTTGCCAGAATTGAGTTTCATCTATTTACTCATATGCTTATCTTGTTCAGGCACCACACAGTTTGGTGATATACTATCTGTGTTTGGAACAAAGGAGTTGCAGAGCTGTGTCATCTGCATAGTGCTAGCATTAAAGTCCATACCATCTCATGAGCTCCTGTAATGGATTTATATATGTGGAATAAAATGAAGGTGGAGGCAGACTGAGTCTGTGAGTATCCTGCAAGAGAGAGCTTTTTTGAGGAAATGGGGGAGGCGGTTGTTGTTGCTGTTGGATTGTTTTGGTTTTTGGTGCTTTTGCTGCCATAGAAGCAACATAAGCAGTACTGATGAAGAGCTTCTAATTCAGTTGTTTATTATGAAATTGATTTACCACCAGGTGTATATACAAATCCCATTATTGTGATTAAAGGAGAAGTACCATTTATAGATATTGTGTTTGTTTGTTTGAAGAATCTCCACCTGCCCCTTTTTTAGGATATCCATAGAATATAGGAGATTTCAGAATAAATTCTCCTCATTCATCACAGTCTATAGATCACAGTAAACATTTTAAGTAATGTATTTAAATTAAAGGACTCTGTCAATTTGAAATACAGTCAGATTCAAAAGTAAGGTAAAGTTAGTTCTATTTATACACCTGCCTTGAGGCCTTCTGCCAGTTTTTGAGATTTTAAACTCACATTTTTTATAAATAGAAGTATTGTCTCCTTTGTTGCTATGTAAAGACAAACACAGACAATGGAAAAACTAACTATATACAATGGTGACAGGTTTCAGAGTGGTAGTCGAGTTAGTCTGTATTAGCAAAAACAACGAGGAGTCCTTGTGGCACCTTAGAGACTAACAAATGTATTTGGGTATAAGCTTTCATGAGCTAAAACCCACTTCATCAGATGCATGGAGTGAAAAATACAGTAAGCAGTAAATATATACAGCACATGAAAAGATGGGAGTTGCCTTACCAAGTGTGGGGGGTCAGTGCGAAAGCTTATGCCCAAATAAATTTGTTAGTCTCTAAGGTGCCACAAGGACTCCTCATTATATACAATGGGGAAACAGTGAATCTGACTATTCTCAAGATGGTATCCAATGCACAAAGTATCTTACAATTATGCTAATCCTAGGCCAATTCTCTTCTATATAAGTTTGCTTATTGCCTTCATCATAGTAGTATCTGAGCACCTTTCAGCAATGCATCAAGCAACATGACTAAGACTAACATCTCTCATGTGTGGTTTGTTTTTTCTCTCATCCTCTCCCCAGAGGGAGAATTATATGTGCAGTGTACGGTATTGTTTTGTTTGGGGGTTTTTTTATGTATACTGTGCTCTGTGTGTTGTATTAGTGAAGAAGAGGTTGGAAAAGTGTGCCTTGAAGTTGGAATGCGACTAGATATTGCTTATAAACATAGGTAAAAAAAAACAACCTCAGACAAAGGATACTTTTTTTTAAATTTGTCATCTCTTCAAACATGATTTATTCATAGCTGCCATCTTGCTTTGACATATGTGTGACTTAGCTGCATTTTTTTTTAGAACATTGTTTCAAACCACAGCATTTTTTCCTTGCAATTAGCCACTTTCCTCCTCTGTTTAAAAATATATTGTATAAAAGATTTGAAAAATAAATGTTATAAATTAGGATTATAAACAGTGATACTCAGTATTGAATGAAACTATAAACAGTCACAGTTTTTAATCGAAAAGGGGTTTATTTTAAGTCTGGAAACAATATTGTAAATACATCATTATAATGATTCTTTCATCAGACTATCTTGAGTATTTTTCAATGATATTTTGCTTGACAGAGGTGATCTTACACCATACCATTCTTTGTTGGCAAACCTTTAAGTAGAAACTATATAAGACACATAAAAGCTTTTGTGTATATATACAGAAATGTCCTTATTTAATGTATAGGCATTTCTATGGTGAAAGTGAGGTTCAGTGAATAGGGCGCTAGACTCCGGAGTCAAGAGACAGACCTGGATTCTGGTTAAAACTTTGCCATTGACTAGCTGTGTGACCTTGGGCAAGTAACTCAGCCTGTCTCTTCCTCCCTTTCTTGATCAGTAAAATGAGGATGACGATAATACTGTTCCACATTTGCAAAATACATTGCTATCTACGGGTGAAAGGTATTGTATAAGTGCTAAGTATTATGTTATTATCATAGTATCTGAAAAAAGCTTTTCTTAATAAGGATTCTAGTATGAGTAAAACATTTGACAGTCTCAGCAGAAAGGCTAACAAGTCAAGGAGCATGGAGACAACAGTTGCTTGGGGGGGGATGTTTGACATAATACAGTATTACAACTTTTTGTTTTATATATTTTTATATATTTTTCCATTATCTGATATTCAAATGCTTAATTTTGAGGAATATCTGAACAGTACCAATATCTGCAACTGACACAGTAACACAACTTGTACTTCTAGATATGCTCAGTCTTTTGTGAATTCACAATTGCTTATCTAAATCTGAATTAGCTAAATCTTTGCCAAATCAGAATTTTTCTGAATTTTTTCTGAATTCACTTTCTGACTTCACTTTAGTCTTGATCAGTTCTCACCTTTAGAGATGATCCCTCCATGTCAGCTCTGAGACTTGTAAGCAGGACAACGTAGAGACATTTGCAGCATTCCTGTTCTGTGGATATATAGAAGACTTCTATCGCAAAGACTGCCCATTTGGCACATTTCACCAGCACTAGATTAAAATTTATAAAAATAAGATTTCACTTTATTGTTGCCTAGTTTTAAATATAACAATGCAATATAAACTCTTAGATTCAGTTTTATTTTTACATTGGTTATTTAACTTATCTCATGGCGAAATTGCTTACCAAGTCCAATGTTACAAATATTTTATGGTGTCACTTTTTTCCTCTGCATGGCAGAACAAAAAGTTGTGGAGGGGGTAACTGTAAAGCTGCCAAGCAGCACATTTTCAGAAGGTCAAATGCTTCTTCTCAATAATGTAGTTTTTCCATTCATGCTTTTTATCGACAGTCTTTGTTTCTTAAAGAACCTTCAGAGCTTTTTTTTTATTTATACAAAAACCTAGCAAAGAAACAGATGTGTCCCATATAAAATATGCAATGAATCTTGTCTCACAAATTCTTTGCTGTGAACTTTCTGACAGAAACTGTCAAATATCCACTTTAATTCTGGTATAAAATGTTCACTTTATGTCATGGCGCCAACCACCATATGCCGGAATAAAGTCAGTAACCAGCAATAAAAAAAGGCAACATAAGCACCTTTGAAACAGTACAAGCAATCAACAGTGAGAAAGGTCTATATAAATCTATGGAGAATTAATCTCAGCTTTGCCACTATCCTGCTGTGCGTTTACAATGAGCCTCTGCTCCCGACCACCAGAAGTGGCTTACTTTGCAAAAGGAGTATGTCCTAATGAGGGGGAAATGCATGAAAAGGAAAGCAGTAGGTTTTAAACCCCTATCCCTTGGATCACCTAGAAGAGTATGTCCTAGTTCAAACATGTGGGGCCACTACACATCTCGCATCGCTGTACTTTAGCTGATCATGTGAAACCAATCTTTACTAAGCTCAATCAGCAGAAATGACTTCAGCTTCATAAATCATTGTTATCATCCCACAGGAGGAGGTAACGGTATGGTTTTTCTCTTCTAAAACATTTCAAGCCACTGGTTTCACAAGCTTTTCTGAAATTAGTTTCATTCCATTTGTACAATTACCCATTCTTTACCCACCAGATTGACTGTTGCCTCTGTCTTCCAATTAACTTATTATTTGGGTATTTACATCTACCTTATGTTTTAGAGAAGACCTGTTTCTATTGATATTAACAATAATTCATCATGCATTTGAATGTATCACCCTTGCTATAAGAATGTGCTGATCCTTAAAGTTTTCACTTATGCTTACAACAGAAGATTGCAGTTATATTAAATCTGCCTGGTTTATTTTCCCAAACAGAGAACAGATTGATTTTAACCTTATTTTGTTTTAAAGGGATTAGAACTAATTTTCCAGTTCTGTAAACTGTTTGGATACACTTAGTCATCTCAAAGAAATTAATCTACATAATCACGTTGGAATTAGACCACAGCATTATGTAGTTGATACGTTAAAAAAATTAAATTAAAGGTTGAATATGTTTCTATTATACTTAAGTAGTAACAGGCTTTAAAAACTATTTACTTTCTGGAATCACAAAAGGAGGGAGTAGTTGATTAATGCCGGCTTACTTGCATTTGAACAGAGTGCAGTTTTAACCAATTTAAGTGAAAGAAGAGTTTGCAGAATTTGATTCTGACTCTTACTATACAATTAATTTTAACAGCTGCAGAATATGGAAATAGAGAAATACAGGATTCTAACGTTAGTCCTGATTTTACAGCAGTGATGATCATTCTGTGTTCAAGTTAACTGAATAAATAGCCTTAATTATATTTTAAAAGATATTTTTCAGAATATCAATACAAGCACCAGTTAAAGAAAATGTCTAATTTAAAGAAAAATCTTTTAGACAGGAAGTTGAGTAAATACATTATATACATATCTTTCTTTCTTGAGCTAATCTTTTTCAAGAAGGGAGCTGTTTCTGTTAAAAGATATCAGAATAATAAATGAACATCATAGAATAACTAGCTTAGTAGTTCATGGCTCTAAAATTCTAGTAAACTGACCTTCAACAATTCTTGCGGCAAATTTATAGACAGCATTATCACATTTAAAAGAGCATAATTTCTTAGTTTCTTTTTTATTACCTCTGATAATAAACACTTTCTCTAATACGTATTGCTTGAATGTGTTCTGCAATGTATACAGAGTGTATAGTGGTGTAATGTATACATGTAACCACTATTCTTTGGTAATATTACAAATACTGAACAGTTTTATAGTGTTCTGCATGTTCAACAAATAGTCATTAGTTCTCACAACACCCTTTTCATGCAGGAAGGTAAGTGATGTTAATTCTATCAGACGGATAGTGAAACTATGTTAGAGAAATTAAAGCAACTTGTCCAAGGTTGTGCAGAGACTGTTAACAAGAGAAAAATTTGTACATGTTTTTTACATCAGGTGCAGCTGCACTTGTTTTTAAAACAGTTTAAGTATTGGTGTAGACCAAATGAAATTATTTTCAAAACCGATTCAGAAAAGCATAGTTTAGACCTGGTGGAGGCAAATCTAAAAATAGTTTTGAATGGTTTCAGTTTGTCTATACTAGCAATTAAACTATTTTGAAGACTGATGTTAAAAATGTGTGCAACATTTTTTATATAGACAAAGCCAAATAATCAGGCAGAGGGCAGACAGAATTAGAGCCCAGGTCCTTCTGCCTACAGTTGTTTGCCTAATTCATTAGAGTGTGCTTTCTCTCACAAATGGACATATCAATTGTAACTGTTATTTTATACTTCACATGCGTTTTTAATCGGCAGAGATTGTAACTATTTGAGAAAGATTTCGATTATTTAAAAAAATCCATTTTAAACCTACAACTACAGACAAACAAGTAGAATTACCTTCAACTGAAGCATCAAGAGTAACTGAAAATCCAACAGTTCAAAGACCAGAAGGAATCCCTGTGATCATCTAGTCTGACGTCCTGTATAACACAGGCCATAGAACTTCCCCAAAATCATTCCTGTTTGAACTACAACATGTCTTTTTAAAAAAATAACCAATCTTGATTAACAAGTTGCCAGTGATGGAAAATCCACCACAACTTTTAATAAATTCTTTCAAGGGTTAATTACCCTCACAGTTAAAAATGTGTGCCTTATTTCTAGTCTGAATTTGTGTAGCTTCAGCTTCTAGCCACTTATCTTCTTATATCTGTGTAAAAAATAATTGTTTGTGCACATGGTTTTGCATACCTAAAATAATTCTCCCAGTTGTGTGCGGCAAATCACATTTTCCCAAACGTCAGGGAGAAATTGTTATGCTCAGTTGCAGATTGATCAATGCTTTCTTGCTCATAAACACAGTAACATTTATTAACATTTATTTCCCACCCCCTCCAAACAGTATTGTATAAAAGTCAGCTTTTGTTTTCTAAATATGATGATTCATGACTGGATAACTTTTTTTTAAGCTTACATCACTGAAGAATGATCTGTATGTATTAGTCTGATAGGCTAGAATACATTCAAGACATATAATGTAGATATGATGAAGAACTGATATGTAATTTCAATGCTACCTGTTGTAGTTGGAGTTAAAAAAGTTAGTTCAGATTCAGTAAATTATCCAAAGAGAATTAATCAAATAATGAGCAGCAGAAAAACAAGTATTAAGAACCTGTAAGTAAGTAAATTTCTCATTATTTTTGAAATATTACATTTGAAGCCATAGGATAGGAACTATTTGCATAGAAATGGTGAGAGTTACTACATAAAATAATCTGCAGCTATTTCAAGTGTAGGTGTGATCTTGTCAAATCTGAAACATTAGACATAGTTGGATCTGGTCAGTATCTGAATGGGAACCTCTCAGAAACAAACAAACAAAAAATAAAAGTTTTAAAAAATCAGGTCTTGTAAGTTTTCTCTAATGTTTGTTGTATTCACTAGTAGAGTCTAGTCTTAGCTAGTAAGCTTTCTAGAGTAGGGCCTGTATCTTCCTGTTTGTATAGTACCTAACTCAATGGTACACATAATAAATAATAATAATGAGAGTACTGAAGAAAATCAACTCTTTACACAGGCAGCACTAGAAATACAGGTTATCTTGCATGTTCTTTTTCTTCCAGTATCTCCTCATAAAACGTCCCAGTATCTCCTCACAAAATTTTCTGGCACTTGTTAATTTAATTAATATCCATTAGGTAATTCAGAATGAGTTTAGTTTGTTGATTTCATTTGATATTTTTGTTTTACTTTTCTGGTGTGAAGTAACAATAATTCTTTTCTGTAACTGATCCCACTGTTGTTTCTGAGCACCTCTGTGTCCTATTGTTACTGTATGACTTCTAAGTATGGTGTATTAAGTACTGTGTTCTGTAAAAGAAAAGTGAAAGCCTTCTGAAGTTGGATGAATCCCATGTGAAGTATAAAATCTCCCTTTGTCTCGTTAGCAAAACTGGGTTTCTCCATTTGTAACAATACAATAACATCCACTTCCTTAGTGGGCATCCTGTTGGTTTATGTCTATCATGCTGGGTTTTTAAAACCCAGTATATTTAAATTTAACAGTATAAAAATGCAAAGAGGATATTCTAATTCTTCTTCCTACTTTCTGTTTTTAAATCCTACTGCCTTCATATGTGTACTCATAAAAAATTGCTCAATTGCACGTGAAATACTTGTAAATATTTTTTTGTAAATAATTGTTTCCCATTCATTAGTTTGAATGCACCTTTAAACCAGATTTCAAGACATTTATATTTTCATAAGCATCACACATTTTAATTTGAACATTTCTTGTTTGTTGTAGTATTGGAACTGTCAACCTCTAGCAGTTGTTATTCACTATATTCATTGTCCTTCATATTGTACTTGTCAACAGTCAAGTAGATTATTAGTAAAAAAGATTAAAGGAACCTACATAAAATTTCATTTAAGAGCATACTGCATAAGCTTGCCAAATCACACACAGTTAACTAGCATCAGTAATTAACACACACACTGTATTTCATAGGTTGGTTGAAAACTAGAGATGGTCCATGGAGATGATGATACTGTAAATCAAAGTGGTTGAGTAACTTTGGCTGATGTAAAAAAATAACCATACCACTGAATGCTGACTTACATGAAGTAAAAATAGTAAACCTGCCAAATTAAAAAAAATCTGATCTAAATTATTAGGATTCACGTGTTTACAATGATGGAAGGAAGCACAATATAATTAGAGTATTCTGTAACCAAAGTGATTCATTTCTGATTATGGGACTGTGCCCTGAGCATGCAATCCTACTCTATTATCATGTCTCCTTTCCTCAACCCCACCCTCACTCCCCACCAGTACTGACTTCTAGCATTTTTTTCTTAGGGATGGGAGTGAGGGTTGATTCCTCCAGGCCTGGGGGAAAGGGAAAAGACTTCAAGCAGATCCACAAAGGGACTTAGGTGTCTATCCCTAATTTTAGGCACCTCAGTCCCAGTTTTAAGCACCATTGCAATACACAAAACACCCTCCCAGCTTCCATCTAACCCTGTGGTGCCGGAACTCACATGGTGCCTAAAGTTTCTGCCTCTGGGCACTCACACTGCTGCCTCACTCTATGGGTATGTCCACACTTATAATGCTACAGCAGTGTCACTGTCGCACTTCAGTGTAGACACTCACTACAGCGATGAGAGGGGTTCTCCCGTTGCTGTAGTTAATCCACCTCACCAAATGGTGATAGCTAGGTTGAAGGAAGAATTCTTCAATCGACCTAGCACTGTCCACACCAACAGTTAGGTCACCCTAACTACCTCTCTGAGATGTGGATTTTTTGCACCCCTAAGAGACATAGCGACACCGATGTAAGCTTTCAGTGTAGACAAGCTCTGGGGGTTCAGATGCCTGTCTCACATCTAAGCCCCAGTGTGATCCACAAATTGGGGAAGATAGGTGGAGGATCACCTATCTTCCCTTTGTGGCCGGTCCAGTAGGCATGCTCTGAGCATAACTCCATGCAAAATGCCTGGGGAAGAGACAGAGGCAGCTTCCTTTGTAACTTTTAGCCCAGTGGTTAGGATACCTACCCAGGATGTAGCAGTCCTCAGTTCAATTCCTCCCTCTGCCTGATGCAGGGAAGGGCTTTCCCATCTCTTGGGTGAGTGCCTTAGCCAGTGTGATTCTCACTCTCTCTGGCCCAGTTAACATGCAGTTATTTAATTAAGTGGAATGCTTCAACAAGAGATATACAGAGAGACCCACATCAGAATATCCCAGTATTCCAGTGACTAGAATTCCCTCCCTCCCCCTGAAGAGATGGGAGCCCCTGTTTTAATCCCTTCTTATCAAGCAGAGGGGGGAATTGAACTAAGGCCTCCCACATCTCAGGTGAGTTCCCTAACCACTGGGCTAAAGATTGTAAGGGAGGCCTTAGCCTTAGCCTTCTTTTCCCCATTTTATGGGGAGTTAGGTGCCTGCTTAACTAATTTTCACAATAAACTACGTAGGCGCCTAGGATGCCAGAGTCTAGAAGAGGGGTTCCCAGCTACACAAAGTGCAAGCAGAGATAGGCACCTCCCTGCAACCTAGACTTAGGCATCTAAGTCCATGAGAGGGGTGTGGATTTAGGACACATTCCTCTTGTCAGCATCTCCCATTGGCTAGGTTTTGGTGGCTCCCTGCAAAGTATGCTGGATTTTGTGGATTGCATTCTGGGGTTCCTGTCTCTCCGTATTCATTGTGTGGGGAGCCTAGGCACATAATTCAGACTTTGTGGAGTCCATTGTTCCACTGATTTTCTAGGCACCGAAAAAGTGCCTAGATGCCTGAGTGTTGCAACGTCTAAATCCCTTCTGGATCCAGCCTTCTAGCATAGCTGCCTTCCCTTAAGGGTATGTCTGCACAGGATAAAAAACCTGAGGCACAACCATGGCTGGCCCATGTCTTGGACTTGGCAGCACGGCTAAAAATGGCTGTGTCCCCATTTGGGCTCAGGCTGGAGTCCGAGCTCTGGGACTCTCCATCACAGCAGGGTCTCAGAGCTCAGGATTCAGCCCAAGCCTGAACATCCACATAGTGACTTTTCAGTCCTGGAGCCTGAGCCCTGCAAGCCTGAGTCAGCTGACCAGGGCCAGCCACAGGTTTTTTAGCCCTGTGTAGACGTACCCTAAGTGGTGAATAGCTGGTGAAGGAGATGCTGAATGACCTCAGGTAGAGCTGTGTTTTGTGGTGAGAAGCAGTATTATGGGAGGAGGGAAGGAGAATGTCTCCTCTCTACCTAAACTATTTAAATAGAGTTGTACCTGGGTTTCACTTTCATGATGTAGCCTGTACGGAGCCACCCAGTAGGAAGTGTGTGCCTGGCTGCATTGCCATAGAATCTTTTTGCACGGAACTAGGTTAGGGTCTGTACACTCTTTCCCTGAGCCCAACAGTCGGTTGACAGAGGATATAAACACCCTGCCACTTCTGACAGTTCCCCACTTCCTCACTATCCAATACCTGCTACACTCACAAAACCTTAACCTCTCCCTTTGGCTCAGAGTAGTCAGCTCTTTTTCCATTCTACAGTTAAAAAGCTTGTTACAAATAGTTACAGGATTAGTTTAGAGTAGGGATAGTTATTTTTTAAAACTTCCCTGTTGCAGGGGTTTTCGTTGTCGGTCTATGACTTTGGGTCTTGTGGGCCTTGCTTAACATGGCAAACCTGAAGACAAAGATGGGGTTCACAAATCTCTCCATTTGGCCCACAGTAATTGCTAATGGACATCACAAATATTTTCAGTGCATTGGAGATGGGTGCATCTCAGGGGGATGAGCTGCTTGTAAAGCCTTTTTGTCCAGAGCCAGGAAGGATGGGAAGCAATAGTCCTTACTGCTGGGAGGCCCTGTTGGCTCAGAAATTCCCCAGACAGGGTGTTTCTGGGATCAGATAGATCAGATTGGAAATCTTACTGTTAACAAAGGCAGGATCTTCTGATAGTTCCCAGTCTCTTGGTCATAGTCTGAATCAAAAGATTTCTTTAAAAAAAAAAAAAAAAAAAAAAAAAAAAGTCTAAAAAGATTCTATTCATTTTGGAGTTAGAGAACTCAAATCCAGGAGAGTCTTGTGCTCCTCTCAGGGCTCCTGATTCAGGTGCAAGACTTTCTGTGGGCCATTTATTGTGCCCTGGTTGGCTCCTGATTGGAAGGCTTACCTGAAAGAGTTTCCATTTTGTGGTGATTGGGCTTGTGTTCCTGATGGGACCAATGAGGGAGGATGGGAATGACGAGTATTTCATGGAGAAAGAGTAAATTGATATTGTTATGGAGTTTAAGGCTTCTTGCCTCGGAATTTAATAACCATTGCAATAGAATTTATGGGTGTTTGTCACAGAATTGGTCTCACTATGCTGCAGACTATATGGGACTCTGCATGTGACTTAAAAGAATCGTTTAGTTTTGTGAAATCATTTTAAAATTGAGATTCTCACTATAAAAACTGTCAAAGAATATTTTCTGAGTTTTCCATATCAGATAAACACAGTGAAGTACAGTACAAGTAGAATAATAAAACTGTTTTGCTTTGTTTTGTTTTTTTCATCTAAGGACATTTTCACTTTAACAGAAGTGGGGGGCTTACTGGCAAAAATTCCCTCCTTTTTCACCTACGAATTATGGCTGGGCCTTTCTTCACTCCCTGGAGTTGTAGGAGGGGATTGGTAGCTCTATGGGGAAAGAGATGCTTCTTGGAAAAGCCTGTATCTCCACTTCCATTGTGGAGAAAAAGCAGTACTCCCACTGGAAGCAGATATATTAATGTGGGCCCGTTTCCATTTCACTCCTTGTTGCAAGCAGCTATAGGAAGGACCAGTCTTACATCTGGTCTACACTAGCACTTTTGTTGATACAACTTTTGTCGCTCAGGGATGTGAAAAAACACATCCCTGCCCAATGTAAGTTACACCAATGGAAGCGCAGGTGTGGACAGCACTATATCGGCAGGAAACATTCTCCCACAGACATAGCAACCCATGCTCATTGGGGGTGGTTTAATTATGCCAACGGAAGAGCTTTCTCCTGTCAGCATAGAGCAGCTACACAGGAGACCTTACAGCAGCACAGCTGTATCGGTACAGCTGTGCTGCTGTAAGGTCTCTAGTGTACACATAGCCTAAGTCCAGTTTTACAGCTTTATTACTCTTTATTAGCTACCATCTATTTATTAATGTATGGTCAGAAGCCAGGTACTATTGCATTCCTCTGCTCATGGGATAATAGTAATTTTTTTTACTCTTTTTTGTTCACCCTGAACAAACAAGGAAATGATAATTCACTTGAAATGTAACACTTGACACCTATGTCAAGGGTGACAATAGCTGCATTTCAAGAGGAGTACCATGAGACAACCTAGATTGAGGGAACTAAGAGCTTGTCTGCATGCATTTTCAGGGGGTTTTCTATCTAGTTTAGTTAACTTAGTGCAGAAGGCTCTGTGAACACTCACAGATTGCATGGCTTATGTCGATTGCATGGAAACCAGTTCCTAATTGACTTAAACCAACGTAAAATAAGTCTAGTCTAAACCAGAATATGTATCCACACAGCCTTTTGCACTGTCATAAGGCAGCCCTGCCTGGAGCGGTCTCCTATAGCACAGCAGGCTCGCCTGCCTCGGTTTCTCTCCTTTACAGTCCCATGAAATAATCCACAGTCTTTCCAAGTATAAATATGGCCCTTGTGGGGTTAATTTATTCATAGGGGCTGACTCCATGAGTGCTCCAGGGCTGGAGCACCCACAGGGGGAAAAATGGTGGGTGCTGAGCACCCACCAGCAGCTCCCCCACAGTACATCCCACCCGCCAGTGGGCCCTGCAGATCAGCGCCTGCCCCTCCCTCCCTCCCCATGCCTCCTGCCCACCACAAACAGTGGTTTCCCAGTGTGCAGGAGACTGGGGAGGAGCGAGGATGCGGCACGCTCAGGGGCAGAACTGGACGGGAAGAGGTCAGGTGGGGGTGGAGTGGGGGCGGGAAGAGGCAGAGTGTGGGTGGGGCATTGGGGGAAGGGGTAGAGTGAGGCGCTCTCGCATGGGGCTGAGAGGTCTAGCAACTCCCACCACTTTGGAAAGTCAGTGCCTGTGAATTTATTACAAAAGTTCCATACACATAAATCAGAAGAAGAGTCCCACAACCATAATCTAGATTTCCTCCAGCATAGTCCAACAGTACATACAACATACAGTCTCAGCATCTCTGTCTCAGCCAGAGGGGTTTTCCCCAGCCAGTAAGCCAGGTACTTTGAATGTCAACCTCCCTGGAATGCAACCACTGGAGTGCAACCTCGTTTTTCCTAGTGGCAAACCCCATAGCTTCTCTGCTGGGAGCATTCTAACCACTGGAGCATCTCTCACTCTCCTTGGCCTCTCACAGTTTGGGTCCAGCTGGCTGGCTCTTTAGATGTCAGGGGTAAGCCCCTTCACTGTTCTCCTGCCTTCAGCCCTCTCTGGCCCTTGGCTCTGGTTCTCCAGCTTAGAACCAGCAGGCAATTCTCCTCTGATGCCCCTTCAGCCCTGCTCTGGCTTTGGGATGCCAGCCAGCAAACCCCTCCTGCTGTTCTCCTGAACTTGAGCCTTCTCCCAGGTCCCAAACATACGGTCTCCTATACAATTCCTCCCTCTTCCCAAGGAGGACCTGCAGCAAGCTTTCCCCTCTCCACAACTTCTCCGCAAAGACCTATGTCAGTTTCCTGACTGATTCTCTCCAAGACACTCTGACCTTTTATGTCCCCCAGGTGCTGCCCCACCCTCTTAGTTAGCCAAATGGGGCATCTGCTCTGGCACCGAGGTGGTGGTCCTATTGCTTGTACTGGGGCCAACCATCCTGTGACAAACTGTATTAACAACATTGGTTTAAAAGCCAATTTAAATTAAACCAATCTAACTTTCTTTTGTAGACAAGCCCCCATTAATCAGTTTTAATTCAGACCTTTAGCTGTTTGGATGTATGTTTACGTGGACAAATATTTTAGATTAAGAGTGTCTTATTTTGATTTAATTTAAATAGTTAAAATCAACTTAAATCCAAATGGGCCACATTTAAGCTGAAATAAGAATGTCTACACACAGACTTGCAGAAGAATAACTAAAGCTGTGAATTAAAACCAGTTTTCACCTTCTCTGTATGCAGCAATACACTAATTTACATTGTCAGTTTTTAAATGGTTTCGTTAAATGGATGCAAACCCCTGTGTAGATATCTTTATTTTAGTTTAAGAATGGTTTCGTTTGGTTTATCTTAAATCAAACTGAATATAAGCAAGTATATCAAATCTACGTAATCCTAGTTGAAACCAAAATATAAGCATTCACAATGTTTTTTGCACCTGTTAAACTAAATTGGCTTAAAATCATATTTTAGGGCTGGTCTATACTTAGAATTTATCCAAACCCCTGAGTGCCGTAACTATGGCGACCTAATGCCTGATATAGACACAGCTAGGTCTACAAAAGAATGCTATTTCAACCTAGCTACCATCACTTGGGGAGATGGAGTTCCTACAGTGATTGAACAATTCCTTCCACTGACACATTCTGTGTCTACTCTATGCATTTACAGCGACATAAGCCAGGTCTACACTACAGACCTATGGCTGTGCAACTATGTCACTCAGGGGTGTGAAAAATCTACACTCCTGAGCAATGTAGTTAGACCAATCTAACCACCCCATGTAGACAGCACTATATCAACAGGAGAGCCTCTCCCATCGATATAGCTTCTGCCTCCCTGGGAGGTGGATTAACTATGCCAATGGGAAAAGCTCTCCCATCGGTGTAGGAGCGTCTTCACTTAAGCACTACAGTAGGACAACTGCATTGGTGCAGCTGTGCCAATGCAGTCTTTTAAGTGTAGCCCTGCCCATAGCTACAGCCCCCTGGCTATGCTTCAACAGTGCTAGTAGTATAGGAATAGCTTTAAATTAAACCAGTGCAACTTTCTTGTGTAGACAATAGCCTTTTTAGTTACTTCAGTTCCAGTTTGTGTGTAGACAGTTTGTCTACATAAGAGCGTTGCACTGGGCTAACTTAAATTGGTTTAAAATTTAAAATTGGTGCAAAATCCTTTATGGACACTCTTATTTTCATTTAAAAGTGGCTTATTTCAGTTTATCTGAACTGGTAAAGAATCTGTTTAAGCTAAATTGATATATACCAGTCATCTCAGCCCTAAATCAGAGTGTTCACACAAGGCATTTTATCTGTTTAATTACATTGGTTTAAAAACAAACCTTTAGTTAAATGGTTGCAAGTTTATGTGTGGACATGGCCTAAGAAAAGTCAAAATTCATTGTAATGCAAAGAAGTAATTCAGGACTTTTAGTCCACTTCACTATGGCTTTGTCTACACTTAAAAAAAAAATCTATAACCATATTTTATCAACAGTTGTCAGTGATGCAGGAGCACTAATGTAGCTCTACTATAGTGAGGTTGCTTTGTACAGGATCAAGACAGAGTTCTTTCTCTCTGTGTCATTAAAACTTCTGAGTCCTGTTAACACTAGCACTTACACCAGTGAAGCTGCACTATTGCTGGTATAAGAGTACAATTTTTTCTAGTGCAGATGTACCCTGTAGGTGGAATTTTGCTCTATCCAAATTAAACATAAGTGGGTTCCACTGTACATCAAACGTAGACGAAGTGGCCAAGATTTTGAAAAGTGGTTGATCCGGGGTGCCTCCATTTTAGAATTTGAGAAACCTTTTCAGAAAGTGCAAAGCCTCCACTTCTGAACATCAGGCTACTTTTAGTGTCTCAAATGAGTATTCAGCAACTGAAGCACCCAAAATCACTTGTCGCTTTTAAAAATCTTGGCCATGGTTTTTAAAAAGCAAGTATACACTGTACATTATAATTTGGGGACATATATTTCCACTTTGCCAGCTTCCTGAACAGACTGTAATATTAGTGTGAAATGGATGAAGTTATTAACTACTCTTTAGTGTCTATTCAGCAACAGCCAATGGTACGTCCTGTAAGAACAGATTAAGGGTATATCTACATAGCACTTTCATCGTTAAAACTTTTGTTGTTTGGGGGTGTGAAACAAACACACCCCCCCGAATGACAAAAGTTTTACCAACGAAAAGAGCCAGTATGGACAGCTCTTCATCTCTGGGACAGCATCTCCCACTGATGAAATTGCTGCCCCTCATTGGGGATGGTTTTATTTTCTCACTGGGAGAGCTCTCTCCTGGTGACAAAGAGTGGCTCCACAGTGCACCTTACAACAGCACAGCTGCAGCGGCACAGCTGTGCTGTTATAAGGTGTGCAATGTAGACGTCGCATTAATCTTACAGGTTTTAGTCTCCAATAATAGAGGAAACTTAGATAAATGAGTTATTTTTAAAATGGAAATAAAAATAGTAATTGGCATTACATGGGAAGAAGTTGCAATATAAAATGGCTAAGGCTATGATTTTGTCATGGATATGTTTAGTAAAAGTCATGGACAAGTCACGGGCAATAAACAAAAAGTCATGGAAGCACCCTGCTGCACCCTCCCGCTCACCGCCTCCACAGTGGCTGGGAGCTGCAGTGGCTGGGAGGGCTGGGAGAGGTCCCCCACTACCCTGCAGAGCTGGGAGCTGTTGGGGGGGAGGCTCTGCCAGGGGTGGAGTCTGGGGAGCTCCGGGGGCCTCCGGCCACTGAGCAGCTCTGGAGTCCTTCTGCCGCCCACGGATGCTGGGCTGCTGTGGGGTTCCTAATATCACGGAGGTCGCTGGAAGTCACGGATTCTGTGACTTCTGCAACCTCTGTGACATAATCTAAGCTTTAAATATGGTGCACTAACTATTATAAACGTTACTTTCAAAATCTGAGTATTCCCTACTGAAAAAGTCACTTATTAAAAATATGGGCCATGGCTGAAAAATAATGAAATGTTTATTGTTATCTGTAATATGCAAGCCATCAAACCTGAACATAAAAAAATGTGTACTATAAAGAATAATTTAAAACAAAGTACAATACTCAGACCCTTATTTAAAATATCAATATTTTTCCATTTGCAGCTAAAGAAGAACATAAGACAGAAGAGAGCTCTTTGGAAAATGCACAAAAAAGGTAAATTCTCCAGTCCTTTCAAACAGATAATTGACCAAAATGAAATATGTTATTGATCCTAGGAATTCAACAGAAATTAAATAGGAAAGGCAACTATAGTTCAAAACAGTACTCAGTGTCATACTTTCTTATGTCATGTTGCGGAATAGGATGTGAAATAAGTGATTTGAACCAAATAATCTACTGAATATGCAGTTTTAATTTTTTTTTTCATCGGTGAGTTGAATCTTGGTCTCTCAGAATAATTTAATAAATAATTCACTGCTTTATTCAGTGAAAATGTATTGAGGTGCCATTTTACTCATTCATCATCTAGATTGCAAAATAGACCATACTAGAAGCTTGTGAAATTTAAAAATTTTTAATGTAAGAGCATTTATCTATGTCATATTTTGGTAAGGGGAGGCAGGCATAGGGAGGAAAAGTCAGTGAAGTTGATAGTTTCAAAATAGATTACAGATTGTATTATTTGTTAAGTTTTGTTCATGTGAAGCTTCTACCTTTCATGTTGCTGTATGCTAGCTATACAGCTACTTGTAAATGAGCTGAATGAGGCAAATTTTAGTAGCTTTGTGGTGAAGACATTGTCTGGCTCTTGTACATGAAAAATGTTAGATTTATTCTTATCTGTAAAAACTACAGTTTTGGCTTGTCATGTTCTTTGAGGGGATTTTGCAATATTCAAATAAGATTCAATAAGCTCTAACTTGTTTAGGAGAATAGAGTTTACACAGGATAAAATATTTACTTTTCTTCAGACGTTTTGAAGGGCACACATAAAAAACCCAAGTAATACACAACATCAGACATGACATCTCTAATCTGGAAAAAGTACCGTAGATACTCGTTCATAAGCCAAATTTTTTGGTAAAAAAGTGAAGCATCAAAGAGCGGGGGTTGGCTTATCAATGGGTCTACACCAAAAGTTGACAATTTTAAGCTTTATTGAATTATTGAATTGAATATCTAATACATTGTCATTATAGATCAGGGGTCGGCAAACTTTGGCTCCCGGCCCATCAGGGTAAGCTACTGGTGGGCCAGGACGTTTTGTTTATCTGGAGCGTTCGCAGGCACAGAGCCCCGCAGTTCCCACTGGCCACAATTCACCGTTCCCAGCCAATGGGAGCTGCAGGAAGTGGCAGCCAGCACGTCCCTCAGCCCACACCTCTTCCCGCAGCTCCCATTGGCTGGGAATGGCAACCCGCAGCCACTGGGACACTCCAGGTAAACAAAATGTCCCGACGTGCCAACGGTTTACCCTGACGGTCTGGGAGCCAAAGTTTGCCAACCCCTGAAATATAGGGTCGACTTATGAAAGGGTCCTACAGTTTTTGCCATTTTTACCTATCCATCTTGGGGGGTCGGCTTATAAACGAACGGGATAATGAACGAGTATATACAATATTAGCCAAAAATTGTATGTGCAAGACCATTATTACAAACAAACAGCAAAGCACAAGTATATTGCAATGCTTCTTGTCTCACTCCCAAGCCTAGAATTATCTCTTTGGGAAAGTGCAGCCAGATCTTCAATGTCTAAATGAGGTTAGGAGCTTGTCTTAACATATCATCTGAAAAGACAAATGTAGATCTGTCAGCCTAAATTTTGTCCTGATGAGAAATAGCATATTCATCTTTATTGTGGCCTCCGTGTGTGTGCATTGTTTTATATGCTCATCTTGCAGGCTTGAGATGTATAGTTGATATGCAGTATTGGAAAATGTAGCATTTGAAAATGCTTTCATCTAAATCTGTTCAAAGTTACTGTGTTTCTTTTTCTTTTTCTCTCATGACTAACTGAAATTTTACACACAAGAATTTTCTGTTTTCCTTCTTAGAATGCAGTCAAATCTACTTCTGGTGTTTATATTCGCTAGCAAATCATTCGCTGTTAAAATTGTTGTATCTGGGTAGCTCTAAAATAAAAGCCTTGCTGCTCTGAGTTAAAAATGATGGATGGGTATTGACTAAAGTATTCCCATCTGTAGCTGTTAATTATTATTTTCAATATCCTGATATTAAGAGTGGAGATTGAAGATGATTTAAATTAGCAAAGAGATAGTAATTCCCCATTACCAATAGTGCTTGAAAAAGAAAACAGGTCCAGATACTCAGCTTGCGTGAATGAGCATAGCTCTGATGAAGACGATGGAGATATGTCAGTACACCCCAGCTAAAGGTCTGGCTCAGGGTCTTTAAAATTTCAAAGTATAAAATTAAGATAATAAATTTTATACAGTCTAATTTTATTTGTACTGATTTATTGCTAGTTATATATGACACGGCAGAGTCCTGGGTGTTTAAGTTGTTTACCTGTAATATATTTTATCACAAATTACTGTTATGGATTTTCAACCTTAATTCCATTTTAACAGTTTCTTGTTTCAGAATTTCTTTGCATTTTTTTAACCTATTCAAAATGTCATACATGAACAGTAAACAAAGAAAATCCTACCATGTGATATTTGTAATGATTTGAATCTATGCAATATCAGCCTTAAATCATTTCAAAAATCATTTTAACTATTAGGGTGAGATTTCCAGTTACATTCTAGCTGCTTTGCACCATTCTGCTGCAGAGCAAAGCAGCTAGAGGTACTGATAAATTGGCCCTTACTTTGCAATTGGCTGATTGGTTTTAGTTATCTGGGAAACAGGTTTTTTTTTTATTATTATTTTAAAAATCTGTAGGAAAATGTGCCAAGTAATCCTCCAGGATATGAAAGGATGTAGTTGAAAGGATCTGTTATTCACTTTTAATGGGTAATAGTTATTTATAAAAGCCTGGAGGCAGACTGGGCAGCAGAAGGCACAAGGTAGGTGAGAGCAGGGCTCTGTAGGAGGGAGGTTGCTAGAGGATGAAATTGGGAAGAAGGGAAGGAGGGGGAATTCAGTGGAAATGTTGAGGGTGGTGGTGGGTGGATAGGCCGGTAATTTACTTTGTGGCCTGAGGTAGGGAACTGTCTTAGTCAAGGCCGGCTCCAGGTTTTTTGCTGCCGAAGCAAAAAAAAAAAAGGGGGGGGGAGCCAGAGTGCCACCCCTTGAAAAGTGCCGCCCCAAGCACACGCTTGGAACGCTGGTGCTTAGAGCCGGCCCTGGTGTTAGTGCAACTGGTGCTATATGAAGGTGGAACCTTAGAAGGAATTGTCTCCTTCCTATAACAGTTCCTCTTTTGCTCCTGCCTCAGCTCCCCTAGCAGGAGATGCACAGTTAGGGCAAACAAATTTCTTAACTCTGCCCTGTAGTGATACCATGTTATCAACTTTTAATTCTATTAAGGCATTTTAGAATCTTAGATTATGTTAGATTATTAGATTATGTTAAACTGATTTTTAAAGATGCATCAGCTATTTGTTTTTCTGTTTCCCCTCACTCCCACCCTCCCCCATAATTCTGATGATTTGAAGATATAAATTATTAACCTTAAATCATTTTCTAGTTTTTAACTCTTGTTCATATTCACCACTGTGCTCTTGCTACTCAATGCCCCTCTGGAGAAGCACAAAGTATACTGACCGCTTCAATTGAATTTCCAGTTGCTTTATTTTGCAAAGCAGCTACAGTATTAGCTCTGGCTTTGCTGTAATTTTGAGGAAGATACTCTGTATTCTTCATACATAGCAAAGTGTTTAAAGCCCTGCTTTAAGTGCAAAACTCAACCTTAACCATCGAATTTCCATATAAACATACGGGGCTAGATACACATGGGGCTAGATACACAAAAAATTTAGGTGTGGCAACACTCAGCATCACCATGCCTAATTCTCAAAGCCTGGATTAGGCCTCTAGGCTCCCTATACAGTGAATAGAGGGAGTAAGGTGCATCAGAATGAGATTGACAAAATCCAGCATGCTAGGCAGCTCTTCACCTAAACTAGCCAATGGGAGATGCCAAGACAAGGAGGGAGTGCTAAGCCCCATCCTTCTTTTGGAGATAAACATCTACATCCAAGCTTCAGGGAGGCCCTTGGGATTCTCAGTTGTAAACCCTCTATTGGAGTTAGGTACCTATGCTGTTACTGCAAGAAATCCTGAGGTTGGGGAAGGCTGTTTAGTGTATGCCCACCTATAGGGGCCCAAACCAGTAAATGTGTCAAGAGTTTGTCTCCCAGATCGGACCCTGGAAGTGAGTTAGACAGAGAAATGCCTGTCTTTCCCCAGTTTGTAAATCACTCTGGCACATGTGTGTCTGGACACCTGGTGTGGAGTTGTATGTCATGCTCATCGACAGAAACATAGGTGCCCAGGGAACTTTTAATACAAACATATAGGCGCTTTGTGAGTTTAGGCACCTACAGGATTTGGTGGCAGCTGAATGAGGGATTTGTGAATTCCAGTGGGACCTGATTCTGGGATTTAGGTGTCTAAAGTGTCAGTTAGACACCTAAATCCTTTTGTGAATCTATCCCATAATGTGGATCTATGTAAATGAATCCGCTAATACGGGATGAGATATCTGCCCAAATATGAGTTGAAGGCCATTTGTTGAACTTAAATTTTATTGTTTGTAGACCATGTACAATTTTTAAAAAAACCTTTTGTTTTCAAGAGTTTAGCTTCCTGTATTCAAGAATTAAGAACCATTGATAGATGTTAACAAGCACATTACTTCCCTTTCCCCAAATGTAGTTGGAGTTTCAAGAAAAGTGAATTCTCTTGAAAGATTTTCTTATGTTGCCTTTACTGTTAAGCCATGACATTGTTTTTAATCATTATCAGCAAAACTACCCTGACAGATATTTTTAATTTGGAAAGAAAACTGATTCAACCTTAACAAAAGCAAAAAGAATTTGTATATTCTATTATTTCAGGTTGGACATCTCATAACCATGATCATGGAATCAATTACCTGTTTATCTATGAAATGTGATACAATAATGGTTCAAATGCATATTGCACAATAACTTAAAATACCACAAAACTGTTCAACATGAAAAGAGTTTTTTAGAAATACTCAGATACACTGCAAAAATGCTTTAGCTGTAATATAGAATAGTAAAGTATTACAACACTGGCAATAAAACTAGCCTATTATTACTGCTTTTATCAGCTTACTAGCCCCCTGGGAAGGTATGAATCACTTTCATTGTGTTATCTCTTTGCAAACTAGCTATTGGCACTGACTGTGGCATTTGTGCTGCTGCACTGAGCTCCATCACTACCTGAAAGTCTCTAAACTAGAGATCATGTGACACTCGATTTCCTTTTTGCTGATAATTATTTATGGTTTGGCATACAACTCTCCTGTTGGCCTTTAATCAGAAAAATAACACCAAAATAGCTCTCCTTTCAGCTTTGCAGAATAAAAATGTTAGTTAATAAGTTTATCTTGAAATTCAGGTAAAAAAATTATGATTATTAAAAATGAGTGCCTTTGCTTTCCATACATGACATACGTCAATGGTGTCTTATTCACACACACAAAAATTATCCTCCTAGGAGAAAAAAGTAGGTGTT
The DNA here is from genome assembly GCF_013100865.1 of Trachemys scripta elegans. NCBI lineage: Eukaryota > Metazoa > Chordata > Testudines > Emydidae > Trachemys > Trachemys scripta. Next base: position 56,257,703 of record NC_048301.1, on the reverse strand, counting down.
GGAAGGTTAGTTACACTTGGCATGAATTGCTGCTATGGTTTCCAAAGTTAAGGGGAAGTTATGGTAATTATCAGCCTTGGCTACTGAGTCAGGAACCAGCCCTCAGGGAAACTAAGCTTCCCCAATGGGTTTTACGTGTTGACAGTTTTTTTTCCCCTGTAGCTTTGAAGAAACAGTGGGATTCTTTGGGATAAAGCCAAAGTCTGGTGAGAAGGAGATCACACCAAACTACGTTTTCACTGTGTGGTATGAGTTCTGCAGCGACTTCAAGACCATTTGGAAACGAGAGAATAAAAACATTTCCAAAGAAAGGTAAGGTTCTAATAAAGTCATTAATACTATTTCAGATGTCTGGGAAACTGTTCCTTCTCAACCGAACAAATTATACTCCCATATTTCACAGGCGTCATTGTTTTCTTTCAGATCAAATGGGCATCAAGGAAAGATTATTCCCTCAGGGTACGCAGGAAAATTCACCAAAGGCATGCTGTCCCCACACAAAGATAAACACATTTAATCTGATAAATTACACTTTCTTAACCCCTTCCAATTACTAGCTAGTAAAATGAAAGGGGAGCTATGCTAATTTGTAACAGATTGCTTCTCTGTGTATTTTCATGTTGAACTAGTCTAAATGAGGCGATATTGCTGTCGCAGACAGTAGAGACAAATAAAAGTGAATGCTTTTCCAGTTAATATACTGCACTTGCATCAAAGGGAAGCCCCTGAGATTCGGGCCACACTTAGCACAGTGTTGAAGCCCCACATTGAATTTACAGCACCATTTCTGGCTGTTGGTATCCTGCTGAGGACATCAAACTGCATGCCGCTAGATCTCACCACAGTCTCCTGATTTTATTAGTTTGAGTAAAAAAATAAAATAAAATAGAAACCCCACAGCTCTGAGCCTGATTTAAAAAAAAAGAGAGAGGCTGAATCCTTTTTTAAAAAGAGAGGAAAAAATCTGTTGTATGCAAATACTGCACGGTGACCACATATTTTTGCATTGAAAAAGTACTGAATGGGTTGTAGTACATTCAGACTTCAGAAAAAATGTATAGCTCATTTTCAGTGCAAAATATAAATCTGGGTGCATATTCCAAATTCATCTCAGTAAAATAAGAAAACATACTTCTGGAGAACATATTGGTGAGCAATGCACTGGTGCTTAGGTTGTTCATTTTGCTCTAAATCACAGTGAATTGTTGGATTGACTAGCTGGTATTGAACAGGTAAAAGCCAACTTTTAAAGACATGCCAGAAAAATCATAAATTCCCAAATATATTTAAGCCCTATGAATATTCTTCAAATCTGGTGTTAATTATCGATAATACAGTTTTTAAAAACTTAAATAGCATAGCATTCTGGATCATTCATTTAACAGCATAAAAAATCAATTAAAATGTTTACATCATGTAACATTTACAAGGGTATCTTTTATATTTTCTTGTGGCTGATTTGACAGGTTATACATCTGAAACTATATAAAATCAATTGGCATTTAGCAGACTTCCATAGACTTCCACAATACAATAGCTGGATGTGTTTTCTGTTGAATCATGTCCTTTTATTATCATTCCATTGCTAGTCACGGGGAATATAAATTAATGTACAAAAAAAAAAGATCGAGGCCACACATCCTTTCCTTTTTAATTTATATAGTACCAGGATTCTGACTGCATACCAATGGCCCCTTCAAAGAAACTGGTTTAGATACCCATGTAAAGACATAAACATTGCATTAGACATCTTAACAGAACTTCTCAACTATCTTTAATATATTATTCAAGCTATTTTTGTTTATAAGTAAAACTATCCACCATCATTTTCCCTGTTTCATTGCTAAGATACTGTCAAAATGTTAGCGCATTGTCATTCTGTTTACAAATAAAAAGGTAGTATAGATGTCTGATCCATTCTGCTAATGGGTCTGATGTGATATTTATTCCTGTTCATGAATATAAAGCAGTAGCCAGTAGAATACAAAGCATCAGGTTTTAAATTTGTACACACTTAAAATTTGCATTGATAATATTTTTTAGTTTGTTTCAAATTATTTTATTAGAATATCATTAACCTTGAAAAGGTTTGTTTGGGGTTTTTTTTTTTTAATTTAAAACCTGGGTGATTCATCAAGACAATGTGCTGCTGAAATGAAGAGCCTCATGAAATAACTAAATTAGAATGATGGAAAAACTGTTTTCATCATCTTGTAAAGTCATGACCCTTTAAAGGTTCTGTTTTACAAAGTGTGAGGCTGACACTTCACCAACCGCTGTCCAGGAATAAAAGGTTGAAAGACATTTAAGTAGCAATCACTGTACATTGTGAAGTAGACTTTTTTAGTTTTGTTTTTACTGCAACGGTAGACTTTAATAACCTTAGTATGATAGGAATGGACAGCTGTCTTCTGTAGCTGGGTAAAGCTAATTAATTCGATGCACGATTTGTTTTGCATTTCTACATGTTTATAATTAAAATGTTAAAAAGAGACATATTTATCAGTTACAAATTCTTCTTGTGTCTAGGGAGGAAATATTGTAGAAGCAGAATAACTAGCTTTAGTCAATATTTGAAAACTTGGGTGTCAACAATTCGACACTTAAATATTTATTTAGGCACCTAAATAACTGACACCTAAACAATCTTTGGAGGTAAATTCAAAGTGAGGTGCAGATGTTTGGCTTATCCTTTCTCAAAATTAGTCCAGTTATGTAGGTGCGTAAATGTGGATTTCATTGTCTAGCTTTTGGAACCCAAATGTGAAGACTTTGCCCTGAGTTTTTTTCTGTCACCATCTAAAAATGTGATTGATTATAATTAGTTTAAAAATAAAAAAGTGCAGTTTAGGATTCCAATATGAGAAATCTTACACTACTAGACTAAATATTTTTGGGTTATTAAAAGGGCAGCTAAAGATTTCTAAAAGTACAGAAAAAGAGGTTAATAGTACCCTTAACTAAATGATAGACTCAGCTGCAAGATCTTGTTTTGTCTAAAAACTACTTGACCTCTAAATGTAACAAAACTGTAGAAATATAATCAAATTTCTATCCAACATTTTTAGTAGCAGAAACACTTTAACCATGCTGCCCTACACTTAACTGACCATGAAAATAAGTTAGGTGATTGAAAAATATAGTTGAATTATTGTCTCTTTCCTGGACACAATCTGCACATCATTTAGGAATCCAAAACAGAGTTATAGATGTAAATATTAAAATTACCTGTGTATAATAAATAAATGACTGCAGAGATATATGTAGAATTTTTTCAAAATAAATTCCCTGTTTAGGGGTACTTTCCCTTTCAGACATACCATTTCCTCCAGTGTAAGTGTGTAACTATAATACATTAAAATCTGCTTTGAAGCCCATAGTCACAGAGACGAACCATTTTGGATTAATTCCTAAGAAAAGCAGATAGCTCTGAATGTGACAATTCGGGTAGCTAGTAATAAGTAGGGAAGGGCCTTAAGTCAGAAAGGGAGGAGGAGGAGGAAGGCTTTGAGTTCCAGGCAGACTCCAGTCAATTTCTGTCTCTGCTGGAAGATGCTGTTGACTTTCAATGTGCACCTAAATCTTCCAGCCAACTTTGGTGTTATGTTTACCAAGTATAGAGTGATTTGCTTTGACTGCGTGACTGATCATGCCTATGATAACACACTCCTTGCTTGTAATATTATGTGATCCATAGGAGAAAGACTGTAAATAGAAAAAGATCTTATTGGTGCAAAAACTCTTACAGTATGTAATTAATAGTTTTTAATATTTTTAGTATTCAACCTAAAACATGATACTCATTTGTGTATAATTAACTTATTGTGATTTTCAGAAATAACTGCCAGAGTAGAAGTGTTAAATCTTCTCATTCTCACTACTACAATGAGTGTGGATGGGAGAAAGCATCTTTGCATTGTCTGTGGGAGGTTGGTCTGAGAGCAGAGTGGTGATTTTGTGTTTTGGAGGTGCAGTCTTGATTTTTAGGAATTTGTTCCAGGTGTATTGCTTGACCCCGTACTTGCTGATATCTCTTAACAAGAGAAAGGTGGTGACCTCGTTTGGCTAGGTTTAAAAGCCAGTCATCAGCAAACATAGGAACAGCAAAAGAGAAGCTAACAGCTGAATTTCTGTGGAAATCTGTAGGTAGAAGTTAGGGGGAGGATTTTTTTTTCTTGTCTTTTTTTCTAGGAGTAGGGATTAGGAAGAGAAAACAACAGTGAATATTGAGGTAGCACTAAAAGTGACCTGAGGAGAAGAGGAGACAAAGAAGGAAGTCAGCTGCAGAATGTACATCATCCTTTAATGGGTATCTGATGGAAGCTACTTACGGATGAAATGTCACCTGATAGAACTTGTGGGCAAGAAGACCACATGTTAGAGATGCAGCAGATAATGGAATTCAGACAGAGATTTGCAGGTGTAATGCAAGAGAGGAGAGAGAAGGTGGTATAGGCAACTCAAGGCTTGCAAACAAAAGGACCTGGAGAGCAGATTGCCAGAAGGGGAGGGTGATCCATGGAAGAATGTGACCATGAGGACATGGCAGAGGAGAAGAGATTGTCTTGTGGTGGTAAAATTGAGATGAGTAATAGGTTTGTGGCACTGGGAAATGAGGAGAAGAAAGAGGCAGAAGATGGAGTGGTGAGGAAGAAAAGAAGGGAAGCCAGTCGTTGCAGAAGAGAGGAAGAGACAATGAAGATAGCCAGGACTAGAGCCCAAAGGAAAATGAGGATGATACACAGGGGACTGTGAAAAAGAACATAAAACAGATTCACACCAACAGCAGCAAGAGACAAGTCTGTGTGATTCAGACTCCACACTAGGAAGAATTGACAGGCTTGTCACCAGACCAGATCCAGAGAACAGAAGGGTGTTCTGCCAGGACCAACCATGTGAGATGTTGAAATGAGGCTGGAAAGGATCCTGATGGGAGTGGGGGAAAATCAACTGATTGTGCTCCATGTCAGGATGAATGATGCTGCTAAATTCCTACTGGAATGGATTAAGGATGACTGCCGTAGGCAAGGTAAGTGGAAGCTCAGGCAGTCTTCAGCAGAATACTTCCAGTCTCTAGAGAAGGAGGCAAAGGTGTGACAAAATATTGAAGATCAACAGATGCTCTCAAGGATTGGTGCTATGAGGAAGGCTTTGGGATTATTTACTATTGGGAGGCATTCACAGAAGTACTCCTCTTGAGTACCTGGGGTATTAACCTCCTGGGATCAAGGCTGACACAACTGATAAAAAGGGCTTTTAACTAGGAGATATGGGGAGATGGTTCTGAGAGACTCGTGAAATCTCCAAACCTGGCTTCAATACACAGGAGGAGGAAAATCAGCTAAATGAAGATACAGTAAGGGACAATGGAACACTCCCAGAAGATAAGAGTATAGACAGCAAAGAGAAAGAAACTACAAGTATTGATTGGACTAGTAATCAGATAGGTGCTACAATTAGTGAAAGAACCATACCTACGCTGACTGGAAAACTGGGTGGGGTCTAAGGGAAACAACTGAAATGCTTGTACACAAATGCTAGGAGTCTGGGTAATAAATTGGAGAAAGTGGAACTACTGGTGTGGGTGATTCAAACTGGGTATTAGAGGGATTACAGAAACATGATGGAATAGCACTCATGAGTGGAATACAGGTACATACTGTTTAAGAGAGATAGGAATAAAGGTAATGGTGTTGGGATAGCACTGTATGTACATCAATGATGTGGTAAAGGAGAAAGACATGGTGGTATGGACAAAACAGAATATACTTGAGTCAAAATCACTTTAAGGAAGGATTGTAAAAGAAGTTCTATTAGGATAGCATTAGGTGTCTGCTACAGACCCAGGATTGGACTCAGATATGGATACAGATCTCTTAATATATAGAGAGAAATACTGCTTAAAGTTGTGCCCAAATGGGAGACTTTAACTTCTGGATGTAGATTGGAGAATAATTGCTACTGATGCTGGTAGGCCCAGTTATTCCTGGATATGGTAAATGACAGTTTTCTTCATCAAATTGTCACTGAACCAAACAGAGGCAATGTAACTTTAGGATTGGTTTTGATAAGTAGTGAGGACATCACAGCAGAGCTGGCCGTAGGAAATAACCTTGGATCGAGTGATCATGAGTTGATTCAGATAATCAAAACCAGGTCAGCTTTTATTTTTTGTTTCAAAAGGGTAGACTGTAGGAAATTAAGGAAATTATTTAAAAGCTCCAGGATTTAAATGTGGAGGAGGCCTGGGATTTCTTTAAATCAACTATACAAAAACTGAAATTTGCATTCCAAGCAAGGGGGGAAAACTTGTCAGGAAAGGCTCCAGACCTAGCTGGATGAATAACCACCTCAAAAAATAATTAGGAGTAAGCAAAGAGCCTATAGGTAATTCAAAAAGAGATTGATCAGCAAAGAACATTACACCTTGGAATTAGAAGATGTAAGGTTAAAGTGAGCATTCCTAAAAGTCAGGCTGAATTAGCTCTTGCCAAGGAAATTAAAATAAATAATAAGCGGTTTTTTAGTTATATAGATAAAAAGAGAATAAGGAAGACTGAGGTTGGCCACTATGCAGTGTGGATGGAGAGGAGATTAAAAACCATCTAGGTATGGCTCAAAAACTGAAAGAATATTTGGCATCTTTTTTCAGTAAGGATAGTAATATTAAACATGGACATGAAAGCAGGAGAGCTGATGGAAATGAGTGTACAGAAGTGGAAACTACCACATCTGAGATGGAAGAAAAACTCCAAGAACTTAATGTGCTTAGATCATGGAAACCAGATAATTTCCATCCTAGAATATTGGAAGAACTGGCACATGAGATTGTTAGTCCAGTAACAAGGATTTTTAATAAATCTATCTATTCCAGGTTAATACCATACAACTCGAGGATAGTTACTGTATCTATACTTTTTAAAAATAAGTTTTAAAATAAATTTTAAAAAAAGGGATCCAGGAAATTACAAGTCTGACCTCAGTTGTATGCAAGACTTTTGAACAAATTGTGAGGAATAATTAAATTAATGGAGAAAAGGGAATCTAGTGCCACATGGATTTACCAAAGGTAGATTGTGCCAGGCTAACTTGATTTCCTTCTTTGAGAAAATAGCTGATTTTTTTTTTTTTTTTTTTTAGAGAGGGGAAAGGCAGTAGAGCTAGTATACTTGGACTTCAGTAAAGAATTTGACACACTACCACATGGGAAATTATTAGTCAATTTGGAGAAGATGGGGATTAATACAAGAATTGTAAGGTGAATAAGGAACTGGCTAAATGGGAGAAGACAACAGGTTGTGCAGAAAGGTAAACTGTCAGACTGGAAGGATGTTACTAGGGGCATTCCTGAAGAATCAGTCTTGGGACCAATCTTATTACATATTTTTACTAATGACGGTTGGCACAAAAAGCAGGAGTGTGCTAATGAAATTTGCTGATGATCCAAAGTTGAGATGCAGTGTTAATGCAGAGGAGGATTGGAATATTATACAAGAAGATCTGGAAGCCCTTGAAGACTGGAGTAACAGAAATGGGATGAAATTCATGATGCAGCTGCTAAAAAGGCATATGTGATCCCAGGATGAATCTGGCAAAGCATTTCCAGAAGAGAGAGATTGTTAATACCATTGTATCAGACACTGGTAAGACCTCATTTGGAATATTGTGTACAATTCTGATCAACCATGTCCAGGGAAGATTAAATTAAACTGAAACAGGTGTACAGAAGAGTTATTAGGATGATCAGGGAAATGGGGAATGAATGATCTATTTTATGAGAGGAGACTGAAATAGCTTGGCTTTGTGGGAGGGTATATAAACACCACATTGGGATAGAAGGGGTTGCCCCACTGCACCTGTGGAGCCTGCTCCAGCTGGAGGAGGAATTTAAAAGACAGCCAGACAGCTCAGAAACAGGGAGTCCAAACAGGACAGTAGATAAGATAGGGAAATGGACTGCTCCTGAGTGAAGGTACAGCTGGAATCCTTGCTGCAGGTAAGGGGCGGTCCGCAAGCAACAGCTACCCTGGATCCTGGAGGAGGGATAGTTCGTCCTTCAGGATTAAAAAACCCTTTGCACTGTCTTTTCTTGGATTGTTTGTGAGACTGTGACCATACCCTGGACTGGGAAAATAAGTGGTAGGATGGGCCCTGGGAGGAAAACTTATCAAGCACCCAGGAGTGCTCCATTGCTGCCACTTGTTGGAACCCTGGGTCGAAGCCTGGTAGAGGGGAGAGTCCAGGCTTCCCCTATAAGCCAACCACGAGGGTGGCATAACTCCTGACCTTGAGTTAAGGAGAGTGAAGACATTGTAAGCCCTAAAGTAAGGGGGCTTTGAGGGTCTGGAGTTGGGCTGGACATTCCTTTTTGCAGGACGTTGGACTTCTATATTTTGTTGAACTCTCTGACGCAGGAAAGTGGTGGACTTCAACAATGAACTGGCTAGAGGGCCAAGTTACTATCTACCAAAAGAGGGACTGCCCACCATGCCAGAGTGACCACTGGTAGAGGATGCTAGAGACAGGGGAGAGTTGTAATCCAGAGACCTAACCGCTAAATGGTACCACCAGTAAGCCCAATCCCATCACAGGCTCAGCCTAGCAAAATGAAGGCTGCGAGGCGATATGATTGCTCTCAATAAATACATCAGGGGTAAACACCAGGAAAGGTAAAGAGCTATTCAAACTAAAGAACAATGTTGGCATGCACAAGAACAAATGGGTATAAACTCAGGCTGAAAATTAGTAAATTTCTAATCCTCAGAGGAGTTAGGTTCTGGAACAGCCTCCCAATAGTTGTGGGGGGAAAACAATTAGTTTCAAGAGAGAGCTGGAAAAATATATGTGTGGGATTGTATGTCAGGGTTGTTTATGATGGTGCAGGGCAGGGCAGCCCTGGTTGTCCCTTCTGGCTTATGTCTTGCATTCGTAAAGCTCATGCATCAGGGCTTCAGCCAGTCACCTGCGACAGTCAGAAAGGGATTTCGCCCTCCGCCCCCTCCATCCCCCCGCAAAAACCCTTATTCTGATTTCTTTTTTTTTTTCTTCTTTTTTTGTCTCCTTCCTCTGAAGCATCAGAGATGATCACAGCTGGAAATGGGACAATGGACAGGGTGGGCGGTGCTCTGAGGTAGCACCAAGCATTCTTTCTTCCATGCTTGGCTGGCTCATTCTTGCTCACATGCTCAGGGTCTAACTGAATGCCATATGTGGGAGTGGGAAGGAATTATCAGGGTTTTTTGCCACCTTCTGCACCGTGAAAGTCCGGGTCACTTGCTGGGAGTATCTGGATATATCTCATTTAATTGTTGCCCTGCCGTTGCAGGAGGCCTTGATCCCTGGTGCATCTCAGTCCCTTTTATTCTCTGGCTCTGGCGTATAATAATTTAGTCTTCTGTGGGCTGTAATACTTTGGTCTAATTTTGGTTCTTGAATTAGTGTGCAGGGGCTGGGGGACGTTGGCCACCTGAGATACACTGGAGGTCAGACTGGATGATTTGGTGGTCCCTTCTGGCTTTAAACTGTCCAATTCTATGACCAGTTATGTTTTTCAGTTTCACTAAAAACACTAGTCCTTGTCCTAGCTGAGCATTAGCAAGTTATCTTCCTGGAGTTTCACCCATGAAACAAGCACAATGGTAGTGTACATGTTTTATTTTTTAAAATATTATCTTACTACAAAAAGATTGCAAGTAAAATCCTTTACATGTTTCTCAAAAGTCAATTTTTTTAAAACAATGAAATTTAATATGATGATGGGGATCTTACTTCTATATGAGCCAAAAGCATTTAACATTTTAACTGACTATACAAACTATTTCTCCCAGACATCCTATCTAATCTGTGACACCCACACAGCACCAGTCGAATGGAACAGGGAAGTTGCTAATTAGCACCGAGCTGTACTACATATTCATTTAGAACAAGAGCCAGATGAGACTTCAGTGAGAATTTAAGTAGGCTGAAGTTGATTATTCAAGTTGTAATTTTCCCGGGAAGCATACCAAGTGTAACACCAGACAAAAAAGGCCCTGGGATTCTTGTATTCAGGGCCAAGTGATCAGGACATCAGGTTTACATCTCATCCAAAGAATCCCAAAGCTAGATTCTGCTTAGCTTGTGAGAATTATTGGAATGACAGTGCAAGGTGATATGGCTTTAAGCTGTATGGTGTTAACAGTTATTACAGGTTTGTAAAAAATGAATGATATCTTATGATACTTTTATATTATCATGGTGTTCAGAATAAACTGTGGATATCTTATTTATCAGCTTCTGATGGGAAAATAGTTAATATTATTTTCAATATTATGTGCAGTTTGTAGGCAAGTCATTTCAATGTCACTCACCATGTGTTCATCCCACCGATAGCGCAATCAGACTTTGATCCTTGATTACTGAAATACTGCTGTTGTTAATAATCTGATTGGCATTTCATTAGACCTTCCACATAGTCAGTGTATTAACGACAGCATAACACATTGTCTCATGAATGCCACATATAGTTTCGCAATATTACTGGAATCTGGCCTCCTTACAGTTTTTAGAAGACTGTTCATTGCAAATCACATTTAAACTAAATATTACTATTTCCTCATGAGTCTTGAGGGCTCTTCCTTATTGGGTTGAACAGTACGAACAACAGTGTCACTGCCATATGTTCTACTGTAAAAAAGGAAGTGTTAGTGACCCTCTTCTCATTACTGGGGTAACCTTCTCCCTTCCCAGCTTTTCTTCAACTTCCTCCCCCCACCCCATATAAGCTTCAGAGAGATACTTTCTCTTACTTCTGATCTCTTCCATGTTGTTCATACATTATCCAAAACAATGGATGGCAATCAGGGTGAGGTTCCACTTGTTGCTGTCTTTGTGACTGTGGTGATTATTGTTTGTATTATGGTAGAACCCATTATGCTAGGCACAACACTGATACACACATGATGGTCTCTGCCCCAAATATCTTACCTAAGTATATGATGGGAGGCAACAAGTGGAGACAAAAAATGGGATTTCGCTTAGTGTAATAAGCAGCAGCTGAGATACACTAGTAGTTAACCATTATCAAGTGTTTTAGAGGCATCACAACCTAAGTGAGTTTTAAGGAGAGATTTGAAAGATGATAATTAGATTGCTTTGGCGATTTTTTTCAAGGCATTCCTCCCAGACATAAGGGGCAGCCTAGAAAACAGGTGAAGATGCTTGTGGAAAAATTTGACCAAAGGACATTAAAGGCTGGCATCATTCGCAGAGTGAAGTCGGAGTTTGACTGCTCTATATACTTCCCTTCTCTCTCAAAGCTGTATATGGTAGTTTGTGCATAAGTGAAGGGGGAAAAGGGAGCCAAATGGAGGGATGCAAAGAATGTTGTGATGTGGTCAAAATGATGAGTTTTGCATTTTTGCAGCAGCATTTTGAATGGATTTAAGGACATCAAAATGGCATTTGTTAAGACCAGAAAGGAGGCAGTTGCCATTGTCAAGATATAAGCTAATGAGGGCTTGTACCAGAGTTTTAGCAGGATGAACAGAGAAGATGGATCTTAGAGATGTTTTTCAGGAAGAGCTGTCAAAGTAGATATGGTTTAGGCAGAGGGACAAGAGAAAGAGGATACACAGATTACAGGCCTTAGTGGCAGGGAAGATAGTGTTGGTGTCCACAGAGTATGAGAAAATGGTGTGTGTCTTCCTTGCAAGGTCCTCTGTCAGAATTCCTGTTCCTGAAAGAAAAAAATATGTACCCTCTGTTGCTCTTCTGCACATGCTCTTTCCCGGGACATAAAATTAGATTTTCTCCTCTTGGCTACAGAGTGCAGTCTGTGGTGTTGTCATATTCAGATGAACCAACAACTGCGGATGTGGAAGTAACAGCATGCCTTCCAGCAGTAGATCCTTAAAGAAATTAAAAAGCAGGCTATCTGCATCAGCAATTTTAAGATTGGAGACAAACTCCATTGGCCTAGACAGACAAATGCTTTTTGACTATAGTCTTTTATTGATTTAATAAAATATATTGTGTACATATTTAAAATTCAGCTTACAGTATATACCATCTAGATAAATGTTGCAAATGTGTCAATTTTCATTATATAAAAAAACATGATATACTGTGAAATGGTCAGTTTTGTAAAATGTAACTAGATGTAATGGACTGTCTAACCTCTACATTACTTTAACTATGTGTGCACTAAATTTTATGAACTGTTGAACAGGAATAGTGTCATCTCCTGACTAGTAGCAGTTGTGGAAAGAAGGGAATGCACAGTCCTGTTGATTCACAGTAAGAGTTGTGGAGGGGGAGCAGTAGATTCTGCTCAGAAATTCATGAAGTCCTGAAGAGACTGTGCCCCCACCCCCCCACACACACACACCCCTTGAATGCCAGCAGAGCCCTGACAGCATGGAGCAGGTGTAGAGAGAATTGCATGGGCTCAAGAAAGAGGAAAACATGCTGTGTTGGCTTCTAACATATCTTTGGGTTTTAGAGCACTGGTGCCCTACCTCCTCCTCTGAGCTGAGTCACAGAGGGGAGCATAGGGGTAAGTGGTGATAATAGCAGCCTTTATCCTCCCAGTCCTTGTTTGCTTCTGTGGAGATGGAAGTTATTTTTGTGAGCTTATGGAGAAAACATTTTAAATGTGTAAAATACTGTGTTTAGTTGTGTGTTTGTATTCCCTACAATTACTGAATAACAAATTACATTTTTAATGAAAGATAATGGTCAAATTTTATGGCAATTGCCTCTGATTTTGGTGCCGCAATTATTTGGGCACCTTGGTCTGATTTTCAGAGATGCTGAACACCCAAAACTCCCAGCTAGGAGTGCAGATGTGACTTTATTTCACATTACTTTGGGTAACTCAAAAGAGTTTCAGGTAAAATAATGGAATCATGATTTATTGGTTTAAAAATACATAGCTCCATTTTTGTCAGTTTTATCAGTTTTGTTTTTCAAAGTAATGTGCCAGAGTTTAAAGGATCATTTAATACTAGTTTTATATTTATGTATGTTATTAAATATAATATACATGTATAAATATTATATTATTCCTCCTGTATTCATTAAGATAATTTGATTTCTCTTGCTCAGCAATGATTGATGATAGTTCTTCCTTTGAACAGATTCACATTACAGCTGGTCAGATTTTGTGATTTTAACCAACTGGCATTCCTTAAATTTTCCTCTTTTCTTAAAACACACAGAAGTATGTTTAATGTCTAGACATGAGCTGTGTCATTCATTGATTAATTCTGCCCAAACATATAATATGTAAGAAAAGATATTAAACCCTTCATCATGAAATGTGGTTTTTATAATTCAATGTTTCAATGTGAAGCCCCAACAAAAACAAATCTTTTGCTGTGTTTTCCACATAGTACTGATTTTTGACTTGCAGATATATGCTTGTGATTGGGTGAATGATAGGCTACATGGGCTTCCAGTTAGAATGGCAAAAATAGGAGGGGATAAAAAATAAACTGCCAATTAGTGGAAGAAGCACATTAAAATTAGTTTCACCATTGTTGCTGATTTAAACAGACAGATCTGCTTGGCCCAATGGTGTGTTCTTAAATTACAGGTGCACTTGTCGTAGAATGGTCTGGTATGCTGTAGAAGGGTGGGGGAGTTCTACTTCTTGTGAAAGCATTGAAAGGATTACTATGGACTTCAGTGAGAGTTGGAGAGGAAGGGAAAATACTGAGAGAGAAAAACAGTGAAAAACTCTCATAACTCAGTCCTCTGTGAAGAAGCTTAACTTTCAGACTATTTCACAATTATTAATGCTTAGTCTTCTGTCCCCCTTGGGTATGTCCACACTGCAATGTAAGACCAGGGGTAGTAGAACTCAAGTTAGCAGAGTCTGAGATGGTTAACTTGGGGCTTGAGCATTTATACTCATTTGTAACCCCAGGTTAGGAATTACTGAACCTTGGGTCCCAAGCTGGGGCTTCAGTGTCTGCACTGCATCATATAGGCCCAACTCCAACCACCCATATCCCAAACTCCTAGTGCCTTCCCAAAACATGGGCCAGTCTAGCCCTCTGTTTATGGTGCAGTATGGGAAGCCTTGAGAGTCCACCAAACTTCACTGTCCAGAGGACAAAGAAGGTAGGCTCATGACATTGTGGGGTTCTTTTGGTGGACTCCCAGAGCACAAATCCAGTGGAACTGTGTCTACACTGCAAATCAATAGGACTTGAACTCTGGGTCCAGCTTGACTCAGGGTCAGACCTTCCATCCCTGTGGGTCCTGGGACCTTGTGGCCGAGTCTGAGGTAGCATAATTTATAGATGAAATGGGGGTGGTTAGGCTTGAGCCTGTGTTCGAACCTCGGGAATGCATTGCAGTGTAGACATATCCCTTGAGTCACACAGTCCCCAGACTGTTTATGAAAGGGAAATTATCACTTGTACTGACATATCATAACAGCAAATTAGAAATACTAAACAAGAAATGCTGCATCCAATTTAACAAAAATGTACAGTGCTGCCCTTGCAAGGTAGCCAAACCTCTCTTTTTTTTGTTGGGGGCTTCCTGCTTGGGATGGACTGCCAGATCAATACCCCCACATCGCCTCATACCATGTTAAGAGATAGGTGCCGCTGTGTTTTCTTTTTTCTGTCAATTTTCTCCCTCAGCTCGCATTTTCTTTATTTCCCCTGTAGCATCTTTTTCCTTTTCTATTTGAAGTTTATCCATCCCCCGCCCCCTTTTCTTCCTTATTCTTTTTTGTTCTTTTATATGTATTTTTGCTGACTCTTCTACTTCCCTCCTTCTCTCTCCTGCTTTCCCTCTTAGTTCTATTTTCATTCCCCCACTCATCAGAAGGTTGCTGGGGTTAGGTGTCCATTACTGCCACTTAAGGCTTATAGGAGCAAAGCAAGGAATCTTTGGGCTGCTGCCTGAGCCTGCAGCCTTATCTCTCTCTCTCGGAGTACCTACATGGTCTGCCATCATCCTACTGTCTGAGCCCTTCCATATGAGCTGCTCCTGTTCATGTGAGCTACTCGCAGCCAGCTACATTAGATGCCACTTCCACAGCTGGGAGAGAAGGTAGATTGCTTTCAAGGAGTCACCCACCACTTCACCCAGAGACATAGTCCATTTGCACTGAGTTTGTGGTGGAACCAGTTCCTGACGTGTTCCCCCTCACCCTGATATCCTGAATTAGTCTCCTGAGAGGTATGGGGTCCTGTTCCCCTGTATGCAGCTTGTGAAGTGCTGCTTTAGGGATTCATTCTGCTCAATTACTATACTAAGGGCAAGATCAGACCCTTGAATAGGAGACTCATGTCAGACCCAAATCTTTAAGTGAGCTTTCTCTTTTAAATCTATAAACAGTTCAATCGCCATGTAACAGGTCGTGCTCACCACCGTGGCACCTCCTGCTGGTTGCTCCAAGAATTAGTTCTGTTCATCAGCAGGGCACCTCTTGTGCTGTCTCACTCTCCATCACTGCTTCTCCACCATCTCCGCTGTGTGTGGGGACCCACGTTGCTGCCGGACCACAGCCTCCTCCTCAGGGCACGGCTCTCCAGCTGTGCCCCAACTCCATTGTCTCCTGCCTTCTGGGGGAACCGACAGTCCTTCACCCGGCCTCTCGCCGCAGTGGCAAACTGCAACCCCTAGTCCAGCCCCTCGCTCAGGGACAAACTGCAGTCCTTTGCTGGGCCACTTCCTTTGGCAACCAGTGGGGCAAAGAGGGAGTTCCAAGCCTGCCCGCTACTCTGGATCCCGACCGAGGGACCCTGTAGCTGGCAGCTGCTCACTGCCTCTCCTTCCCCTCTGCCAATGCCTGCTTTCCCTGAGCCACTTCCCCATAGCCCCAGCACCTACTCAGCCCCTATATCAAGACCACTGTCTGGGTGGGAGCCAGCCAGGCTGGAGCTCCACTTGCTCCCTGCCCTGCTCAGCACTGCTCTGTCCCAGGTACTTCTCTCTACAGGCAGCCAGTCCTTCTCCCTCAAGCTCCAGAGAGAGACACAGCTCCTCTCTGCCCTGCAGCCCTTCTTATAGGGCTCAGCCTGGCCATGATTGGCTGCTTCTAAGCCTTCCTCTGATTGGCTGGGTTCTGCGCAGTCGATCCAAGGGCTGCTATTAACCCTTTGCCAGCCAGTGAGGGTCAGCTCCCCCGTCACACCCTGTTATCACATCTAGTTGGTTATTTTAGTTCATTCATGATTTTCCTACTTTTTAGGGAGTTCTTTGGCTGTCAGATCCTGCCCCGCCCCCCATCTCCAGGTTGATGACTCATTTAACACTTGACTAACAAATGAGCTCAAATAACGAGACAAAGTGGACACCTATTCGTTTTATTTATTTATTTGTTAAGCCTCACAACCTGTTTATTCTCCAGTGACTCTCAAGCAGGCTGAGACCCTTATATTATTAGCCTTGTCAAAACCACATTAGTAATGTTTTCTAGAAGTCCTCTTCAGCTGTTTTGCTGGCCATCCTATTGAACAAAAGGGTTATAGACTGCTCCCCTACTCTCAGGAATACCTTTTCCTTTCACCTGATTTCTGTAATGTGTACAATATTAAACTGACCATCTTCATTAATACTTAATATAACTGCAGTTACTCTCAGAAAAGTAAAAAGGGATATTTAGTCGGATTTATTTGTTTAACTTCCAGTTTGCCATTCTGTTGCCTTTTGTTTTATTGTAAACTGAGAACAAGTAATTGACAGTTAAAAAAAGCAAGGAAGTTTATACTTTTATAGGAAGGAGTACAGCAATTTAAGTCTATATAAATTCTCATAAACTGCATTTAACTTCTTAAAGGACTTGCTTTATGACACATTAAATAATTTATTTTAAAGTGATTAAAAATAATAGTATGTGGTGTGATATCCCTGCAAATCGGTTATTTACATAGTATCTCCACCTAAGACAATGTCAGACAATAATTAAGAGTTTATTCCTGTCTATGTAAATGAACTTTATCTGTAGTTTTACTAATCTCTAAGCCAAATCACACAAGCCATGTACTTCACTTACTATTTATTTGTAGCTGGAAATAATTTCAGATACTATTTCCTAATCATTACATTCATTATACGAGTGGCAACAACATTTCTGTTTACACCAAGTGAAGAGGGCAGAAAATGGACACAATAAGCAGAGAAAGGGTGGTGCTGCATATTTTATTTATAATATCCATGCAGCTGTAAGCATAACTGGCTAATTAAGCTTGCCTAGTAATCTGTCTGAATTGTGCTTATAGCCATGTATTATGTTTTTGTTTATTTGGTTAGTCTATTAAAAAAAATAGTTGCAGTGGTACACATATGCTACTTTAGAGGTTCATACAGCTCCAAAGTGTATTATAAATATTTGTAATTTTTGCTGGAAAACTACCATAACTTTTAATAGGCAAAGGTATTTTCAGGTTTATTTTATATTTTAAAAAGTAGAATATACAAGTGGGACGAGGGATTAGACAATAGCTGCCTTCAGCTAACTGTCTTTTGCATTAAGTTAGTTTTTACTTCATTTTATTTTAGCCATTTCTAGGCTTGTATTTCAACACACAGTGGCTAGTAGCAGTATCATTTCCAAGAGTAGGCGGGGGCTGCTATTATTTATAAAGCCTCTTCACAGTGTGGTTACTTTACTGACCTAATTACTGAACTAACCACTTTCTTATAACTAGGGCAATTCAATTTAAAAAATATTGAATAGTTAAGTCTGTCTTAAATTATATACTTGTGGTGCTGAGACTCCATGCTAATCCTTACCTGTCACACATTCACGAACCTTTAGTGCACACCAGCAGGAGCTATCCAGACCAATGAATGCACAACACATTAGTGCACTTTAGAAATCATGGCCTCATAGTGCACATTACTGCACCATGTGGACAAGCCCTTTGTTTCATAAAAGTGATATGGTAAGCAACATATTAGTCTGTTTCAACTAGAAAAGCTTTTCAGTTCTGCACTAATATCTGACAGGTAAGCATTAGCAGGTATAGTAGAACCTCAGTTACGAAAACCCTCAGGAATGGAGGTTGTTCGTAATTCTGAAATGTTCGTCACTCGGAACAAAGCGTTATAGTTCTTTCAAAAGTTTACAACTGAACGTTGACATGCTACAGCTTTGAAACTTTACTATGCAGAAGAAAAATGCTGCTTTTAACCATCTTAATTTAATTGAAACAAGCACAGAAACAGTTTTCTTCCATTGTCAAGCCCTTTTTTTTAATGTTCCCTTTTTTAGTACTTTACATTTAGCACAGTCCAGCGCTGTATTTTCTTTTTTCTTTTTTTGTCTCTGCTGCTGTCTGATTAAGTACTTCCGGTTCCAGATGAGGTATGTTACCGATCAGTAACCCTGACCCTAGTAACCCTGGTGTTCATAACTCTGAGGTTCTACTGTAGTCTCAGGACCATAAGTATATCATTTAAGATGACCTTATCTATTCAGAATTTTTTAACTTGAGTTTACCATCTCTAAGATTCTCTGTGGTTAAGATGTTTGCTCAGTTTATTTTGAAGTTGTTTGGAAAAAGCCCATAGTGCCAGTACAACAACCATAACCGCAGGGAGGGAGAGAAACTTAGGACTCACAAATAGGTGGTCCAAAATGACGGCGTTCATAGAATCCTGACCATCCCAGTTTGGTCCTACTGAATCTAAAAATAGTAACTGCCTTTAAAAACTGAGAGGCACTTTGCCATTATAACCTTTGCAATTATGAGGTGTGTACTCTTCGATGACTAGCAGTCATCGTGTCATTAAAAAGCAAACCTTATTTGCTATCTGAGAGTTGTGAAGAGGTGACATAGGTAGCATGTTAAAAGTTCAATAACTTGTAGACATCTGGGCATGCTAATAAAATAAGTATTATAATTTATAAGAACAAAAGGTATAACTAAAACTGTAAACAAACTTGATATTGTGTAAACTAAATCTCACATCAATCTAATTTAAGGTATTTCTATAGCATCTATCAACATAGAACGTAAGTAGTGTTGGAAGTAAGGCTTCTTAAAAGTAACTTCACTGTTCCCTCATGCTCTTAGGCATTTGCAAGGAAATAAAGAAGTTTCAAATGCTAACAATTGTCAAACAGAAGCTTCCAAAATACATAGTTCAAACAAGAAATGTTAAGTTTTAAAAATGAATTGGACACTGATAAACACTGCAACATATTTATGAATATATTTTAATAAAAATGTCAGGAATCCCAGTTGCTGCTGGAGGAAAGCGGTACACAGTGGTACAAGAGGGAAGGAAGTCCATGTCAGTAATTGCAGAACTAATCCACGTTACTTGTTGCTTTACATGGAAAATTCTTCCAAAATTTAGTGTATCAAAGGTGGTTTGAACTGGATTTGGTATTTTAAATACTTTATTGCCTGGGCATAGAAAAAGGAAAAGCTAAGTAAAAGGAGAAGGTAAAATTTCTCAGTATGACAATGCCAAGAACTATAAAGTTTATAAGAAAAAACTGTTTCGGTGTACAGTAGTGGAAATTGGATTTTCTTTTTGTGATCAAAATTTACTTGCAATTTCCTTTCCTCTTGGATGTTCCAAATTGAAGTATAAACTAAGTGTTTACACTGTCAGAGCGCTAGTGATATGGAAAGTTGGAAGGTTGCAATCTCTAGTATGGGGTGTAGGGGAGGTTAATAGAAAAAAAGTGCAGTTTTGTGTAGAGATAACGGTCTGATTTCATAGGATAACATTAAATTTCAAATTTCATAAGCATATGTTTTAATGGCCAATATCAGACAAATGGTGCTTTGAAAGGTGCTGGCAATGTTTCTAAATTACCTAAAGAGAGAACCCCAAGAATTTCCACTCACTTTTTTACCTTGTTTGGAGCATCAGTTTGTTAATGCCACTGATTCCCCTCCCTCCACCCCACCCCCCTTAAAGATGAGAATCAGATCACTTTTCTGCTAAGTTGTTAGGTTTTCTTTTTCCTCTCCCTGACTTCTGAATGGCTTACTTCCCCTCCTCCCACCACAGCTGATTCAAGATGCCCGCCCTGCACAACACTCAAAACAACAGGAGGATTTTGGAAACAGAAGATTCTGTCCCTCTCCTTGAGGGGGGAAAAAAATCCTTCATGATTTCAGTGGGGCTCCACATGGGTGTGGGGGCTTGCCCGTGTGCATTGCATAGCAGGATCAGGGCCTAAGTCCTTCCATTTTTTTATTTTCCTCTAGTTGAGAATTCATTCATATCTGCTGCTATAATATTTTAGTAGGTGCAACTGAACAAATTTTAGTTAATAACACTAGATCATTATTTACACTTGATGTTGCTGTTCGTCTTTGCCTTGTATTCCTTTAGTCTCATCATTCATTGAGCAATGCTTTTAAAGAAACCAGAGATTCATAGATTCATAGATTCTAGGACTGGAAGGGACCTCGAGAGGTCTCATAGACTCATAGACTCATAGACTTTAAGGTCAGAAGGGACCATTATGATCATCTGGTCTGACCCCCTGCATGCTGCAGGCCATAAAACCGTCCCTACCCCTTCCCTGGACTCTGCTGTTGAAGTCCCCAATCCTGTTTTAGGTGACTTCAATTGGCAGAAACCCTCCTGCTAGAGATCCCTGCCCCATGCTGCGGAGGAAGGCGAAAAACCTCCAGAGGCTCAGCCAATCTGCCCTGGAGGAAAATTCCTTCCCGACCCCAAATATGGCGATCAGTAAGACCCCGAGCATATAGGCAAGAGTCTCCAGCCTGACCCCTGTCAGCCATTATACAATTTACCTACCATTTCTTGGTTTTCCTTGACTACTATGTTTTACCATTAAACCATTCCCTCCATAAATTTATCTAACTTAATCTTAAAACCAGACAGGTCCGTCGCCCCCACCGTTTCCCTCGGAAGGCCGTTCCAATATTTCACCCCTCTGACGGTCAGAAACCTGCGTCTAATTTCAAGGCTGAACCTCCCCACGGCCAGTTTATGTCCATTCGTTCTCGTATCC
This sequence comes from Trachemys scripta elegans, assembly GCF_013100865.1. Lineage (NCBI taxonomy): Eukaryota > Metazoa > Chordata > Testudines > Emydidae > Trachemys > Trachemys scripta. Next base: position 56,236,750 of record NC_048301.1, on the reverse strand, counting down.
ACATTAGTACTAAGCTGGAATAATTCTTCTCCCTCCCTCGTATTAATCCCTCTAATATAGTTAAAGATAGCAATCATATCCCCCCTCAGCCTTCGCTTTGTCAGACTAAACAACCCAAGCTCCTCTAGTCTCTTTTCATACGACAGGTTTTCCATTCCTCTGATCATCCTAGTGGCCCTTCTCTGCACCCGTTCCAGTTTAAGTTCATCTTTTTTAAACATGGGAGACCAGAACTGCACACAGTACTCCAAATGAGGTCTCACCAGCGCCTTGTACAACGGAAGCAGGACCTCCTTATCCCTACTAGATATACCTCGCCTAATGCATCCCAAGACAGCATTGGCTTTTTTCACCGCCACGTCGCATTGTCGACTCATAGTCATCCTGCGGTCTACCAGGACCCCTAGGTCCTTCTCCTCTTCCGTTACTTCTAACCAATGCGTCCCCATCTTGTAACTAAAATTTTTATTAGTCATCCCCAAATGCATCACCTTACACTTTTTACTATTAAATTTCATCCTATTCCTGATACTCCAATTCACAAGCTCATTCAAGTCTCCCTGCAGGATATCCCTATCCTCCTCCGAATTTACAATGCCTCCCACCTTCGTATCATCCGCAAACTTTATCAGCCCACTCCTGCAATCGGTCCCGAGGTCAGTTATAAATAAATTAAATAAAATGGGTCCCAAAACCGAACCTTGAGGCACTCCACTAGTAACCTCCCTCCAACCCGACAGTTCACCCTTTAATACGACCCGCTGCATTCTCCCCATTAACCAATTCCTTATCCACCTCTGGATTTTCATATCGATCCCCATGTTTTTCAGTTTAACCAATAATTCCTCATGGGGTACAGTATCAAACGCTTTACTGAAATCCAGGTATATTAGGTCCACCGCATTTCCCTTATCTAATAAATCCGTTACTTTCTCAAAGAAGGAGATCAGATTCGTTTGGCACGATCTGCCCTTCGTAAAACCATGTTGTAATTTATCGCAATTGCCACTAACCTCCAGGTCCTCAACTAGTTTCTCTTTCAGAATTTTCTCTAACACCTTGCACACTACAGATGTTAAACTAACAGGCCTGTAGTTACCTGGATCACTTTTTTTCCCTTTCTTGAAAATAGGAACCACATTAGCTATTCTCCAGTCTAACGGGACCACCCCCGAGTTTACAGATACATTAAATATTATCGCTAACGGGCCTGCTATTTCCCGCGCCAATTCCTTCAATATTCTCGGATGAAAATCGTCCGGTCCTCCCGACTTAGCCCCATTAAGGCATTCAAGTTTTGTTTCTACCTCGGATACGGTAATCCCCCATCCTGAATGCCCCTCTGTAGTGATGCTAGCATCCCTAATACCTTCATTGGCCTCATTAAACACCGATGCAAAATATTCATTGAGATATTGCGCCATGCCTAGATTGTCTTTAATCTCCTCTCCGGCAATAGTCTTCAGCGGTCCCACTTCTTCTTTCTTTGCTTTCTTCCTATTTATGTGGCTGTAAAACCTCTTACTATTGCTTTTAATTCCCCTCGCTAGGTCCAACTCTACACGGCCTTTGGCCTTTCTCACTCTATCTCTACATTCTCTGACTTCGCTAAGGTAAGTTTCTTTACTAATCCCTCCCCTCTTCCACTCTTTGTACGCTTTCTGTTTCTTCCTAATCGCCCCTTTGAGTCGGTCGCTCATCCAGCTTGGTCTAAATCTCCTGCTTTGTAATCTTTTTCCCTTTTTTGGAATGCAGGCCTCCGACAGCTCATGCATCTTTAACTTGAAGTAATCCCAGGCTTCTTCTGCCTTTAGATCCATTAATACGTTTGCCCAATCCACTTCCCTTACCAGTCCCCTTAATTTGTTAAAATTGGCCTTTTTAAAATTATAAACCCTAGTCTTTGACTTAATTCTGTTACTCCTCCCATGTATTTTAAACCGAATTAGTTCATGATCACTGGAGCCCAAATTGTCCCCCACTACCACTTCCTCAACGAGGTCCTCACTACTTACCAGAATCAAATCTAAAATGGCCTCCCCCCTCGTTGGTTCAGCTACCACTTGATGAAGGAATTGATCAGCAAGCACATCTAGGAACATCTGAGCCCTATTATTACTACTAGCGTTTGTGCCCCAATCTATATCTGGGAAGTTAAAGTCCCCCATAATTACACAGTTTCTATTAGTAATTACTTCTCTAAACACATTAAATAGTTCCTTATCCATATCCTGGGTCGATCCCGGCGGTCTATAGCACACTCCAAGCACTATCCCCGGAGAGGCTCTAGTAGTCCTATTACCCAGTGTGAGTATTGCCCAGACGGACTCTGTGTTATCTAATCCATCAACTATTATTTCTTTACAGCTTATTTCACTATTGACATACAATGCCACCCCCCCACCTTTACCTTTATTCCGGTCTTTCCTAAACAGCGCATACCCCTCCATACCTGCGTTCCAGTCGTGACTGCCATTCCACCACGTTTCTGTTATTCCTACGATATCTGGTTTCAGCTCTTGGACCAAGAGCTCCAATTCCTCCATTTTATTACCTAGGCTTCTGGCATTGGTGTATAAACACCCTAATGTATGTCGTTTAGCCTGTCTCCCATTAGTAGCACTATAAGTTGCGGGCCTCCTTGCGTCCATCCCCCCTGTCCTTCCTATGTCCAATCTCATCTCCCCGGCTATGTCTCCTCTCATTTTACTCACCTTTTCCATACTGGAATCTGGCGTGGAGATTAACTGTGCATCTCCCAACCTTCTCCCCAAACTTCCTAGTTTAAAGCTCTTTTGATAAGATGAGCCAGCCTCCCTCCCAGAAGTCTATTTCCTTCCCTACTCAGGTGGAGCCCATCCCGCGAGAACAGGTGTCTGTCCCCGAAAGCCTCCCAGTGGCCATACATCCCAAAGCCCTCCTTATAGCATCATATAGTCATCGAGTCCAGTCCCCTGCCCGCATGGCAGGATGGTGGTTGATGAATGTGTAAGTATACCAGTTGGATGTAAAACAGTTTTGTTTTCTTGTATCTAATAGTATATTTTGTGCTGTATTTTGTTTCAGACTGAAAGAGGCTCAGAAATTCGTAAGCAAGTTAACTGAAGAGAAAAAGGTTGAAACAAAGAAAATCAATCCCACGGCTAGTCTGGTATGATATATTCTTCAGCATAACACACTGAGAAACTGTGCTTTGCATTTCTCATTGAAGTGTCGCTAGTAGCATGCATGTTTAGTCAGTTGGAAAGCAGCAAACTGATATTGGTCCAGGGGAAAAATCTTTAAGGCCTCGCCTTCAGTGGTGTAACAACTGAGTTTAGAAATGGATTTAAACCTTATTTAAATTCTCTTGTGGCCAACTCTGGCTCTAACTGGTTTGAATGGCAAAGTATGGAAGAAGCCACTATTCTTGTCTTTTTACCTCACAAGTCTCTGTGCCTTTTTCCCTGCCACCCTTTAGAATGCTCTATCCAGACCTGTTCAAAAAGCCCCCCCTTCTTGTCTTGATTCAAACCTCTCCTAAAGACACTCTTCTGACATCTCCCCTTGTTAAGTGAGGGGGGAATTTTTAAAAAAATTAACAGCCTAACATAATATCATTTACCCTTGTCCTTTCTGGACACTTCTTTGTTTTTGAGCCTCACTTTTTGTTGTACCTTGTCAAATTTACAGTGTTGTCTTTGGGCAGGGACTGAGCATTATCTGTTTTTTTGTGAGGCACTTAGGCTTGAGCAAAATTAAATTAAAAGCATACTGGCCAACCAAACCATGGCTAAGAATCATGTTTGGCCACAATAACCATGCTTAAGAATAGTTTTTAAACCAGAGGTGGGCAAACTACGGCCCACGGCCACATCCGGCCCCTTCTGCCCAGCCCCTGAGCTCCTGGCCCAGGAGGCTGGCCCCCGGCCCCTCCCCTGCTTTTCCCCCTCCCCCGCAGCCTCAGCTCGCCCCACCACCGGCACAATGCTCTTGGCGGCCGGGCAGTGCAGCTGCAGAGCCGGGGCCTGACCCGGTGCTCTGTGCTGTGCAGTGGTGTGCCTGGCTCCGGGCAGCGCAGCTGTAGCACAACCAGCCACCGGTGCTCCAGGCAGCGTGGTAAGGGGGCAGGAAGCAGATGGGGTTGGATAGAGGGCAGGGGAGTTCGAGGTGGTGGTTGAGGGCGGGGCTGTGGATAGGGGTCGGGGCAGTCAGAGGCAGGGAACGGGGGGGGGTTGAATGCGGGGCAGTCAGGAAGGAGGGGGGGTTGGATGTGGTAGCGGGGGGCAGTCAGGGGCAGGGGTTCCAGGGCGGTCAGGGAGAAGGGGGGGTTGGATGGGGCAGGAGTCCCAGGGAGGGGCAGTCAAGAATGAGGGGGGGGGTTGGATGGGGCGGTGGGGGGGGCAGTCAGGGGCAGGGGTTCTGGGGGTGGTCAGGGAGAAGGGGTGGTTGGATGGGGCAGGAGTTCCAGGGGGCGGGAGGGGTTGGATGGGGAAGGAGTCCCGGGGGGGGGGGGAGCGTCATGGGGCGAGAAGGGGCGGGGGCCAAGCCATGCCTGGCTGTTTGGGGAGGCACAGCCTCCCCTAACTGGTCCTCCATACAATTTCCGAAACCCGATGTGGCCCTCCAGCCAAAAGGTTTGCCCGCCCGTTTTAAACTGAGTTGTTACATAGGTCTAAAACTGATCAAGAATATGGGATGTAGTAAATAGGATGAAATTCAATAAGGACAAATGCAAAGTACTCCATTTAGGAAGGAACAATCAGTTGCACACATACAAAATGGGAAGTGACTGCCTAGGAAGGAGTACTGCAGAAAGGGATCTGGCGGTCATAGTGGATCGCAAGCTAAATATGAGTCAACAGTGTAACACTGTTGCAAAAAAAGCAAACATCATTCTGGGATGTATTAGCAGGAGTGTTATAAGCAAGACATGAGAAGTAATTCTTCCACTCTACTACGTGCTGATTAGGCCTTAACTGGGCACCACACTTCATGAAAGATGTGGACAAATTGGAGAAAGTCCAGAGAAGAGCAACAAAAATTATTAAAGATCTAGAAAATATGACCGATGAGAGAAGATTGAAAAATTTGCGTTTGTTTAGTCTGGTGAACAGAAAACTGAGGAGGGACATGATACCAGTTTTCAAGTACGTTAAAAGATTGTTATAAGGAGGAGGGAGAAAAATTATTCTCCTTAACCTTTGAGGATAGGACAAGAAGCAATGGGTTTAAATTGCAGCAAGGGCAATTTAAGTTGGACATTAGGAAAAACTTCCTAAGGGCAGGTCTTCACTACCGGTCGGATCGGTGGGTAGCGATCAATCTATTGGGGATCGATTTATCGTGTCTTGTCTAGACGCGGCTAAATCGATCCCCCTACGCGCTCCCTGTCGACTCCCCGAGGAACTCCAGCTCACGAGAGGCAGAAGCACAGTCGACAGGGGAGCGGCAGTGGTCGACTCACCACCGTCCTCAGGGCCAGGTAAGTCGACCTAAGATACTCCAACTTCAGCTACGCTATTTGCGTAGCTGAAGTTGCATATCTTAGGTCGACCCCGCACCTAGTGTAGACCAGGGCTAACTGTCAGGGTGATTAAGCACTGGAATAAATTGCCTAGGGAGGTTGTGGAATCTCCATCATTGGAGATTTTTAAGAACAGGTTAGACAGACAGCTGTTAGGGATGGTCTAGATTGGGGTGGGCAAACTTTTTGGCCCGAGGGCCACATCTGGGTATAGAAATTGTATGGCGAGCTATGAATGCTCACAAAATTGGGGTTGGGATGCAGAAGGGGGTGAGGGCTCTGGCTAGAGTGTGGGCTCTGGGGTGGGGCCAGAAATGAGGAGTTCTGGGTGTGTGAGGAGGCTCCAGGCAGGGGAGGAGGGAGGAGAGGGATATGGGGGTGTGTGAGGGAAATATATAATAATTCTCTTCTCCAAAATCTGATTAGCATTTTTGGTACGTTTCCACTCTAATCATTCTGAACACATGGAAGTAAGTGGAATATTGTCATGAATTGCACTGAGGTTTTTGTTTCTAAAGAGAGAACATTCAAACATTTTAGCTGACCTGTTAACTTTTCTACTTCTACCTTTTCAAGATCAGAGCAACAGCAGCAACAATTGCTTTTTAACTTGTTCTGCCTCAAGAAATTTCACTTCATTTCTCAGGAGATGCCTCCTTACTTCCAACTCAGAAAAAACCCTCCTGTCAATCAAGGTAGCAATGCCCATGCAGTTCAGCAAATTAAACTTTTTTTTCCCTACTGCCCACAATGGGCTTCTATGAGGGTCAGCTTTGAAAGCAGAATGGAAGAAGCTATTAAAATCATACATTTTGTATCCACTGTTTTGAAATGTTTCCAGCTTTCTGCAGCAGCATTGATCTTTGCAAAATTTCTTGTTTGTATTTAAAGTAACTGACTCCTTAAAGACATATAGAACTAGTTAAATTCATAGAAAGGCATTTATGGGGTTTGATAGTTGAGCATTGTGTGTTGAAAGAAATCTTTGCAGGAAATGACAAACGAGCATAGTTTAGAGATTTATGGCACTCCCGGAGTTAATTTTCTGGAGGAAAAAAAGGCTCCAATCTACTATGACTGGTTTGCTACTCCTCAGTTCAGTGTTCTAGACCACATGCTTGTTGCAATTTGAGAACAGATGGAAAATTAAAGACAAGAATGATAATAAAGCTCTTTTTTCCTGAACAACAGAAAGAAAAACTACGTCAGAAGGAAGCCAGTGTGACCACTAACTGAAAGAAGACACATGAAAATAATGACAGTGTGACTTAATACCTTGCATGATGCTTTACTATGCCCATTCCCCAGGGAGCACCTTATGTCAATGTTATGCAGTTCTGCTTTTCTCATCTCTTTCTGAGACAATCCACTAAAGACTTTCCAATCCTTTATAAAGAGTTTGCTCATTCAGTAGCGGGAACACTAAGAAGCTGTTTACAGGGGAATTATGAAGGGTTTTATATAACTCTTCCTTACATGGCTTAAAATGTAATTCTTTTCTAAATGGTTATTTAAAGTACTCTATGCATTGTGCACTAATGCAGAAAAGATAAACACAGGATTTTGGATGTTGAATTAAGTAACAGCTAACAACCTGTATATTGCTTACTTTAGCTTCATGTAGATTACCACAGAGGTACAGTTCAACTCATGAAAGGCTATTCTATCGTAAGCTTTTAGACCTCAGGACAACTGAGGGCAACTTTGATTCTAAATCATTTTTGATAGTCTAAATAAGTATTAAATTCATTTGTTAAAACTGATGCAAGTTTATTATCATTAATGTATTCTGTATTTTATTACAATTATTTTTATAGAAAACTCAGTCTATGCCATATGCATTGAAATAGGAATAATATTTTGCACATGTGGAGAGAGAAATAGCTTCAGATTCTGTTGTCTTATAATATGTAGATGATATAACTGGCAAATTATTTTTATGGTTTTGACTTGATGTTTCTTATGTGTTCTTCATTTTGTCTGATTCAAAAAGACAAAGGACAGAAGCATTTTTTTTTTCCAAATTATCAATGCCATAAGATAATTTATTTGTTATCATTCATCTAACTATAGTGCATAACACATCTCCATTGAGTCATATATTTACTGCTAAAGTTCTGGCTTTAAATTCTATTGAAGTTCATATTCTTTAACAATAAGCACCTCACTATAAAACATACTATACAACCTTCTCTTGTCTCCCCATATATTTATATCTGTATGAATAACACAAACATGTACTCTACAATGTTAGAATTTGAGGAGGAAGTAAGAGAATCTTGCTGTCATCTGGTCATAATATAACCACTCTTTGTGAAATGCCCTGCTGAGTGCCCTGAGCTCCACTGGTACTTTCAGGCACTCATTACATCACAGGATCAGGTTCTTAGAAAGAGAGATCCTTGCAGCAGACAAAGTTTCAAGGTAGAATAAAAATAGTGACTATTAAAAATAAATAGAACTTTTGTTATAGACAAACAATAGACTTCAACTAAAAAAGCAACTATTTATGTTTCTCATTTGGAGAGTTCTGAACAAATACACCTCTACCCCGATATAACGCTGTCCTCAGGAGCCAAAAAATCTTACCGCGTTATAGGTGAAACTGCGTTATATCGAACTTGCTTTGATCCGCCGGAGTGTGCAGCCCCACCCCTCCGTAGCACTGCTTTACCGCGTTATATCCGAATTCATGTTATATCGGGTCGCGTTATATCGCGGTAGAGGTGTAAAGTTAAGGGAGGTAAGATAGCCCTATATATTTTGGAATTTGTAGCTGCTGTTGATAGACCTAATATGTGTAAATATGCTACCAATGAAAAATCAATTATAGATCAATGGAAGTAAATAGATTCATGGGGAGGGGGTGCTCCCTCAGTTAGCATGGAAATTTGCGAGAACATTCAAGCGCAAGTGATATGGTGGTACTATTTTTCCGACTGAAGGAAAGCAAATTCCAAAGATCAAAATTTTCTGTCTTCCATCAAACCAAGCACAAACATAGGTGAAATGCAGCTACTTTGGCAATCAGCATTAACAACATACAACATAAGCAATAGTGCTCATACAAGCCAAAGATTCAAGAACACCAGTAGGCAAGAGGATTTTGATGAGTCTCTAAGCAAACTACTGTTATTGTTCTGTACCTGTCAAAAAACTCTGGAATATTGTAATTAGAGCTGGATGGGAATTTTCTGACAAAACATTTTTCATCAGAAAATGCAAATTCATCAAAACAGAAAATCTTCTTGGGAAAAGATTGCTTTCAACGGATCTCCTGGTTTGAAAAAATTTTGTGAAAAAAAGTTTTATAATTGTCAAAATTTCCCATTTAAACATTTTTGAAATGAAATGTTTAAATTTTGAGTTCAAAATGACTTTTTGTTTAGAAATAGTGGTTAATTTATACTTTAAAAATATTAAATGTCAAAATTGAAAAGAAATGTTTTAAACTTATATAAATGAAACCTTTCAATTTTTTTCTAATTCTTGCTTCATGAAATTTTTTGAGATTTTTGACTTTTTGTCCCAATTCAGGGAGAATTTTTTTTTCAAAATCTCATAATTTCTCACTGGCTGTGAAAACACTTTCCCACCCAGTTCTAATTGTAATTATTTTTTTCCCTGAAGGGGGCAGTTATGTTTCAAACTTCCACCCTTTTATTACTAGCAGGATTACTACTAGATTAAATGGAAAAGAACATCTAGTTCATTTGATCCATTCCCCTTCTCAGGACTTAATGACTATTGTAAGCCTTACTCTAAATGAATGGACATGACCAGCTAAACAGCATGCTGGTAGACCACTGGCCAATATCCACAAGTGGCCAGAGACCTTTAATACTGATGCCACCTGTTGATCTTAATGAAGTTATTCTAGCAGAAAAGTGACATTGGTGATTAATAGATATTATATTGAGACTTGGCAGAATTCAATTTTTATTATTTTAAAGAATAATATTGCTGTTAATTTTAAGTATTATTTAAATTTTTATCATTGCAGAAAATTGGGGGGGGGCGGAGGAATCAGACAATAATTATTTAATGAGAGTAAACGTATTTCAAATAGTTAAAGTTTTATAACCATTAAAACACAGATTGTCAACATCAGATGTTGAAGTATACAAAGTAAATATCCTTAAATCAAACTCTAACAAGTTCTCAAGCAGCATTTTTTCTTACTTTGCCTATCTGTAAATTTCTATTATTATTGACGGAACTATTTTTGTTGGTTGATGTGTGTACGGTGAAATCAACAATTACTGACATTTACTGATTAAAAATTGAATCCTTCCAAGCCTACATATATGTATATGTAAATTATATAATTATGCACTATTTAGGTACTCTAGATTTAACATTTAGAGATCAGCCTGAATCAAAACCTGGGATGTGAATACCCCTGAAGTTTCTGTCTAATAACACAATGGCACCGCATAAAGTGCTATGTCAGGGAAGTTGAAAGCACTTCAGATGTATTTTGAGGACAGATTTTTAACCTGAGCTTTCTGATCTGGGGAGGAATAGAAAAGATAGAAAGGAGGAGGAAAGGAAAAGGTAGAAAGAAAAGAAAGTCAACAGTTTCTTTTAACCCCCTTGCTATTGCCTGGCCTTTGGAGGTTTGTAAAGACCAGTCTAAAAGGGCCCTATTTTTCAGCATTACCAAGGATAAACATATGAGACCTACTGCACATTAGCTTGTTAGGTAAGGTTCTGAATAAATTATAATGCCATTATAACTGTGAAACACTATTTCATCCATTAGATTTTGAGAGTGAGGGGAATATCTATATTTCTGTTACCTCTTATAGCTTTCAAAATGAAACATTATTTTGCATATTAGAGATATTTTAACAATATACATTATATTATTTTTATGACTTTTCTTATTGATCTGTCCATGAGTGACCTATGGAAATCTGTCTTTTATATTGTGTGCTTTATTGTGAAAATCCACATTTGTAAGTTTAATGATCTAAGAATATATTTATAGTGAAATTGGAAGAGGTTTGTGTGGAGAAAAATACTGATAGAATGAGCCTGTGATCCAGTGCATATGGAAATGTAAACAAACTGGAATCACTGAAATACTCAGATAGCAGAAGGAAAAATAACTAACCACTGTACATTTGAGTCATCTTCTTCTACCAGGTGATGAGTAAAAACATGTAAAATAAAAAAGTGCAGTTGTTTACATATCATATTTGAAATGGACACCTTGTCAAGCATATAGTGTTTCATAGAATGTTATTTCAGGAAAACTCTCCTGAGGAATTTTATAAAACACAGGCTTGTTTTCTTTCTGGTTTGTACCACAGAGAACCCCAAGTGTAAAGATTGTACTGTAAATCAGACATTTGGAGTCTATTCTTTCATCCAAGTGCATGGGATTTACACATGCAACCATTGTTATAAATGGAAATTTCCCTTTCGCTTTATTATTGTTCCGCATGATTTTAAACAACATGAAACATTGAAAGGTAAATATCCCCCAATCCAAAATTAATAAAGACAAGTGCTGAAATATATAAACATTGTAACAGAAGGAAGAATACTTTGTATATACAGGAAAAAACTTCAACATAACTTATGAACCAAAATATTAATAAACATTAAACCTATTTTGTAAGTCTTATCAGCAGTTACAGGGGCTTAGATCACCCTGGAGACGTACTCTTGGAATCTTCAGACACTCTGAGAATTTTTTTCAGTGTTCTTTCTTTAATCTTTCAAGTAGTCCTGGGAAGAACGAAGTTTAGCTTAGGAGTCTAACCTTTCTAAACTATTGAGGATGTCTCAGCCTTTTCCTTCCTACCATCCAATGGATCAGAGTACCAGGTAACCTCTTAAGCCTTATCTATACTAGCATTTTTGGGTGAATCCAGCTAACATTGCACTAGCACCACGGCATGGACATTTTTTTATAACAATGTCATCTAGACCTTCTCTGAAGAGGGTTGGATGGCATGGTGGTGAAAATGCCTGAGCCTTTTCTACACAAATGCTCTGACCATTGCCACCTCTCTTGAAGCTGTACCTGATGCAGTGCAAGTGGCAGCTTTCCTCCAAAATACTAAAGATAGACATAACTTTAACTTGGCTAACAACTCCCTCTCCACAGCGCGTGTCACAGCAGCTAAAGAGTATCTCAGTACAATGTCCAGCTCCAAGCTGAATGTGAAGGCATTAGCCGCCAAATAAAAGATGCATGGAATGGATATCTATAGATTTCCCTGGAGCTGCTGTCATCCAAGAAGGATATTGATAAATTGGAGAGGGTTCAGAGAAGAGCCATGAGAATGATTAAAGGATTGGATAATATGCCTTATAGTGAGAGACTCAAGGAGCTCAGTCTGTTAGCTCGACAAAGAGAAGGTTAAGGTGTGACTTGTTTACAGCCTAGAAGTATCTACTTAAGGAACTAATGTTTAATGATGGGCTCTTCAGTCCAGCAGAGAAAGCTATAACATGATTCAATGGCTGAAAGTTGAAGCTAGACAAATTCAGACTGGCAATAAGGTGTAAATTTTTAACAGTGGGGAGTAATTATTGGAGCAATTTATCAAGGGTCATGGTGGATTCTTCATCACTGACCATTTTTAAATCAATATCAGCTGTTTTTCTAAAAGATCTGCTCTAGGAATTATTTGAGGAAGTTCTATAGCCTGTGTTACACAGGAGGTCAGACTGTGATCACAATGGTCCCTTCTGGCCTTGGAATCTATTAACCTAAGTTCAATAGTACCTCAGTGGAATGCTGGTCCATCAAAACCAGTGCTTACTGTAGCAGCAGGTTATCTATTCTTGAGCTCTCTTGTTTTCAAAAATCAAGAAATTTTCTTTATCTAAAGTAATTTGTAGCTGTGCAGGCTAGGATAGTGGTACCAAAGTAATCAAATCTCATGATCTTTGGTGCTATCTGATAGCCTGTAAAGGTTGAAAGAAATGTGTTTTTTTCTTATGCCATAACATTTCAGCTAGCCAAGTCAATTGATTGATGTGAGTATTTTTTTGTTTTTCTTCTATTAAAACATTAATATTGGCCACTGCTGGAGGAAGAATACGTGATTAGATGAACAACTGGTTTTATCAAGAATGGTAACACCTATAGTATGCTTATTTACTTCAGTCTTTCTCCGTAAGTCATGTTTGTCTTGTCTTAGTCAAGCATTTAAAACTTGCCTCTAAGCAGGTTGTGAATAGCTACTGTCCCTCTGACTGGCCTAGTTCGTTTCCAACTGAAGTACAAGGGGCACCATTCTGTTGCCCATGTGATTCACATAGCACTTCTTGTCCTGGTTTTCCAGTAAACTCATGGCAACATCTTTCTCTGCTCTAAATGTTTTCCATACCTGATGAATGCCAAGCACAGTGGAAGATTGCAGTTGCCTGTTTGCTCAGTTAGTAATGCCATTCCATTTTGATTAGATCTGAATTTTGCTTCATCACTTAGGCCAATATTTTCAAAAATGAGTGCCTAAAGTTAGGGGATTTTCAACAGTGCCCCAAGTAAGTCATTTAGGTGCTTTTGAAAATCCCATCTTTGCATCTGTACTTAGGCACCCATCAAAGCTCAACATCATAGAAAATCATGCCATAGGAACCTGATGAAGAATATGTTTTTTAAATTCTTGGCTCTGGATGGGTATAGTCCAGTTTTGTTGTGGACCTCACTTTCTTTACTTTCTGAGGAATTTGTAAGTGCCTATTAATGGGCTTTGGGTCAGTAGTCTTGTGGCTTCTCTTAGTTATCTTTGTTTTGGAAAAAATTCTGTTTGTTTGCATATAATTAGAAAGCAAATAAAAAGAATGAGGTGACTTGATTACAGTACATAAGTAGTTTTAAAAGGAGAAAATACCAGAAACTAAAGGGCTCTTTGGTCTAGCAAAGAAAGACAAAACAAAAACCAATGGGTGGAAGTTAAATTCAAATTAGAAACAAGGTTCAAGTTACTAACAATGAGAGTGGTTATTCACTGGCACAACTTACCAAAGGAAGTGATGATTTCTCCATCTCTTGATGACTTCAGATAAACACTGGATGCCTTGCTGGAAGGTGTGCTTTAGTCAAACGCTAGTTTTTAGGCTCAATACAAGCATAAATGGATGAAATTCTAGGGCCTGTGTTATACAGGAGGTTAGACTAGATGACCTATTGGTCCCTTCTGACCTTAAAATCTATTAAACCATTAATGATATTCTTAATCAGAAATTTTAGTCTCTTACATAAAACTCAGTAAGTCTATTATTTTTCCCTCTTCAGCACATCTGTAGTGAAAGATTAGTGTTCAAACTAAATGAATATTTGCCCTGAACACTGTTTTTTAGGCTATGTCTACACTATGAGCTAGGATTGTGATTCCCCACTCACATAGACATAATTTGTCATCCGAGGTAGTAGACTAAAAATAGTAGTGTAACTATGGTAGCATGGGCAGTGGCAGTGGCAGCCCAGGCTAGTTGCCTCAAATACGTACCCAAGGGGGTCAGGTGGGTTTGTACCCAGGATCGCTAGCTGGTTACTGTGGTCACACTACTATTTTTAGCCTGCTAGCTCAGATGAGAGCTAGCATGAGGATACCTGTGTGATACCATAGCTTGTAGTGGAGACATAACTTTCATTTTAAAAATCATGAATAATAGTGATAGTATTTCATAGAACAACATAATGCAATAAATTAGTTCAAAACATTAAATATAATGGCATTTGTATTCTTTTAAATGTCTCTATAGATAGAAGATGCACTAGATTGTTTTATTTACCTACAGTCTAGATGCACGGTTTTTACTTCAGCTTTACAAATGCCTCCATCAAATTTTTTCATTGTATAATAAAACTTGAATTGTAAACATTGTATTTAATCACTTAATCTAATTTGACAGCAGATCAAAACAATAAGACAAAATTAATCAAGCTGGTCAAAAAATGAAACCCTATTTTTGCAATAAGAATTCAAAAGTTCACAGAAATACAGGACTGGAAGGGACCTCAAGAGGTCATCTAGTCCATCCCACCATGCTGAGGCAGGATTAAGTATACCTAGACCATCCCTGAGAGGTGTTTGTCTAACCCATTCTTAAAAACCTCCAGTAAAGGGGATTCTGAGATATTTCTGATTAGATTCCTTTTGTGCCTCTATCACCTCAAATGTATCATCAACAATGTAATGTGTGGTAGAATGAAGCCATTTTAGAGGGCCTGATCCTGTAAGCACTTATGCATGTGAGTAGCTTTACTAGTGTAAGTAATCCTGTGGGCCCAGATCATTGCCTCCTGCAGGAAAATCCACGGGAAGGAGTTCTGGGGGAAGATATCTCTGTGCCAATCCACTCAGAGGAGTAGTATCCGAGTGTTCTGACATTGTTTCATACATATTTTCCATATCTATCCAGGGTTCAGGTGGAGAGAGACTGTAGCATACTTGAAAAACAAAAAGCTGGAATAATATAATTGCTGTCAAAACAATATAAAGCTCACTGCTTTTCCTGTGCATCATCACTGCAGGAAGTCCAGAAGAGACTGTCTACTGCAGTACTGCCAGTTTATTTAAAAAATTATGAGATTTTCTTGTATTAAACAGATATGCAAACTGTAGTCTGGTGGCTACCAGACTGTCCTCTAAAGAGGCCTAATTGTCAGACCCAGACATTTTGCTCATAAGAAGCAGATCGTGTATACCCTTAAGGGGACACACAACCAGGGGCAGCCGTTGGGTTTCTGGTGCCCCAAGCAGACAGTATCATCCTCAAACAGGGTGAGAAGTGGGGAAGGCTGGAGGCGGGGGATTTAAAAGGCTGTAGGATTGTAGGTTCAGAGAAGTAATGCCAACTGAAGTACATTCTTGCCTTAATGCACTGGTTTTCAATTATATTGATCTGTGTGTAAGCAAAGGAAGAAGGAGACTCTGAGCTCCTGCTCGGAGATGGAGTGAGTAGTGGATGTTTTATGGAGACATGCTAAATGATAAGTAATTTGTTTTTCTCTAAGTGACAGATGAGCCTCCAGGAAACTTGCATCTGTGACTATCCATCCACCCTGGTACCTGTGGGATGATTCTTTCAAATGCAAATAGCAAACATGCCAAAAGAGCAAATGTAGCTTGATTGAAAGTGTTTGCCAAATATGGCTACAGTTTGTATATCTGTTTAATGCCAGGATATTTCATATCCCCTGAGTGCCATAGCTATGCTGACCTAACCCCTAGTGTAGATGCAGCTAGATCGATGGAAGAGGGCTTTTGTCAACCTAGCTACTGTGGTTCAAAGAGATGGTGTTCCAGCAAGAGATGGAAAAATCCCTTCTGTTGCTATAGATTATGTCTGCACTACAGGATTATGCCTGAATAGCTACAGCACAATAGCTAGTAGTGTCCCCGTAGTATAGAAATGACCTTAACCACTTAGGGCATTTCTGAAATTTTTAAGTTGTGTTTTTGTTTGGGGGATGTTTTTGGTGTAGAACTATTCTCAGATATTTCTTTCCAAACTATAAACCTTATAGCTAGCCATAGTCGTATGTTATAAGAAGCAAAAATGGAGAAGGATTAACTTTGGGAGAAGTGGACAGTGATAGATGGACATCAGGATTTAGCAGGCATATGGTGTGATTCTTAACATTTTATTTACTGCTTTTAAAAATCTTTCAAACCAGTACTAGTTCAAAGAGACTTCACTTAAAACTTGTACCTGTTGAGCATGATTGCTCTTGTTTCCCTTCCCATCTCCCGCTCCATATCCCCCTGCTACCCACTCAAAAAAATATCTAAAAACAGACCTCTTGGGCTGTTAGGAATTTGCTGCTAGGAATTCACTCTTAGGCAGATATTTTGTGGTGTAGTTGTGTTAACTTTCCTTTTAGAATGTAGTAGAATGGCATATACTATAGCAATATCATTAGTATTATGGGAATGCATCTAATAAGTTCCACAGACACCGAGGTTATTTTATTTACCTATGTCTATATCAGATTTGTTTTAATAAAACAACAGCTTTGCCTGTATGCTATCACATATGGCAGCATTAGATGTTTGCTGTCGTTTGATTTAGGCTTAAATGTCCACCCTTAGTCCCATAACATTTGCAGCAAAAATCCTGGAACACTCACATTGTGGAGTATTTTTTCTTTTAAGACTCAAACACTAAAATACGTTATAAATATTCAAGAAAAATAAGCTAATTGGATTCAGGTACTCTTTTTCTTTACAATGTGACAATATGTATTTCTGTCATATATCGGAACTTTTAATTTTGTCAGAATATCAAAATATAGACATGGGTTGAATTTGTAAAAAAAAAAAAAAATAGAAAAAAAAGTTGCAACAAAATGAAGTATTTATTTTTAAAGAAAGTATTAAAGAACCATGGTTTGTAAATAATAAAAGAATATATTTTCCTCCTCACTATTACTCTTTACCATATCAAGTGTATTTTTGTATGTAAAATATATTGTTTAGATATTATAGATTTCTCTAGTCAAAGAATTCTGTTGACATAGTATGTTTTACTAATCCCGATACAGTTAATAATCTAGCTCCCAGTGAATTTATTTAAAAAGATAGAAACTATTTTTTGAGTCTGCAAAGAACTAAAATGTATGGCTGACAGATGTCTATTTGCTGAAGGTATTTTAATAAACGTTGGTTTCATTTGTGTCTGACGCACTTTGCAAGTAATTTTGTGGGTATCAATTTTCTTTATTGTTGATATTATTTCTGATAAGACACCTTTCAAAGCATATAATACTTTGAGCTCTTAAATTAATTTAAATAAACCCAGCCATGTTGTACATGAAATAAAAATGATTGAAATGTAAATCCGTATTTCTGGAAATGTGTCTCTGCTATCTTCAGACAACTAAACTTCAGGCTCCCCATTCTTTGTAAAAGATCCACAGACACAGATTTGGCTTTGGACCATGACTGAGCTATCATCAGTAGTAGTGGTTAACTGTGCTGGGCCATCGAAGAATATGGAATGTGTACCCTCAGTGCTGTTTTAGCAACAACATGATAAAAAACATTAATCCTTTGGCGATTTCAGACATCTCAGACCTTCAACACTGTCAACCATTAAATCTTGTCTCCCTTGGCCTCTGTGACTCTACCCGTTCTCTGCCTACCTTCCCAATCGCTCCTTCAGCATGTCCTTTGGAGGATCCTCCTCATCCCCTCCAACCTTTTGTGGGGGTTCCACAGGGCTCTGTCCTTGGTCCCCTTCTTTTCTCCCTCTACACCTTATCTCTGGGTAATCTCATCTGAAAACACAACTTTAACTGCCATCTCTATGAAGATGTCTCACAGATCTACCTCTCTACTCCAGACCTATCTCCTTCTATCGAAATTAAAATCTTGGCCTGTCTTTCTGACACCTACTTATGGATCCTAAACTGTCTGCTCAAATTCAACATGGCTAAAACAGAGTTCCTAATCTCCCGTCTCTTCCCCTCCCCCACCATTTTCTACTGTGTCCTTTCTCGGTCACTGTGGACAACACAACCATCATGCTTGTCACTCAGGCCCATAGCCCGGACATCATCTTTGACTTGGCCCTCTCTCTAGGTCCTCACTTCCAAGCTGTCTAAATTGTGCAGATTCTTTCTGCATAATTTCTCTAAGAGATGGCCTTTCCAATCCATCCACGTAGCTAAAACTCTCATCCAGTCTTTCGTCATCTTGTGTCTCAATTACTGCAATATCCTTTTCTCTGGCCTTCACAAATACAACTTTGCAGCATTATTCTGAATGGATATGAGAGGGGCAAAGATCATTTTCATAGGCCATTGCTTTGATCATGTCACCCCTTTTTTTGCATACCTCCACTGGCTCCACCATCTCTATCACATCTCTCATAAGGTACTTGTCTCCACTTCCAAGGCCCTTCATGGCCTATTCGTATCCTGTTATCTCTCATTAATTATCAAAAGATCGACTCCCTCCACCAATTGGTTCATGATGTCAGCCTCCATCGCCCATTTATTACATTTCCAAACAAGCACCTGGCAGGTGGCTGCCAAGTCAATGATGATGAGGAAGAGAGTACTGGTTCTGAACTTTGGCTAGAAAGATCCTTAGAGACTTTGGCAAGAGTGGTTGCAGTGGAATGCAAGTGGCAGAAGTTGGATTCGAGAGGAAAACTGGACAGTAATTGTAAACAGAGCATTTAATGAGCAAAAATTGTGTCGGGGGTTGGGAGAGGGAGTGTCTGTGTAATATCATCCCAAATATTTATTTAGCTAGCAGTCTAGAAAATGCAAATGGTCCTTATTGATCAAAAGTGAAGGATTGTAGTTTCTCTACATATCTAGGGACTTACATGCCCCCAATCACCATAGTATCTGAGCAGCTGCTCAGTTAGACTGGAACAGAACTGATCTTCTGCATTCAAGGAACAAGTTTTATAATGACCCATCATTATATTTCAGTAACTGTAATCTATATTAGAGACAATGTTCTATGACTTCAATATAGCAATGTTTGTTTGAGCTGGATGGATACTGGAATTCCTTTTCCATGGGAAATACCAAAAGAAAATTAAATTGTTTTGAAAGAGAACAAAAATTGAAATTTCCTGTGGAACAGGAATTTCAAAATTTTGTTTTGAAAAAGTCAAAAGAATAATTCCTTTCAATCTTTTCTGAAACTTGTCTGAGGCTTCCTGAGCTGCCCAAGCCCTGACAACTCACCAGACAGGGAGCCTGAGAGCAAAGACTGCCAGGCTTCTCAGCTGCTTGAGAGCTGGGAGTTTGAAAGGCCTGGCTCCTGTCCTGACTCAGAAACTGGGCATGTTGCCCTAAAGCGGGGGACTTTGGAAGCCCTGGTTGCTTGGGTTTCTGAGGAGCCACTAACTTGGGATCCAGGACTTTCAGGCTCTCTGTCAGCCCACCAGGAAGGCTGCTTTGGAGGCAGGTAGGCAAGCTGGCAGAAAACCAGGCAGGTTTCGATCGGAATTTTGTTGAAATTGGCACAGTCCTGTGGAACATTTAGATTCTGACAAATCAGCATTTTCCAAGGGAACAACCTTCTGTCCAAAAATTTCTGAGCAGCCTTAATATTATATATTGATTAGGACCAGGTGCTGAGCTGGGGGAAAAGGAAGCATGTGTAAGAATTAAGAAGAGATATTAGGTGTTCAGATGCCAGGGTGATGAACATGCTAAAATAATCTAGATTGGTGCTGAGCTGATAAATGCATATGCAGTGGATTTGTTGATCCTAATTGAAACTATCTGGGTCAAAGAACTCTGACTGAGAGACACACTTTCTTGCTCTCTCTTTCATTCTCTACACACTGTCCCCTCCCCTCTACTTTTTTTCCTCCTTCCAGACTACGGAGCGGTTTATTACTAAGGGGACTGATCCTGCAAGCCCTCATGCCTGGAACCTTCATTGACTTTAATGGAAGTTCTGCACACGTAATGCCAGCAAGGTCAGGCAGTCTCTTTGTTTATTCGGATAAAAAACTGTTCATCCAGAAGAGAAATTTGGGACTCCATCCTTAAACTTGTTCCACACTTCATGGAATCCAGCTTAGGAGCAGTGTTGGTCACATTTCCATGCCATGTCATCAGAAGTGTGAAATAGAGGATCCAGGGAGGCAAACTATATTAGATTGAGTCCCACAGTAAGTCAACAACGCAAGAACCACAGATGAGGACAAGCCCAGGCTGTTGAGGCTGAACCTGTAGTTCTAAAATAATGCAACTGGATCTACAGTTATACCCATATAATGCTTTCATCCTGGGCAAGTCCTGTTTTTCACTATATCAAATTATTTAATCCTTATGTTAATTTTAACTGTGGCATCCACTGAAAAATGATGATCTCCCTACAGGGACTTATGAGTTTGTGGTGGATATATGCATGTTAACCGCTGTAATTATGAATTGTCTGCATCTCACTAATGTACACATATGATGCACATACATTTTAATGATTTAAAATAGTGTTGAATTTGCATAGTTTAAAGATGTGTAGGCATTATAGCTGTTCTGCCAAAGGGTTAACATATGCAGGGAAGAAAAGCTCTCTGAATGCTGCATGTTTATTTGATATCATTAAATGAATTTTTAGAAAAATAGACACTTCAGTAACACAAATGGTGCTATTTATGTAGTAAAAGAAATTGACCTGGGGATGGGTCCAAAATACAAGGTGAAATATTTTACACTTTGGATATTTTAAGAAACAAAATATATCCATACTGAACACCCAATAAATATTAAAAGCAAATGGACTGATGTTAGTGATATTTGAGTTTTTTTCTGGGAAAACTTTAATCAAATCAAACTGTTATGTTCTTTTATATGTAACCTCCCATGTCACACATGCTAAGGTATTTTGCAAAATAATGAACTTAACAATGCAAATATTTATGAATACACCAGGTCAAACAAAGCAAAGCCATGGGTTTGAAAGTGCCAGTATCATAATTCAACACAGCCAAGAGATTCCAGAGGCAAAGGGTGCAGGCACATCTGCAAACCCCAAAAAAGGGCCAAAGAGGTTGTCTGACTTTCACTTTATGCAGTGTTTATGGCAAAGATAAAACTTGTTCTAAAACATTTTTTTTATTTATTGGATTTGTTTTCTCCAGGAAAGTTTAATTTAGTTTTGTTTGATACTATTTTGCAAAAAATCTACCATGCATTCACAAAATCGTAAAGTGGGGTTTTTTCCCCGTAAGATAATGGGCAAGTGGTTGGGCTGGACTACTCACTGGTTCCCCCTTTAGGTTTTATACCTTCCTCTGCATCATCCTCTATTGGAGATTGAATACTACTGGTTGTTCTGGTATATGCAATCCCGTAATCTTAAAAGGAAGCTTAGGAGCAGCATTGGCAATTCAGTCTCACAATACCATATCTTTATGATGGCAAGACACAGTGGCCAGCAAGGCAAACGAGACTAGATGGAGTCTGATGTCCGGAGTAAACCCCCAGCCCTAAAATCACAGTTGAAAACAGATCCACAGGCACTGGATAGTGGCTTAATTTCTGCTGCTTATTGCCTTTGACTGGAGCTCATCCGGGTGCACAGGGCCAGCATGAGGCCCTCCACACTGCTTAAACACCATGCTAATACTAACTGGAGAGTGGCTTATGCCTTCCCTACATATATTTATATTATTTTTCTTGCATTCATTGAAATTCTTCATTGTGTCTTCAGTTGGTGAATTCTTTCATCCAACCCTTCCTTCTCTCACTTCCAGGAAAATAGAAAAAGGTTGGAAGCAAGCAGGATGTATCCCTGCTTCTTCGGCATTCACCCTATTCTTTTTTTCCCCCTCTGTCAGTGGGTCTCAAACTTCTTCATATTGTCAATAATTGATTTCTTATGCACTGATAGGAAAGGAGGCAGATGCTGAACCGATCAGCCATCTCCTAACCCAGATTGGAGGGGGGGGGGGTACACACCAGGCCAAAGTAGGAAAAGGAAAATACTGAGGGGGGCATGTGGGAGATAAGCTGAAGACAAAGAATGAGGCAAGGAAAGAGTGGAGATTGCAAGAAGATGAGATCTCCTGGTAGGATGTGGAGATGGCGCATAAGCCCAAGTAGGGGGCAGAAGTCCACCATAGCCTCAGCCCAATTTCATAACAACATGCTAATATATCATTTGCATTTATCCAACTTCTAATGTTCACCAATCAATAGTGATTAGAACTGACCAAATCATTTACAATTAAGTTATTGAATGAATGTCACCTTTTTTCTGTTCACTAATTGTAAATGGACAGAATGCAAAATACTCACATTTTCATACTTTGAAATTATTTGCAATTTCCTCTATGAATTGTTCTTGGGCTGCAGTTTGCTCTCAAACAGCACATTGCAAATATTTGCAGCTCATGCATAGCTGGTTACATTAGTCACCCATCTGGGGAACACGAACAATATCACATAGGAACATAAGAACGGATATACTGGGTCAGACCAATGGGCCATCTACTCCAGTATCCTGTCTTCCAGCAGTGGCCAATGCCAGATGCTTCAGAGGGAATGAACTGAAATGAAAATTATTGAGTGATCCATGCCTAGTTGTACAGGCCTAACTTCTGGCAATGAGAGGCAAGGGACAACCAGGGCATGGGGCTGCGTCCCTGACCATCTTAGCTAATGGCCATTGATGGCCCTATCCTCCATGAACTTTTTTTTAAACCCAGTTTTACTTCTGGCCTTCACAACATCCTCTGGCAACGCGTTCCATAGCTTGACTGTATGTCATGTGAAGAAGTACTTCCTTATGTTTGTTTTAAACCCACTACCTATTAATTTCATTGGGTGACCCCCTGTTCTTGTCTTACATGAAGGGGTAAATAACTTCCTTATTCACTTTCTCCACACCAGTCATAATTTTATAGACCTCTATCATATCCCCTCACCTTTGTTGTCTCTTTTCTAAGCTGAACAGTCCTAGTCTCTCTTCATATAGAAGATGTTCCACACCTCCAATCATTTTTGTTGCCTTTCTCAATACTTTTTTCAATTCTAATATATCTTTTTGAGATGGGGCTCCCAGAACTGTACATAGTAATCAAGGTGGGCATAGCATGGATTTATATAGTGCCATTATGATATGACTCATATAACTAATGTGTCAGTTACAAGTTGAGAATTTTACAGTTCACCAAATAATCAAGCGTTTGAGCTTTTTGTATTTGCACTTGAAAAGCTTGAGCCCTCAAATGATCATAGAAAGAGAGCCCAAAAGAGCTGTGAATATAGCTGAGTTGAAATTTGCTTTCCATTTTGGATGTATATATGTAACACATTTTTTCTACCATTTGCTCATCTGTATTAGTAACTTCAAAAAATTCTGTGGCCGTGTTTGATCAGTTCCCATGTTCTGAGGTATTTTCCCCCTCCAAATGACAGCACCCCCTAGCAGCATGCTGGCCATTGGTTCAGTTTGAGTCAGAGGGAAGAGCACCTCCTACTGAGTATTTCATTTTCTTTCAGCATCTGAGTTGCTATCAAATGTTTCCCATTCAAGTACTGATGAGGCCTGGCAACACCTGACTTACGTGATCTGGCACAATCAGTCTCCTAAGTGGTAGCACTGCAGTGGTATGACTTAAATAGAACAGCAAGCCAGAACAGGGTATTCATTTCTGCTGTGATGTAGATCACAGCGCCAAAGATCAAATGCCTTTCAATGTCCAAGTAGTGCTACCAATGAGCTCGTACCACGTTGTTGCTCTGAGAGTCTGAGGCTTAGGCATTTAAAATTTAATTAAAGATTCCAGATCTTAAAATCCAAATTGTGGAGAGGGAAAAATGCAGCATATTCTTCAACTATGAAAAGCAAGTCTTTGGTGGAAGAATAAGAGAAAATAGGAGATAAAAAAGAGAGGCTGCTTTGGGGATGGGTTTTGCCAGTTGGATCTGGCATCCTTTTGTCCCTTTGTTTAAAATCTTCATCAGAATTCTTTAACATAATGAGCATTTGTTCTAGTCTCTTTGGTGATGAGGTCCAAGCTGGTGGGAGCTGATGAAGACTAAGAGGGGTTTCCTGAAGCCCTGAATGAATTGTTATGGATATATGGCTCATGCACTTGCAAGTTGTCATTACTTTTTTCATTTTTATTATGGTGTTTTAAGAAGTGATGTAAAGTTCTACTAGCAGATCACAAGAAAATACCTTCAACTCACTGGGCTCCAAATTTGATGTTAGCACCATAGAAAGCAAGGCATGTAATCATGGGACATCTCCTCAAAAGGCAGAGTTTTGAGTACTTATACACAAAAAGCATCTTTATCTTTTTAAAGTGTTCCTCTCCTCCTTTGGGCTAAGTATCTCCTAGAACCTCCAACCAAGTCCATTCTGCATAGTAAGGGAAAACTGAAGGTAGAGCTATTAGAGTTTCCAAAAGCTGAGAGCAAAAGTTAAATTTGTTTTTGAACTGCCTATAAAACTAAATAAAGTTTATATTCAAAGCTAGACAGCACATTGTGAGGGATGATGGGTCGGGGGTGGGGAGGGTGTTCCTAAGGCAAAATTTAAGTTGGTTCTTTTATTTTCAAAATCAACCAGCATCCGGTTATTAGTCTAACATATTTCCTCTTTCAAGCAGCAGCAAATAACTGAGAATTACTAGCCATACTTTGGCAAGCATTTTTTCAGGGGTGGGGGGGATGTTGGGGTAGGGGATGTTAAATTTTCAGTGATGTATGCACAAGAAAGCTGATGCAAAATTACCATCATTACTACTGAGATAGTGTTTAACTAGTGCATCAGGCATTATTCTGAAAATATATTCTTTGGATTAAAAAAAAAAAATCCTGGATCCCTCTGCATTCATTTCACTGTGTGAATCTTCTGGTTTGATTTAGGAATGTGCTGTCCGGTTTCCATGTGCATTATTACTTTAGTGTTTATTTTGGGAGGAAAAGTGAATATATGGTTCACGCCTTAACCTTGTCAAGCTCCCCCCCTTGCCAGCTTGAATTGACACCATACAAATGGTGAAAGGAAAGGCCGCAGCCAAAATTAATCATAAACATTAACCATAAAATATTACTGTTGACCCTACCAAGGGGCAGACC
Source organism: Trachemys scripta elegans (assembly GCF_013100865.1). Classification (NCBI taxonomy): domain Eukaryota; kingdom Metazoa; phylum Chordata; order Testudines; family Emydidae; genus Trachemys; species Trachemys scripta. The sequence continues at coordinate 56,211,701 of NC_048301.1, read as the reverse complement.
TCTAGGAATAACATCCTGCTCCTTAAGAAAATAACATCCCTCTCCAACTGAGAGGAGCAGACGGTCTCGCCTATGCGTGACGGACATGCTGACCTCTGCCTCAGGGAGTAACATCCGATTCCAACTCGAGTAACAGTCACTCCAGCTCTTAAGGGAGAGAAGTTCTCCCCCAAACACAGACTTATATGTAAACGTGAGCTGCCCCCATTTTATGCATAAATAGGCTTCCCCTCTCCAGAGCCCCAAGACAAGGTCCCCTCTGCAGCGAGAGTCTGGCTAATGATGGAGCAAGAAAAATTAGAGCTGTCACTCACCCTTTTTCACCCTAGATGAAAACCTTGTGTGTTTTCTCTAGCATACACAGCAGTGTACAAATAATGTCTCCTTTGGAGAGAGCACGGTGTGTTATTCTCTCCATGGCATCCAGTTAGAATCAACTCTCACCCTTGCCCCCTCAGCAGACAGCTAGGGAGACTCCTTACTCTTAAAGGAATAGTCCCCCAAAAAGCAGAAACATAACATGTACCCCATATGTAAATAACTACCATGCACTGTGCTGCCCAACAGCAAATCAAATTAATACTAAATTACAAATGGCAAGAAACAATCCTGGAAATAGTATGTATTTGACAGGAACAAACAGCAGTGTCTGAACTCAGCTCTGCGTGGAGAAGAAATGAGACGAAGAGAGGCTGCCTCTTTTTTTTTTTTTTAACAGACTGGATTTGTATTCCAGTATATGTTGGTTGTGCTTGTGTTACTAACAATGACAGGTTTCAGCACAGAACACACGGATTGTTTATACTAATGCACAGGATTAAACCTTGGCACTAAAAATATTTACAGATAGCACAGGCATCCAACTCTCACCTGGATTCACCCACTTATGTCATTACCCAGGAGGGATAAGATAGAAGTAACACCAGAGCTTGACAAGCCCCTCCTCCCTGTAGCTGGAAACGTTCACAGATGCCCATTATGCCCATTTTCCATACAAAACAATGTTATGCAGTCAGTTCCTAGTATGATCAGTTGTGGAGGAGAAATTCAATCAGAAAACAGTGAATGATCATTAATAATCATTTAAGACCTTACTAGATGCCCAAAAAGCCACAATCTCACAATTGCGGAAGATGGCTGTGTTGGTTAAAAAACGGATCTGATTTAGAGGGGAAGTGAAGGCAGCTATAAAAAAAATAATATAACAAATTGAAGAAAAGTGAAGTTGATAACAATAAATATAAATCAGAAGTTAGGAATTGTAGAACATTGATAAGGGAAGCAAAGTGAAACAAGATGACATCTGTGGCCAGCAGAGTTAAAGACAATAAGAAGGCTTTTTAAACTTTTTTATTAGGAACAAAAAGAATTCTGGCAATGGTATTGGCCCATTAGGAGGTGGAGATGGTAGCATTAGCAAAAATAATGCAGAAAAGTCAAAAGTGTTCAGTAAATATTTCTGTTCTGTATTGGGGGCGGGAGAAACATCACTCTTAACATTCCATGAGTATCTCTGGAGGATGTTAAGCAGAAGCTACTAAAGTTAGAACATTTTAAAATCAGTAGGGCCTGATAACTTGCATCTAAGAGTTTTAAAAGCGCTGGCTGATGAGCTCACTGACCATTAATGTTCTCATTTGAAAAGTTTTGGAGCACTGGGGAAATTCCAGAAGACTGGAAGAAAGTTAATGTTAGGCCAATTTTTAAAAAGGGTAAACAGGATGATACAAGTAATTATAAGACTGTCAGCCTGATATCAATCATGGGCAAGATAATGGAACAGCTGGTATAGGACTCGATTAATAAAGACGTAAAGGAGGATAATGTAATTATTTTCCGTAAATCCATGTTGGTTGGCATTAAAGCCCGTCAAACTAACTTGATATCTCTTTTGATGAGAGTACAAGTCTGGTTGATAAAGGTAATCGTGTTGCTATAATATACTTGTACTTCTATAAGGTGTTTGACTTGGTACCACATGACATTTTGACTAAAAAGCTGGAACAATATAAAATTAACATGGCACACATTAAAGGTATTAAAATCTGTCTAAATGATCAACTCAAAATGTAATTGTAAATGGAGAATCATCATCATCAAGCAGGTATGTTTCCAGGAGGCTCCCACAGGGATCAGTTCTTGGCCTACACTATTTATGATGTTTATCAATGACCTAGAAGAAAACATAAAATCATCACGGATAAAATTTGCATAAGAAACAAAAATTGGGGTGGTGGTGAATATTGATGAGGGCAGGTCACTGATTCAGAGCAATCTGGAGTGTTTGCTAAAGTGGGCACAAACAATATGCGTTTTAATATGGTTAAATGTAAATGTGTGCATCTAGGAACAAAGAATGTAGTCCATACTTACAGGATGTGGGAATCTATCCTGGGAAGCCGTGACTCTGAAGAAGATTTGGGCGTCATGGTGGATAATCAGCTGAACATGAGCTCCCAATGTAACCCTGTAGCAAAAAGCGCTAATGCAATTCTGGGATGCATAAACAGGGAAATCTCAAGTAGGAATAGAGGATATTTTACCTCAGTATTTACCATTGATGCGACTGCTGCTGGAATACTGTGTCCAGTTCTGGTGCCCACAATTCAAGAAGATGTTGCTAAATTGGAGAGGGTTTAGAGAAGTGTCACAAGAATGATTAAAGGATTAGAAAACATGCTTTGTAGTGATAGACTCAGAGTTCAATCTAGTTAGTTTAGAGAGGGTTAAGGGGTGACTTTTACAGTCTATCAGTATCTAGATGGGGAACAAATATTTAATAATGGCTCTTCAGTCTAGCAGAGCAAAGGTATAACACTGTCCAATGGCTGGAAGCTGAGGCTAGTCAAATGCAGACTGGAAATAGGGCATACATTTTTGAGGGTGATTGACCATTGGAACAATTTGCCAAGGGTCTTGGTGGATTCTCTATCACTGGCAATTTTTAAATCAAGATTGTGTATTTTTTTCTAAACACTATCCCATAGGAGTTATTTTGGAGAAGTTCTCTGACCTGTGTTATACAAGAGGTCAGACTAAATGATCAGAATGTTCCCTTCTGGCCTTGGAATCTGTGAATTGTCCTGAGAATGCCGAGGTGGGAGCTAAAGTGATTGAGGGAGGTCTGACAGTGATACTGCTAGGGTGACCAGCTAGCAAGTGTAAAAAATCGGGACAGGGGATGGGAGGTAATAGGTGCCTATATAAGAAAAAGCCCCCAAAATCGGGACAGTCCCTATAAAATCGGGATATCTGGTCACCCTAGATACTGGGTAGGCAGAGGAGATAAGGAATGGCTGTTCTGAGGATTGTTAGCAAATGAGTTCCCTGTCGAGGTGGTGACTAAGGCTACGTCTTCACTACGGGGTGGGGGGAATAGCGAATAGCGTAGCTGAATTCGATGTATCCGAGCTGACTTACCCGCTGTGAGGACGGCGGCAAATCGACCTCCGCGGCTCCCCCGTCGACGGCGCTTACTCCTACCTGCACAGGTGGAATACAAGCGTCGATTCGGGGATTGATTGTCGAGTCCCGACGAGACACGATAATTCGATCCCCGAGAGATCGATTTCTACCCGCCGATTCAGGCAGGTAGTGAAGACGTAGCCTAAGTTTGTGAAGCAGCAAGCTGGATTTGACTATCAGGAAGAAAACCTGCTGTCTCAGATTTAGTGAGAATCATGTTAATTAAAGAAGGAGCTTCACACTGAGCAATCAGTCTAAATTAAATGGATTTCCCTCAATCTTGTATCTCAGAAATTTTGGCACATGCCAGTGCTTGTGAACTTGCTGATTTCACCGAACACATGTGTCCTCAGTCACGATCAAGCCTTTAGAATGAAAGGCTGTGTAATTAATGACATTGTTACCTGCAAGCGGGAAAGAATGGCCTTATCAAAAGGCAAACTCAGTCCAAGCTGCCAAGTAAAAAATATTTAAAATCCCAGCCAGTTGCCTCAGCTCTTTATACTTTCAAGACAGACAGAGTGAGTACCAGGTAGTTTACAATGTATAGGTTGTTTGGCTGAAACCATAAACGCCAGCATACTGTCTGTTTTTGTTTTGACTTCAAAGATACCACAGCAGTTTTCGTAAGGGCAGGTGTTTTCCCTGGTGTCTTGGGCCAAACTTTCTTTCCACTATTGCGCACCAGATGTCTACTGTCCATCCACCCCAGATGAAGCTGAATTTCAGATGCGGTATGTATACATTGTATAGATGGTGATGTTCTTTGAGATGGAAGGTGTAAAATATTTTATTATTAAAACAAAAAATATAGTGTACAGTGATTGCACTTTAAATAATTCCTCTTTGTTAAGAGACAACCAGTCCCAGGAGAATTCCCTATTTTAATGTGGCCACTACCTCTAACCAGTGGATTCTTTGACATTAGTGATCTGGGTGTATGCCATGCGCTGCCCACAGTGATATGTAGTGTCATAAGATAACCTAGTGTATAGAAAACATTACCTGTATACACCTAAGTGCTTAAAGAAACCAACCACCCTGCAGTGCAGTACTACTATGGGATTGGTGAATATTTGTATACTATTTTAAACTTTATTAATTTTATTGTATTCTAATTCTTTGGGAATTGGTATTCCATTGGTAAGTATAACTCTTAGTTAACTGGAATTTTTGACTAACTAGCACCCTCCAACATGCCAGATAACAAAGCTTTAACTGTATATTGATCTCAATTACAACACAGAATACAAAATGTACAGTGCTCAGTTTATATTTATTTTTATTACAAATATTTGCACTGTAAAAAAACAAAAGAAATAGTATTTTTCAATTCCCCCATTATAAGTACTGTAGTGCAATCTCTTTATCATGAAAGCTGAACTTACAAATGTAGAACTACGTACAAAATACCCTGCATTCAAAAATAAAACACTGTAAAACTTTAGAGCCTACAAGTCCACTCAGTCCTTCTTCTTGTTCAGCCAATCACTCAGACAAACAAGTTTGTTTACATTTGCAGGAGATAATGCTGCCCACTTCTTGTTTACAATGTTATCTGAAAGTGAGAACAGGCATTTGCATGGCACTGTTGTAGCCAGCATCGCAAGATATTTATGTGCCAGATGCGCTAAAGATTCATATGTCCTTTCATGCTTCAACCATTCCAGAGGACATGCGTCAATGCTGATGACAAGTTCTGCTCACTAATGATTCAGGACCAACGCATGTTCATTTTCAACATCTGAGTCAGACGCCATCAGCAGAAGATTGATTTTCTTTTTTGGTGGTTTGGGTTCTGTAGTGTCCACATTGGCGCGTTGCTCTTTTAAGACATCTGAAAGCATGCTCCACACCTCATCCCTCTCAGATTTTGGAAGGCACTTCAGATTCTTAAACCTTGGATCAAATGCTGTATCTATCTTTAGGAATCTCACATTGGTACCGTCTTTGCATTTTGTGAAAGTGTTCTTAAAATGAACAACATGTGCTGGGTCATCATCTGAGACTTCTATAACATGAAATATATGGCAGAATGTGGGTAAAACAGAACAGGAGACCTACAATTCTCCCCCAAGGAGTTCAGTCACAAATTTAATTAACGCATTATTTTTTTAATGAGCGTCATCAGCATGGAAGCATGTTCTCTGGAATGGTGGCAGAAGCATGAAGAGGCATACGAATATTTAGCATAATAAATGCTGGAGCCTCAATAAGTGCACAAGATAAATGATGCTCACTGAATGGGTAGCTTTTCAGTATTTTTTTATCATCTTTCAGTGTGTGGTTCGGTGCCTTATTTTACCACATACCATCCAAACCATGAACTGAATACAGACTGTTTCCTCAGAGGCTTTTTTTAATGGTGTTCAGCATGGGTTTACGGAAAATAGATCTTGTCAAACATTGTAAATAAGAAGCAGGCAGCATTATCTTCTGTAAACAACCTTGTAAACAAGTAGGACTGAGTGGACTAGTAGGCTCTAAAGTTTTACATTGTTTTGTTTTGAGTGCAATTACATAACAAACAAAATTCCACATTTGTAAGTTGCACTTTCACGATAAAGAGATTGCACTACAGTACTTGTATGAGGTGAATTGAGAAATACTGTTTCCTTTATCATTTTTAAAGTGCAAATATTTGTAGTCAAAAACAATAATATAAAGTGAGCACTGGCCACTTTATATTCTGTGTTGTAATTGAAATCAATATATTTGAATATATAGAAAAACATCCAAAAGTATTTAATAAATTTCAATTGTGATTCTATTGTTTAACAGTGCATTTAAAACTGCAATTAATCACGAATAATTTTTTTTAGTTAATTGCGATTAATCGACAGCCCTAATTAAAACCATTGTGTGGCAGTGGCATTTGTTATTTTACAGCACCCATGAGCATATTAGCCACTTCACAGAAAACACAGAAACATAACTGCTTGCCCCAAAGAACTTAAGGCTAAGGTTCAGATCTTCTGTCTCTTCATTGTATGTTTGCACAGTGCTTAGCACAATGGGGCCTGGCCTCAATACAAATAATAAATTAAAGGATCCTGCAAGTGGCTCATCACCCCTGCAGCCTCCTGGATCCTTTTGCCCTTAATTTGCTCCAGCCCTTAATGAGACGTGACACAAGTGAGGGTGACAAAGAACTGGGAGGTAGGGAGGGCAAGGGTTACTGCAATACCATCACCTCGTTACTCACTTTGAGGTATGTGCATCGTCAGGTGAGGTTTGCTTTATGTATAAAAATTAAGTGAGTTAAAAAATTGACTCACTTGTTGTAGGTTCACAAGAGGGATTTAAATGAAAATAGTGCAGGATAGTGTCTTATAGCAAAAAAACTTTGTAGTTTCCCTTGTCCCCTCCTCTACTTTCAAATCAGTTTCTGATGGTGGTGTTATAAAGACAGTAGTAAAGTTGATAGATGAAATCCTGGCCCCATTGAAATCAATGGGAGTTTTGCCATTGACTTCAATGGGGCCAGGATTTCACCCTATATAGCTAACCCAGATTCAGATCTGACCCACCAGCTGCTTTTTACTGGCAAGCACAATACAACATTTTTCACAATGTGTATAGGAGCCTATTCCAATGATGATACCAACACATCACTCCTGTTACAGACACGAGGAACGGACGCTTTATCACAATAGAGTAGACCCCATATAGATGCCCAGTGAGTAACGAGATGATGGTATTGCAGTAACCCTTGCCCTCCCTAACTCCCAGCTCTCTTGATGCACCACTCTTGCCACTGTCCATCATTGACTTCTGCTTCCCATCCTGCTATGTGAAATGGAGAAATCAATTTATATCCACTGACAGCCACACAAGCCAAAGCAGCACCATGTGTTTGTACAGAATAACATTTTAGACTAAAACCATTCCTTGCTGTGGGCCTCTTATATTACACTAGATATGTTAGCACACCTTTCAAGCATGTACAAAGGCTGGCCTTACAAAAAGTTTTCAAAATCAGGTAACTGAATATAGTTGGAACCTTACCATGCCTTGTGACTTTGCTTTCCAGCCTGCTCAGACATCCTCTCCTATGAAAACATATGCAATGTATTAATGTCAAGGACAGAAGATAGAGGATACCTTGAAATGATCTGTATGATGTGTAAACTTAACTGTAGCAGTAATATGTTAGACCACATTTAAGGAATTCTGTGCCAAGAGTTCTGAAGAGGATACAGAAGATGAGGCAAGAAGGCTAATTTTGCATCTGCGAGGAGCTTCAAATGGAGAGGTTCCTTGACTTGACCCTGCTCATTCTTGAGGGAAAGTGACTTGGAACCCTTCTTATTCTGCTTAGCGATATGATAGAATTATAAGAAACATCTGTTGCCACACATCCACTGTGCAATGCATTAATGCTTCCTATGGAAATAAAATCATTACTTCATGAACATTAAAAGTTTTCCTCTGCTTGTTAAGCTAGTATCCTTGCAGGATGTAAACAGGATTTATTTCTTACCTTCCACACTGTCAGTGTCATACATGACATTTTAGCAAGATAGCTGCTGCCATCAGTAGGCTCAGCAATGCCAGTTCTATTGGCAACTTAGTCCTGGTGAGAATTAGCTTTTGAAATTTAAAGCTATGGCTACAATTCAATTAAACAGGCATGGCAGGCCTGTGTCAGCTGACTCAGGCTTGGGCTACAGGGCTGTTTCATTGTGATGTAGATGTTTGGGCTCGGACTGGAGCCCAAGCCAGAACGGCTACACTGCGATTAAACAGCCCCAGAGCCTGAGCCTCGTGAGCCCGAGTCAGCTGACACGGGCCTGCCACAGGTGTTTAATTGCACTGTAGGCATACCCTCAGACTACTGAGCTGAGCAAAGCAAACACAGCTGTCTTTTAGACATCAAATGTGTATCTAAGGGAGAGAGCTTTCTGGCGTGTGCCAGCGGGAATTATGATTGGAAGCTCAAGCTGCCTGTCAGGAAGGGTGTCTGGGTTTTCCTACTGAGTCAGTGTGGGCATGTCTACACAATGTAGTAAGCCAGGGGATGTGTGACCCATGCCTGAAGACTGTTTCCAAGCCCATGCTTGACCGTTTACACAGCATTGGAAACCTGGGCCTCACAACTGCGCTGGCATGGCCATACTGCACTACGCAGGCCTTAGAGCTTCAACTTCTGTGGGCATTTGCCATTGTATCCCAAGGTTCCTAATGCCCTAGTCAGCTGTAGCCACTCTAGGGCTTTGTTCATAGTGGGGTGTGGGAGACCTTTCCTGTCCATTCCAGGGGAGCTAACCAGAAGTGTTTTGAGTGTTTTTTAGCCCAGCAACACCTCCAGCCAAGCCAGTTTGTGTCTGCATGCTCCCATCAGCTGGCCCTATCAACATGGATCTGGACCAAGTGGAAGAACTTCTACATCTCATGCTGTCAGTCCTATTTTGGGAATCAGGCAGAGCATCTGCCAGAGGCTGGTGGACATTTTGGCAGTAGTTTTTGACATGCGGAAGGCACCTCTCAGAGAAGGGTACTGACATGCCAGCCAGGGTCCAGCAGATGCTGTTCACGCCTGTCACCTTTGCCAGAGATTACCCCTAGGCAGACTGGAGCAGGGTCACAAGCACAGGCCGGTGGGATCCCATTGTCATGCAGACCTGGGATGACCAGCAGTGGGTCCAGAAATTTTTCATGAACAAGCAGATGTTTGTGAAGGTTTGTGATCAGCTTGCCCCAACCTTCTGGTGCCACAACACCCACATAAAAGTGGCCATGCTGGTTCAGAAGTAGGTTGCTATAGACATCTGGAAGCTGGCTAACCCAGACTCCTACAGGTCTATGACTAACCAGTTTGGAGTTGGCAAATCAGCCATGGGGGTTGTTATGGTGGAGGTTTGTGAGGCGATCAGGACAGAGATGTACCCAAAGGTGGTGAGCATTAAAAATGTTACTGAAACAATTGCTGGCTTTCCGAGACTGGCTGCAACTGGGCCATTGATGGGACTTGTGCCTATAATTTGCCTTCTGCCAGGACCACATGAGTACATAAACTGCAAAGGCTACTACTTCTCCAGAATTATGCAGGCCTAGTCAACCACAGGGACAGATTTATTAACGTTAACATGGAAGGGTGCATTATGCCAAGGTGTTCTGGAGATTGGGACTTTATCTTCATAAAGAAGCTGGAACACTATTTCCACCGAATGACATTGTTATAAATGGACTCACTGTCCCCACTGTTATTCAATGGGCTCCCGCTCACCCCTGGTGCCATGGCTTATGAAACGGTATCCTAATATCAGAAGACCTAGAAAAAGAAGAGTCAACTACACACTGAATAGCTGTAGAATGGCGGTAGCATGTGCATTTGGCAGATTGACATTCTATTAGCGTTGCCTTCAAAACCATTTGGATCCCAGTCTTGTCAAACGGTCTGCTTTATTGTGGCCTGCTGTATTCTGCACAATGTCTGCACAGAGATGGGCTGGATTTCTGAACAAATATGAACAGAAAGACAGTGCCTTTCTTGGCTGGCACTGGAGCCACACATGCAACAGAACTCAGGGATGCCTTGTGTGCCCACAGACCATGTCTGCACAGCCTGAGGCATGAGGGGGAATGCACCCGGATTTGAAGCTGTGCTGTGTATGGGTGTGGGGTAGCTGTGGATAGATTGGTATTATGAATTTTGTAAAAAACTTTCCTGAAGTGTCTGGAGGTGTGTTATGCATTTTATAAATACTGGCCATGTAGTGCAATTCAGTTTATGGCTTACTCTAATGACTGTTTTTAAATGTTCATGAAATTAATTGCAACTGGGTATGTGATGATCTTTAATAAAGTTTTTGCCACTTTTAACATTGCATAGAATCAAATTTGTAACTGTAGCCTTGTGTGCAAGGTCAACACATCTTTACATACCAGCGTAAGAACCGGAAAGGCAGACCAGCTGCCGTCAAAACATATAACACAGTAACCAAACTCAGCACCAAACCAGTGAAAGGTGCATGTTACCAAATGACATGGACAACTATTTCTGGGTGTTTCCTGGCCCTCTGTTCTCCTTTGCCTTTCTGGTGCATTTTACGTGTGTGGGTCATGATTGTGTTGGAGTGGATGAAATCACAGGATACAGTTGTCTGTGCTGTGTGCTGTTATTCCTTGCCTGTGACATGGTCCAGATTTGCCCAAAAGCTGCATAGTCTGCAGAACATGATAGTATGGAGGGGACTCAGGATGTGGGGCTGGCGCAGGTGCTGATGGTGGCAGTTGGGGCTGCAGTCTGGTAGCTATGAGTGCTAGTAATGGCTTTCTTTTGCTCCCTGTCTTGCTCCTTCCACCTGCAGTCATGTTCCATGAATCTCTCCACCAATTTCCCCTTGGTCTGTGCATAAGGTTGCCAACTTTCTAATTTTTGAAAACTGGACGCCCCCACCCCACCTCACTTCTTCCCCTGAGGTCCGGCTCCTGCTCCGCCTCTTCCCCCGTCACTCACTGCTCTTCCCGTCGCTCGATCCTCTCCACCTCCTTCCCCCTCGGCTGGGCTCCCTCTGCTCTGGGGCTGGAGCTGTAGCCTGAGGTGGAGCCCGCTGCCTGACCACATGATGCAGGTAGGAGGCAGCCCCAGCTGAGCAGGGGCTGGTATGGGTTGATGACCCAGCACCCCTCCCCTGCCCACAATAACCAGACTTTTGATGTCCAGTCAGATCATCTGACTGGACACTGCCAGGTCCCTTTTTTAACTAGACTTTCCAGTTGAAAACCAGACACCTGAAAACCCTACCTGTGCAGCCTCTCTCTCTCTTTCCACCCTTTTTGCAGCCTTATCCTAATATTCAGTCTGTTTGTTCTGGAACTCCGTCTTGCTGACTCATTTTCTCTAGAATATCACCTATCAGCTCATCTCGGACTCTCTTTCTCCTTGCCCTGAGTAGGTGGGTCTGTTCCCACAAGGTTCCGGTTGCCATGTGTTTGCCTTGGAGAGGTGGAAGGGCCTTGAAAAGAAAGTGAAAGAGCACATTATTGTCTGACCATGCTAAAAAAAAAATCATATTTTGCACTGTATCAAAGGATAACTCAAAGATGATACGTTTGATCAATGGGCTTTATTTTATTCCCACACAAAAACACCGGCCCCATCAGACATGCTTTGGAGCATCACTGAAAGCCACTGTGGTTAAAAAAACACATACAAAATTCAGTTTAAATGATTTCTATACCCCTCTTCATTTTTTCTGGGCAAAGCGGGGCTTATGGGGAGTCTAATCATTAGCCCTAGTTTTTCAATCTTTTCAGGCTTGTTTCAAAAAACAGTGTGGGCCCCATCTCATCTGGGACCATGAATATTGAAATGTATTTATTATAATTGTATAGTTACTGCCTGGTGTCACTACCAGGCAGAGTTAAGATTGTTTGATTGGTGCATTCCCACACATTACTACGTATGGCTTTCTTTTAAATTTAATCTTACCTCAGAACCTCCAAGGTTTGTAGTTCTTGTTTTTGAGATACTGATGATATAACTGTAATAATCTTATATCCTTAAATTACTACTATGTACTCTCCATCGTACCTTCATCTTAAACTATTTTTTGTCTTGGAATATATATATATTGTATATATGGTTGTATATTATAATTATAAATTATATAACTATATTATGCATATTCTTAAGTGCCTATATTATATTTCATATATATGGAGTGAGAGTCAAACATTTGATTAAAGCATTTTTTTGTGTGTGGAAGGTGGATTCTGGTTTTAAAAGCCTTGTGTACTTTATGTACATGGTATAGGTTTATATCTAGATAATAACAATTAGTATCAAAGTAGAAGGATAACTGAACCTCTGCTTAAGATTTGAAGGTCCCTCAGGAAACAGATGGCAGGGAGAACTGTATATTTCCATATTTTATTGTTTAATTTGTTTTAATTCCAAATGTCTGAGGAGGTTAGACTTGGATTACGAAATTAGATCTGTCAAAGAAAAAGAAAAAATATAACTAGATGTACAATGGAAACAACTCCCTAAATGGATCTAAAATCCTATGGTAGGTAATCTGATCTAATTTTTGCAGAAAGGCGAATGCCAGATGTTTGCTCCACTTTGATCTTAATAACACTTTAGGCTGCAGACAATAAGATTGGTTTTAAATTTATTGGCTCTTTGATTTCTACATTCTAATGCTTTTTAAATTCTTTACACAAGACAGATCTATATATAGGCAACTGGGGTGGCATCAGAAGTGTCAAATGCTTAAGACATTTATGAAAAGCTCCGCACAGAACCCTGTTTGGGCTTCTATGTATCGAAACAAAACCAAACTTTATAATACAAAGAAAAGTGACTATGGCTTGCACAAAGTGTTTTTTTATGTGAAGCTCTGAGTGTCGCATCTGTGGCACCGCTCCTTGTAGAACTTTCATCTTGCCAAAATATTAATAAAACTAAAACAATTATTAAAGCAACATTAAGCAGGAGGTGTTCATCAATATTCTTGCATGTGGAGTACAATCTACTGTAGATGCTTAATCTCACCTTACTGTTGGGTTAAAAATTCTTTGTTTGTTCTAATGGTTAGTGTATTTTAAAAGGAGTGGTGCCATTGAGTGCTTTGAGAAATCATAATGTATGACTGGTCTTCCACTGAAATTGGATTCTCTCCCAGTCTAATGAAGCTGCTGATTTGCAAACACAGGTTGAATTGAAACCCAGGCTGATTTTTGAGTGCCCTTGTGGTTCTAGCCAAACATTTTATATAGCTTTAAGTCCATTATCAGTGAGAGCATATGGGAGACCATGATAGGGTAAAATTCTTTCCTTGAGACTGAAATGAGATGGATTTCTGAAAGGTATAAATCACAGGATATGTCTACGCAGCACACAAAGCCTGGACTCTGACAGGTTTAAGTGCAAGTCTCCCTTCTAGACACAGAGAAATCAGTCTGACTTGGGCCAGGATCTCCTCTGGACTCAGGCCCATGGACCCTGCCGAGGGGGAAGAGATCAGAGCCTGAGTCCCATTGTGACCATGGTCAAAGTCCAGGCATGTTGCAGTGTGAATGCAACTCAAGTCTGGGTCTCCAGACAACACTCCCACAATCTCCTTGAGCTGAGCTTCCCAGATCTTCCATTCCAAAACTTCTTAGCTGCTTCCCAGGAACCAGCAGCAACCTCCTGGTTCAATGCAGCTGCTCTGTATTTAACCCTTCATTTCTAGGCAGACTGTTCAACTGGAAACACAGTTAACCCTCCCATGTATTAGTATGACCAGCATTGCCTGCATCAAGCATGCTGCTAGCTTGCCAGAGGAACACAGCTGTGGTGTGGGGTGAGCAAGACATTCAGCTTCAGCAAGAGCACAAGAAATGATCATGTCTACAAAACTATATTCAAGTGGCTGGCCATGTTGGGGATTGACCGGACAGCAACACAATGCAAAGAGCAAATCAAGCAGCTGAAGACAGTCTACTGCAAAGTCGAAGCTTCTAACAGCACCTCTAGCAACTCCCTGTCTTCCTTCTAGGGTGACCAGATGTCCCGATTTTATAGGGACAGTCCCGATTTTTGGGTCTTTTTTTTTATATAGGCTCCTATTCCCCTCCCACCCCCGTCCCGATTTTTCACAGTTGCTGTCTGGTCACCCTACTTCCTTCCTGTAGTGGGGTGGTTACCCGCTCCTTCCCTGAGGGGTTTAAAACAGCCCTGGAGGGGGGCTGTGGAAGGGCAAGATGCCTGAGCTGATTGGGAGGAAGCAGGCTCAGCTGGGGCCACGCCCCAATCAGGGCCCAGCTGGCCCTATAAAGGCTTGAGCCAGGAGCTCAAGCAGTCTCTCTCTCTCTCTCTCTGTGT